>NC_086097.1:30067356-30369856 GCF_963921235.1 Mobula hypostoma | reverse complement strand
AGGGAGCAGGTACGTTCAGTATTTTAGGATCAGCTTCTTCCCCTCTGCCATTAGATTTCTGAATGATTTTCTCTGTTTTGACATATTTACTTTCTAAATATTTTCATTGTAACATGGTAATTTTACTGTATTGCTGCCACGAAACAACTAATTTCACGATATAGAGTCACTAAATGCTACAGCGCAGAAACAGGCCCTGTGGCCAATTTAGCCAATGCCAAATATTTATTAGACCATAAGTCATAGGAACAGAATTAGGCCATTTGGGCCATCGAGTCTGCTCTGCCATTTCATCATGGCTGATCCAATTTTCCTCTCAGCCCCAATCTCTTACCTTCTCTCTATATCCCTTCATGCCCTGACCAAGAATCTGTTCTGCCTACTCCCACCAACCTGCACGGACCATAGCTTACCACCCCGCCCCCCCATTCCCCTCCCATCCATGTACTTCCCCAAACTTCTCAAACTGCATCCACTACTTCTACTGGCAGCTCGTTCCACACTCTCACCACCCTCTGAGTGACTTCACCTTTCACCCTTAACCTACGACCTCTAGTTCTAGCTTCATCCAACCTCAGTGGAAAAAGCCTCCTTGCATAAGCCATATTTATACCCCTTGTAATATTGTATACAATCTAATAAACCGGATTCTGATTCCGATATCTCTGTCCTGTGGAATGACCACTGATAATCTGGAAGGTATGGATGATATCACCACAGGATAGTCACCAAAGTCTGATTCAGAATCAGGATATTTGTTGTTCGAAAATTGAAAAATTGAAAAAGGATGGAGGTCTTGTTTTGCCTAATTTTAGAATGTATTATTGGGCTGTTAATCTGCAATATATGTCTTTTTGGTTATACTGGGTTGATAAGACTGATCGGCCAATTTGGGTAGATCTGGAACTAAAAGTTGTAAAACAGTTTTATTTAACTTCGTTATTGGAGGCTCCTTTACCTATGCAATTAGGTAAAGTTGTTAATTTAAACCTATATCCTGTGATTAAGTATTCTTTACAAATTTGGCTCCAGTTCCGCAATTCTTTTAATCTTACAAAATTTAAACTTTGTAGTTTAATTTACCGAAATTACTTTTTTAAGCCTTCTTTGAGTGATCCAATTTTTCTACTTTGGAAAAATAAAGGTATTAATTCTTTTTTGGATTTATTTAAAGAAGATAGATTGATGTCCTTTGAACAATTAACTGATAAATATTCTCTTTCATATTCACACTTTTTGCAATACCTTCAAGTTAGACATTTTTTACAAAAATATTTAAGTAATTTCCCTTACATATTGGAGGCTGACCTGTTAGATACTATTATGAGTATGAATCCTTTGATTAAGGGTTCTATTGGAAGAATTTATGATTTATTATTACAATGGGATAAGCGTCCTTTGTCTAAGATTAAACAGGATTGGGAAAAGGAACTTAATTTGACTTTTATGACGGAGGATTGGATGCGGATATTGAAGTTAGTTAACTCTTGTTCGATTTGTGCTAGCGTTCATTGATTCAATTTAAAATTGTACATCGTTATCATTTGACAAAGGAGAGACTTTCTAAAATTTTTCCTAATGTTGATAGTCATTGTGATAGATGTAAAACTGAGATAGCTACACTGACACATATGTTTTGGTCTTGTTCTATATTGGAACAGTTCTGGAAGTCGGTTTACTCAACAATTTCTAAAGCACTTAAAATTAATTTACAACCTAATAAATTAACTGTGCTTTTTGGAATAGTTCCTCAAAATATTCATGATATTTCTGTGTCTGACCAACATGTTGTTGCATTTGTTACATTGATAGCTAGGAGGGCCATTTTGTTGACGTGGAAGGATACATCAGCTCCCACTTTGTCACAATGGTTCTCTCAAGTGATGCTATGTCTTAGTTTGGAGAAAATTAGAAGTTGAACCTTTGAACCTTTATTTGATTTTGAGAAAAGATGGGGCTCATTTGCTCGATATTATCATTTGAGTTAATTGATATAATTTTTCCACGATCTAATTGTAAATTTTTTTAGTATATTTTCTTTTCTTGCTGGCGGTTTGATGTTTATTTTTAGAAGCTTTTTGTATGACACATGGCTCCGGGGTAGTACACCTAATAGGTTCTTTTTTTTCTCTCACTTTTCTGCTTAGTAGGTTTTTTTTTGTTACCACAAAATTTTGTTTTCGATCTTTAAGATGATGGGATTTTTTTCGAGGCATTGTAAGTGTTGTTACTTCGATGTACTCATGTTATTTTTCCTATATATACACAATAAAAAGATTTGAAAAGAAAGAAAGAAAGGATATTTGTTGTTTTTTGGCAGCAGTACAGTGCCATACATTAAAAAATTTACTAAAAGTTACAAAATAGATAAGTAGCGTAAAAGAGCCATAAAGAGGTAGTATTCATGGAATATTCAGAAATCTGACGGTGGAGGGGAAGAATGTGTTCCTGAATCTTTGATGATGGATGTTAGATTGGTACACAGAGGGAAAGGATTTGGAGGGTTGGGCAACTGGAACTGGCAGGGAGAATGCTGTGTTCATCACAGACCAGATGGGCTGAAGGGCCTGTTTCCATACTGTATTACTGATTGACTCTATGTTGCCTTAAAACACAGAGCATAGAACAGTACAGCACAGTACAGGCCCGCCAGCTCACGATGTGCTAATCTTTTAACCTGCTCCACGATCAGGCTATTTCCTCCCACCAACACAGCCCAAAACCTTCCGTTGTCTTACATAAATGAGCCTATCTAAGAGTCTTCAAAGTCCCCATTTGAATGACTCTACACCAACTCCCACGAGGTCCAGACACCCACGACTCTCTGGTCCAAAGGTCCACTCTATCTCTGCTTCTCATAATCATATACGTCTCTATCAAGTTGCCTTTCATCCTCCTTTGCTCCAAAGAGAAAAGCCCTAGCTCCCTCAACCTGTCCTCATGAGGCATGTCTTGAGGCCATGCCTCCTGTGGACACTACCGATGGGGGGGAGTGACAAGCCCATAAAAAGATATGTTATTATTGGTTTATTATGATCATATGTACCAAGATACAGTGACAAGATTGTCTTGCTACTGATTACACAAACCAAATCAAATCATTACACAGTGCATTGAGCTAGAACAAGGTAAGAGAATAAGAGAAAGCAGAATAAAATGTAATTGCTACAGAGAGTGTGCAGTGCAGGTAGGCAATAAGGTGCAAGGTTATAATGAGGTCGATGGTGAGGTCAGAAGTCCATTTTATCATACTAGGGGACCATTCAACAGCCTGATTATTATGGGATAGAAGCTGTCCTTGAGCTTGGTGATGCAATCCTTGCATTTACAAATAGAACAGTTGCTGTACTAAATCAAGGTGCATCCAGACAGGATGCTTTCTATGATTCATCAGCAAAGATTAGTAAGGGTCAATGGGGACACGTTGAATTTCTTTAGCAACCCTCTGCAGTCTCTTACACTCCTGTGCATTGGAGCGCCATACGAGGTAGTGATGCCCCAGGTCATGTTCTTGCTCTAAGGTCTTGTTCAAGCACAGTTCTCTTTTTTCACTTTTTACTGCCTTGTGTACCTAATGCATTAGGAGCATGTCGCCAAAGCCTTTAGCAAGTTTCCACAGACGCACCATGGAGAGCGTTCTGACTGGCTGCATCAACGCCTGGTACAGAGGCTCCAATGCCCAGGATCACAAGAGGCTGCAGAGGATTGTAGACTCAACCAGCTCCATCATGGGCACAACACCTCAACCCACCCCCACCGAGGGCATCTTCAAAAGGTGGTGCCTCAAGAAGGTGGCATCCATCATGAAGGACCCTCACCATCTGGGATATGTCCTCCTCATTACTACCATCAGTGAGGATGTACAGGATCCCGAGGACACACACTCAATGATTCAGGAACAGTTTCTTTCTCTCTTACATCAGATTTCTGAATGGTCCATGCACTCACTATTCCTCTTTTGTGTTATTTATTTTTATTGTAACTTATAGTAATCTGTTATGGCTGCACTGTACTGCTGCCGTAAAATAACTGATTTCATGAAATTATGTCAGTGATAATAACCCTGATTCTGAGTATACAATTTAGATTATGAAGACACGTAGTCCTCTTTTATTGTCATTTAGTAATGCATGCATTAAGAAATGATACAATATTTCCTCCGGTGTGATATCACAAAATACAGGACAAATCAAGACTGAAAAAACTGACAAAACCACATAATTATAACATATAGTTACAAACAGTGTAACAATACCATAACTTGATGAAGAAGTCCATGAGCACGGTAAAGTTTAAAGTTTCTCAAATGTCCCACATCTCACGCAGATGGGAGAAGGAAGAAAATCTCTCCCTGCCATGCCGACCACAATCCGACTCTGAGTCATCTGAAAACTTCGAGCCTCTGATCAGCTCTCCGACACCGAGTACTGAGCGCCATCTCTCTCCGAACGATTCGACCTTCCTCTCGGTTGCCAAAAGCAGGCAAGGCCAATTTAGACAGTATATTGGGTGTTGTCTATGATGCTCCAGCAAACAAGCTGTTCACTGAGTCTGTACCTCACTGTACAAGTGTATGTGGCAATGAACCAGACCTGACATAGAGGGTGCAGAGGGTGACAGGATCTATTAGTTTGACATCATGGTCAGCACAGACATGATGGGCCGAAGGTCTTCTTCCTGTGCTGCCTGCTTCTGTTGCTTCATGCTGAATTGTGACCAACCTGTGCACCTTTGAATTTGATTGTCTGCAACAGAGCTGAGCTGCTGTGGTGACACTGACAGTGCAGACAGGTGTCTCGCCCACTGCTGTACTCTCTCTGGACTCATGACTGTGTGGCTGAGTGTAGGTAAATTTGCCGATGCCACAACATGACGTAGGCAGAATCTCAGATGGTGACAGGAAGTCTTGCGGAAGTAAGGCAGATTGGCTGTTTGAGTGGTGTCACATTAAGGTCAGTAAGACCAAGGAACTGATTGTGGACTATAGGAATGGGAAGTTGAGGGAACATACGCCAGACCTCATTGAGGGAACAACAGTGGAAAGTGAGAGCAGCTTCAAGTTCATGGGTATCAACATCTCTGAAGATCTACCCTGGGTTCAACATATTGATGGAATTACAAAGAAGGCATACCAGTGGCTATATTTCATCAGGAGTTTGAGGAGATTTGGTATGTCACTAAACACTGGAGCAAATTTCTACAGATGTACTGTGGAGAGCATTCTGACTGGTTGCATTATTGTATGGGGAGGGGCCACTGCACGGGACTGGAAAATTCTGCACAGGGCTGCAGACTCAGCCACTCCGTCATGGGCACTGGCCAGCCCAGCATCAAGGACCAGGGGTGAGGTGCTGCCAGAGCTCAGCCGAGCACCGCTCCAGCACCTCTGGAAAACAAAGTCAAGATGAACAAGCGGGGAATTTAACAGCGGCCGCATATTAAATAGAGGGAATTTTACGGAAGCAGGGTTTGGGGAGAGGGGGTGGTGGCTGGTGGGGAAAATACCACAAATAACATTAGGATACTTGATCGTTTTTGGTGAAATCCTGGAGCTGTGACTGTTTTTTATGTAGGTATTTGTGATACTCCTCCTCGCTCGACCCGTTGTCCCAGCATTCCCTGCTGTAGCCTCCCGCCAATTCACAGCTCCTCAGTCTCGCTCCAGCACTCGTTTGAGCATTGTACCCGAAACAATACAGTATAACAACTTACATTGTATTTGGTATTATAAATAATCTAGAGATGATTTAAAGTATACGGGAGGATGTGCGTAGGTTATATGCAAATACTACACCATTTTATATAAGGGACCTGAGCATCTGCGGATTTTGGTATCCGCGGCGGGGGGATGGTCCTGGAACCAATCCCCCGCGGATACCGAGGGACGACTGTACACAAGTGTGAGCATTTTTCCGCTCTTTCCAACGGGTACCATTAGGTTCCAGGTAGGAGCTATATTAAGCAAGGAATGAATATCGAAACCTAAGGTTAAAAGTCGAAAATAATGAAAGAAAAATTCACTGCTCACTTATCTTTGGCCTGATTTTGATGAAATATTCAAGTTAATCATCCAAAATCCTCTTCTACACCTGTTTCAGCAGTGTGGCAAAATTATGAAGCACTGTGTTTTAAGTTTGAAAAAGCAATGAAGGATGAAACAAGATCTGGGAGTAACAGAAAAACCTATGAAGGTCTGTTGAAGAGAATCTCTTCAGAACAGTTTCTATTGGACTGAGCTCTAATGTATGACACGTTGCATGAACTTGGTTTACTGTCAGAGTGTTTAGAGAAACACACTACTACGATTGTTTATGCAGACAAACTGATCCAATTGAGCACAAGATCACTGCATGGACTGAAAGGACAACCTGGTACAAAAATTCTAGAAGCTCAAGAGGCAGTTAAAAAGGGGAAGATTGGAAATTACCTTAACAAGCAACAACAAAATTGTCTCCATTAATTATCTACAGTTTCTTACTAGTCTTATAAATAACTTGCTGCACCGTATGTTCACGGCAACATCCTTGAAAGGCTCTCAAACTTCTAAACCTCAAAGTATGTATAAATCCCTCAAAATGAAATGTGTGTCCTTGATAAAGATAACCGGCCTGCTGAAATACTGCCTAACTATGGAGAAGCTGCAATATCATCTCTCTGTAAGAGGTTTAAGCTTTCTTCTTCCTGTGTAATAAATGCCTTCAGAGATTATGTGGAGGCTCCCCCAAGATTTACGCCCATTACTGAGCTGTTCACAAGTTATTCCTATTAGTACTGCTGAGTGTGAGAGACGATTCAGTCACATGAACTTGATAATAACAACAACACGCTCAAGAATTCTCATAGATCATGTATCAGTACTTATGTTTGTTAAACTACACGGACCTCCTCTAGTTCAGTGGAATCCTGAGCCGTATGTCACAACATGGCTGCGGTACCACAGATCAGCAGATGACACCAGGCCAAGAGTTGCTTCAGACTCCCGGACATAATTACGCCTGACCCTTCGTGGAAATTATTGTGAAACTTCTCATTGGTGGCATTTGGTAAGTAGGTAATTACTCTTAAATTGGTAAAATACATGATTACCATCTTTTTCTTTACCTGCTTGATAATTATATTTTATGATAATTGGTAAGTGCAACCGTGCAATACTTCGTCATATCATTAAATTAAGTATTAAATGTTTCATTGTACCAGTTATACACTGAAATGTAGTGATAGGCTATAATCTTGTTAATGTCTTAACTGCCACTATATTTCTGTGGAGCTCTGGAATTCATATATTTCTTTCATCTTGGTTTATATATATATATATATATATATAGAGAGAGAGAGAGAGAGAGAGAGAGAGAGACAATGAGAATATAGGAAATGGCAAGCATTTTGTCAGCTCCGGCACCTAAAAAATTAGCACTGCACTCCTGTCGAGGACATCTCCAAAAAGCAATGCCTCAAAAAGGCAGAGTCAATCATTAAGCACCTTTACCATCCAGGGCATCAGGACATGCCCTCTTCTCATTACTACAACCAGGGAGGAGGTACAGGAGCCAAAAGACACATTCAAAGTTTTAGGAACAGCTTCTTCCCCTCCGCCACCAGATTTCTGAACAGAGAATGAACTCACG
This sequence comes from Mobula hypostoma, assembly GCF_963921235.1. Lineage (NCBI taxonomy): Eukaryota > Metazoa > Chordata > Chondrichthyes > Myliobatiformes > Myliobatidae > Mobula > Mobula hypostoma. The sequence continues at coordinate 30,362,231 of NC_086097.1, read as the reverse complement.
AACACTGCCTGACTATTTTGAACTCTATATTCATTCATGATTTATTTTTATTGTAATGTTTAGTATATTTTATGTATTGTAGTGTACTGTTGCCACAAATCAACACATTTCACATCACATGTCAAAGATACTAGACCTGAGTCAGAGGTGACCCTTCCCTCCCATACAGCCCTCCATTGTTCTTTCTCCATCTAAGAGTCTCTTAAATGTCCCTATTGAATCTGCCTCCATTAAATTTGACAATATGAGATAATGCATTCTGTGACATCGAATACTAACAGATTAAAGATTATCTTTATTTGTCACATGTACACGGAAACGAACAGTGAAATGAGTCGTTTGCATCATCAACCAACGCAGTCTGAGGACAAGTGTTGGTCTGCTTCCAGCATAGCAAGCCCACAACTTACTAAACCTAACTCATGCATCTGTGCAGCGTGGGAGGAAATCAGGGCACCCAGAGGAAACCAACGCGGTCACGGGGAGAACGTACAAATTCCGGACAGGTAGCAGAGGGAGTTGAACACGGCTCACTGGCCCTGTAAACCGTTACAGTAATCGCAATGCTACCGTGGATAGGGTGGCAAAAATAGCATTTGAAAATATAACAGCACAGTACAGGCCCTTCGGCCCACAGTGTTGTGCCAACCTTTAAACCTACTCTAAAATCAATTTAATCCTTCCCTCCTGTATAACTCTCCATTTTTCTGTCATCCACATGCCTATTTAAGAGTCTCCTAAATGCCCTAATGTATCTGCCTCTACCACCACCCCTGGCAGTGTGTTACATGCGCCCACCAATCTGTGTAAAAATCCTATTTTATATTATACATAGAATTATAGCATACAGTGAAAAGAGACTGTGCAAAGGCTATACTTCAGTGCAAAAATGAAGACACGATATGAAACAAGTCCCTGGTAGTGCTGGGGGTGCTCTGTAGTGTTCTGTTGGTGAGGTAGGGTTAGAGTTGTGCCAGTCACTTTAGGAAGCTGATGGTTGTAGGAAAGTCACTGTCCCTGAACCTAGTGGAGTGGGACTTCAGGCCTCTTGTACCTCCTGCCTGATGGTATGGCGAGGATGGTGGAGGTCTTTAATGATCTATTCATTGGTGCTGGTTTATTACTGTCACATGTACAGTGAAAAGCTGGTCTTGCATTCTGCTCATTCAGATCAAATCGTCACACGGTGTATTGAGGTAGAACAAGACAAAACAATAGTAATGTAAAATAGGGAGTTACAGTTACAGAGAAAGTACAGTGTAGATAAACGACAAAGTGCAAGGTCATAGCAAGGCAGATTGTGAGGTCAAGAGTCCATCTTATGATACATGAGGTCCGTTCAAGTGGTCTGATAACAGTGGGATCGAAGCTGTCATTAGTCGTTGTAGCTGTGAGAAGATGGTATGACCCAGATAGTGAGGATCTTTGAAGATGGGTGCTGTGTTAATGGGGCGGCACCTCCTGTCGATACTACTGATGGTGGGGAGGGATGTGGCTGGGTTGTATTGGGCTGAGTGCACCTCTCTCTGAAGCTCCTTATGTTCCAGCGTGCTGGAATTGCCTTAACAGCTCGTGATGCAACCGGTCAGGATACTTTCAACAGTACCTCTGCAACAGTTTTTTAGAGCAATTGGCGATGAGCTGAAGCTCCTTAACTTCCTAAGAAAATGGAAATGCTGGTATGTCTTCTTCATGATTTTACATAGTACGTAGAACATAGAAATGTACAACAAAGGAAGTGACCGTTCAGCTCATCGTGTCTGTGATGAGCAAGATATTGATCAGACCTACTCCAATCTTCTGTGCCTGTTTCATGTCTCCCCATTCCCTGGGCTATTTGTGTTCCTGTTCACATGCCTCTAAAGCAATGCTAGTGTACCTGATACCTTTGACAGTGCCCTGCCCCTGTCTCTCCTTTGCCTAGCCCCTCTGTGTGTCTCCTCTCTCAATTTCAGGGCATTGAGTATAAGAGACAGGAAGTCACATTGCAGTAGGTGTATAAAACTTCGGTTAGTTCGCACTTTGAGTATTGAGTTCAGTTCTGGTCGCCCCATTACAGGAAGGATGTGGAGGCTTTGGAGATAGTGTAGAAGTTCACCAGGATGCTGCTTGAATTAGAGGGCATGAACTATAATAAGGGGTTGGACAGACTTTTTTTAAACATAGAACACTACAGCACAGTACAAACCCTTTGGCCCACGATGATGTGCCAACCATATCACCTAGTCTAAGATCAATCTAACCCTTCCCTCGGACTCAGCCCTCCATTTTTCTATCATCCATGTGCCTAACTAAGGGTTTCTTGAATGTCCCTAACGTATGCTGTACACCACTACCCCTGTCAGCATATACCACACACTCACTTCTCTCTGAGCATATAACCACCTCTGACATCCCCCCTATCATTTCATCCAATCACCCTAAAATTATGCCCTGTCGTATTAGCCATTATTTTTGTCAGAGTTCAGGGGAGACTTGATTGAAATTTATAAAATTAGTTACAGATATAGAGTGTCAGAAATTTTTTCCCAATGTAGAAATATCAAATATTGGAGGACCTTCAACCCAAACATTTTGGGCTGACGGGCCTGTCCCTGTGCTAACCCCTCCCGTGTTCTATGTTCAGTTTCTGAGTCTCTCTCTGTAGATTGGCCTTGGACAGGAAATGTACGGGTCATGGGCAGATGTCCAGAGAGGATTCACCTCATTCTAAAGGTGAAACCATTCCAGAACCAGTTCCCAAAGTAATCCCACTACCCTGCTCCCTTCCCACAGCCCTGTATCAGTTCCCAAACCAATTCCACTGCCCCACTCTCTCCCCACAGCCCTCTATCAGTCCCCCATCTCATCCCACTGCCCCACTCTCTTCTCCCAGCCCTGTATCGGTCCCCCAACTAATCCCACTACCCTACTCCCTTCCCACAGCCCTGTATCAGTCCCCAAACCAATCCCACTGCCCCACAGCCCTGTATCAGTTCCAAAACTAATCCCACTGCCCCACTCTCTCCCCACAGCCCTCTATCAGTCCCCCAACTAATCCCATTGCCCCACTCTCTTCTCCCAGCCCTGTATCGGTCCCCCAACTAATCCCACTGCCCCACTCTCTCCCCACAGCCCTGTATCAGTCCCCAAACTAATCCCACTGCCCCACAGCCCTGTATTGGTTCCGAAACTAATCCCACTGTCCCACAGCCCTCTATCAGTCCCCCAACTAATCCCACTGCTCCACTCTCTCCCCACAGCCCTCTATCAGTCTCCAAAGTAATCCCACTGCCCCACTCTATCCCCACAGCCCTCTATCAGTCCCCAAAGTAATCCTTACCCTTGGCCATTAAACCTCTAAAATGAGCCAATCTCTAGCTGGGGAAGCGATAACCTCCTCCTGTTAGACTGCTATTAAACTCTGTTTAGCAGAGCTCTGGTTAAGCTCTGTTTAGCTCTGTTTACCACACCCTGCTATCACAGACACCCTGTGCAATACTACCATCACTTTTTAGCTGCATGGTGTGAATGTGCACCCTTTGCTGTATAATATTACGGAAATTATTCCACCACCATTTTATCAGTGTGAATTTGTAAATCTTGTAATCTTTGACTTGAAAATCTTGTACATCTTATTTTTCAGTTTTTCTTACTCCTCTTCTAATATTTGTATGTCTGTGCACTTGTAATGCTACAATGACATGTAATTTCCTTTGGGATCAATAAAGCATCTATCTATCTATTTGTCTGTCTGTCTATCGAATCCCACAACCCCGCTCTCTCCCCACAGTCCAGTATCAGTCCCAAACTAATCCCACAGCCCCGTTCTCTCCCCACAGTATTGTATCAGTCCCAAACTAATCCCACTGACCCACTCTCTCCCCACATCCCTGTGTCAGTCCCCCTTTAATCCAACTGCATTGCCCGCTCCCCACCGTCCTGTGTCAGTCGCCAAACTAATCCCACTGTCCTGTGCTCTCCCTAGAGTCCTGTATCCATTCCCAAGCAAATCACTTTGCCTCACTCTCTCCCCCACAGTCCTGTAAGTTTATAACTAATCTTACTGTCCTGCTCTCTCCCTACTGCCAGTGTCAGGCCCCACACTAATCCCACTGACCCTCTCTCCCCACAGCCCAGTGTCAGACCCCACACAAATACACTGACCCACTCTCCCCACAGCCCAGTGTCAGACCCCACAATAATCCCACTGACCCTCTCTCCCCACAGCCCAGTGTCAGACCCCACACGATTACACTGACCCTCTCTCCCCACAGCCCAGTGTCAGACCCCACACAAATACACTGACCCTCTCTCCCCACAGCCCAGTGTCAGACCCCACACAAATACACTGACCCTCTCTCCTCACAGCCCAGTGTCAGTCCCCACACAAATACACTGACCCACTCTCCCCACAGCCCAGTGTCAGACCCCACACATATACACTGACCCATTCTCCCCACAGCCCAGTGTCAGACTCCACATGAATACACTGACCCACTCTCCCCACAGCCCAGTGTCAGTCCCCACACGATTACACTGACCCTCTCTCCCCACAGCCCAGTATCAGTCCCCACACATATACACTGACCCTCTCTCCCCACAGCCCAGTGTCAGTCCCCACACGATTACACTGACCCACTCTCCCCACAGCCCAGTGTCAGTCCCCACACAAATACACTGAGCCACTCTCCCCACAGCCCAGTGTCAGACCCCACAATAATCCCACTGACCGTCTCTCCCCACAGCCCAGTCAGTCCCCACACAAATACACTGACCCACTCTCCCCACAGCCCAGTGTCAGAACCCACACCAATCCCACTGACCCTCTCTCCCCACAGCCCAGTGTCAGACCCCACACGATTACACTGACCCTCTCTCCCCACAGCCCAGTATCAGTCCCCACACATATACACTGACCCTCTCTCCCCACAGCCCAGTGTCAGTCCCCACACGATTACACTGACCCACTCTCCCCACAGCCCAGTGTCAAACCCCACAATAATCCCACTGACCGTCTCTCCCCACAGCCCAGTCAGTCCCCACACAAATACACTGACCCACTCTCCCCACAGCCCAGTGTCAGAACCCACACCAATCCCACTGACCCTCTCTCCCCACAGCCCAGTGTCAGACCCCACAATAATTCCACTAACCCTCTCTCCCCACAGCCCAGTGTCAGAACCTACACCAATCCCACTGACCCTCTCTCCCCACAGCCCAGTCAGTCCCCACACAAATACACTGACCCTCTCTCTCCACAGCCCAGTGTCAGACCCCACACGATTACACTGACCCTCTCTCCCCACAGCCCAGTGTCAGACCCCACACAAATACACTGACCCTCTCTCCCCACTTTAATCCAACTGCCCTGCTCTCTCCCACAGTCCTGCGTCGGTGCCCAACTAATTCCACTTCCCCAGTCTCTGCCCACACCTGTGTGAGTGAGGCTGAGGGATTGGAGCAGGAGGCAGGGATTCAGATTTCTGGGTCATTGGGACCTCTTTTGGGGCAGGTGTAACCTGTACAAAAAGGATGGGTTGCACTTGAATCCAAGGGGACCAATATCCTGGCAGGGAGGTTTGCTAAGGAGAGTATAAACTAGAATTGCTGGGGGGTGGGAACCAAACTGTTGAGACGAAGGAAGGAGTGGTTGGCTCACAAATAGAGAAAGCTTGTAGGCAGTGTGAGAGGGCGGATAGGCAGGTGATAGAGAAGGGATGCACTCAGACCGATGGTTAGAGATGTGTCTACTTTAATGCAAGAAACATCATGAACAAAGCGGATGAACTTAGAGTACGGATCAGTACTTGGAGCTATGATGTTGTGGCCATTACAGAGTCTTGGACGGCTCAGGGGCAGGAATTTCTACTTAGAGAGCCAGGCTTTAGATGTTTCAGAAAGGACAGGGAGGGAGGCAAAAGAGGTGGGGGCATGGTACTGCTGATCAGAGATAGTGTCACAGCTATAGAAAAGGAAGAAGTCATGGAGGGATTGTCTACTGAGTTTCTGTGGGTGGAAGTTAGAAACAGGAAGGGGTCAATAACTCTACTGGGTGTTTCTTGTAGACCACCCAATAGTAACAGGGACATCGAGGAGCAGATAGGGAGACAGATTCTGGAAAGGTGCAATAATAATGGGAGATTTTAATTTCCCTAATATTGATTGGCATCTCCCTAGAATGAGAGGTTTAGATGGGGTGGAGTTTGTTAGCTGTGTTCAGGAAGGTTTCTTGACACAATATGTAGATAGGCCTACAAGAGGAGAAGCTGTACTTGATCTGGTATTGGGAAATGAACCTGGTCACGTGTCCCGTCTCTCAGCGGGAGAGCATTTTGGAGATAGTGATCACAATTGCATCTCCTTTCCCACAGCCTTGGAGAGGGATAGGAACAGACAAGTTAGGAAAGTGTTTAATTGGAGTAAGGGGAAATATGAAGCTATCAGGCAGATACTTGGAAGCATAAATTGAGAACAAATGTTCTCAGGGAAATGTACTGCAGAAATGTGGCAAATGTTCAGGGGACATTTGCGTGGCGTTCTGCATAGGTACATTCCAATAAGACAGGGAAAAGATGACAGGGTGCAGGAACTGTGGTGTACAAAGGCAGTTGAAAATCTAGTCAAGAAGAAGAGAAAAGCTTACGAAAGGTTGAAAAAAATAGGTAATGATAGAGATCTAGAAAATTATTAGGCTAGTAGGAAGGAGCTTAAGAATGAAATTAGGAGAGCCAGAAAGGGCCATGAGAAGGATTAAGGAAAAGCCCAAGGCATTCTATAAGTATGTGAAGAGCAAGAGGATAAGATGTGAGAGAATAAGACCAATCAAGTGTGACAGCTTGTGTGTAAAAGTGTGTATGGAACTGGAGGAGGTAGCAGAGGTACATAATGAATACTTTGCTTCAGAAGGAGTAGCGGACCGCACGACCCCATTTTCATCGGTGGTGCGCAGGTGGAACAGGTCAAAAGCTTTAAGTTCCTCGGGGTCAATATCACAACTGACCTGACTTGGTCCAACCAAGCAGAATCCACTGCCAAGAAGGCCCACCAGCGCCTTTACTTCCTGAGAAAGCTAAAGAAATTTGGCCTGTCCCCTAAAACCCTCACTAATTTTTATAGATGCACCGTAGAAAGCATTCTTCTAGGGTGAATCACAACCTGGTATGGAAGCTGTCCTGTCCAAGACCGAAAGAAGCTGCAGAAGATCGTGAACACAGCGCAGAACATCACACAAACCAATCTTCCGTCCTTGGACTCACTTTACACCGCACGCTGTCGGAGCAGTGCTGCCAGGATAATCAAGGACACAACCCACCCAGCCAACAGACTTTTCGTCCCTCTTCCCTCCGGGAGAAGGTTCAGGAGCTTGAAGACTCATACGGCCAGATTTGGGAACAGCTTCTTTCCAACCGGGATAAGACTGCTGAACGGATCCTGACCTGGATCTGGGCCGTACCCTCCAAATATCCGGACCTGCCTCTAGTTTTTTTTTTGCACTACCTTACTTTCCATTTCTATTTTCTATTTATGATTTATAATTTAAATTTTTAATATTTACTATCAATTTGTACTCTAGGGGGCAGGAAGCGCAGGATCAAATATCGCTGTGATGATTGTATGTTCTAGTATCAATTGTTTGGTGACAATAAAGTATAAAGTATTCACTATGGAAAAGCACCTTGGCAATTGTAAGGATGACTTGCAGCAGACTGGAAAGCTTGAGCATATAGACATTAAGAAAGAGGATGTGCTGGAGGTTTTGGAAAGCATCAAGTTGGATAAGTCACCAGGACTACACGAGATATACCCCAGGCTACTGTGGGAGCCCAGAGAGGAGATTGCTGAGCCTCTGGCGATGATCTTTGCATCATCAACGGGGACGGGAGAAGTTCCAGAGGATTGGTGGGTTGCAGATGTGTTTCCCGTATTCAAGGAAGGGAGTAGAGATAGCCCAGGAAATCATAGACCATTGAGTCTTACTTCAGTGGTTGGTAAGATGATGGAGAAGATCCTGAGAGGCAGGATTTATAAACATTTGGAGAGGCATAATATGATTAGGAATAGTCTGCATGGCTTTGTCAAAGACAGGTCGTGCCTTACGAGCCTGACTGAATTTTTTGAGGATGTGACTAAACATATTGATGAAGGAAGAGCAGTAGATGTAGTGTACATGGATTTCAGCAAGGCATTTGATAAGGTACCCATGCAAGGCTTATTGAGAAAGTAAGGAGGCATGGGATCCAAGGGGATCCAGAACTGGCTTGCACATAGAAGGCAAAGAGTGGTTGTAGACGGGTCATGTTCCGCATGGAGGTTGGTGACCAGTGGTGTTCTGCAGGGATCTGTTCTGGGACCCCTTCTCTTTGTGATTTTTATAAATGACCTGGATGAGGAAGTGGAGGGATTGGTTAGTAAATTTGCTGATGACACAAAGGTTGGGGATGTTGTGGATAGTGTGGAGGGCTGTCAGAGGTTACAGCAGAACATCCATAGGATGCAAAACTGGGCTGAGAAGTGGCAGATGGAGTTCAACCCAGATAAGTGTGAGGTGGTTCATTTTGGTAGGTCAAATATGATGGTAGAATATAGTATTAATGGTAAGACACAAAGCTGCTATGCAGGTTGACTTTGTGGTTAAGAAGGCATACGGTGTATTGGCCTTCACCAATCATGGGACTGAGTTTAAGAGCCGAGAGGTAATGTTGCAGATATATAAGACTCTGGTCAGACCCCACTTGGAGCACTGTGCTCAGTTCTGATCACCTCACTACAGGAAGGATGTGGAAACTATATTAAGGTTGCAGATGAGATTTACAAGGGTATTGCCTGGATTGGTGAGCATGCCTTATGAGAATAGGTTGAGTGAACTCAGCCTTTTCTCCTTGGAGCGATGGAGGATGAGAGGTGACCTGACAGAGGTGTATAAGATGATGAGAGGCATTGATCGTGTGGATAGTCAGAGGCTTTTTCTCAAACTATTCCCATTGTCTTGCTCTTTCCACACAGATCTGTGTCTGTAAGACCATAAGACATAGGGACAGAATTAGGCCCTTCAGCCCATCAAGTCTACTCTGCCATTCCATCATGGCTGAACCCAAATCCCACTCAACCCCATACAGCTGCCTTCTCGCCATATTCTTTGATGTCCTGACCGATCCGGAATCTATCAGCTTCCGCCCTCAATATACCCACAAACTTGGCCTCCACCATAGTCTGTGGCACAGCATACCACAGGTTCACTACACTCTGGTCAAAAACATTCCTTCTTACCTCTGTTCTGAAAGATTGCTCTTCAATTCTGAGGCTCTGCCCTCTAGTTCTGGATACCCCCACCATAGCAAGCATCCTCTCCACATCCTCCTTATCTAGTCCTTTCAACATTCAGGAGGTCTCAGTGAGGTCCTTCCACATTCTTCTAAATTCCAGTGAGTACAGACCCAAAGTTGCCAGATGCTCCTCATATTTTAACCCCTTCATTCCCAGAATCGGCCTTGTGTACCTCTGGATTCTCTCCAACGACAACACATCCTTTCTGAGATATGGGGTCCAAAACTGTTGACAGTGCTCCAAGTGTGGTCTTATAAAGGATCAGCATTATCTCCTTGCTTTTATATTTTCTTCCCTTTGAAATAAATGTCAACATTCCATTTGCCTTCTTTACCATAGACTCAAGCTGTAAATTAACCTTCTGGGAGTCTTGCATGAGGACTCCTAAGTCCCTCTGCACCTCTGATGTTTGAACCTTCTCCCTATTTAGATAATAGTCTGCAATACTGTTCCTTTTACCAAAATGCATTATCGTACATTTCCCAGCACTGTATTCCATCTGACACTTTTTGCCCATTCTTCCAAGTCCTGCTCCGATAGCATTGCTTCCTCAGCACGACCTACCCCTCCATCTATCTTCGTATCATCCAAAAACTTTGTCACAAAGCCATCAATTCCATTATCCAAATCATTGACAAACAATGTGAAAAGCAGTGGTCCCAGTACGGACCCCTGAGGAACACCACTAGTTACTGATAGCCAACTAGAAAAGACCCCCTTTATTCCCACTCCTGTCAATTTAGCCACTCCTCTACTCATGCCAGTATCTTTCCTGTAATGCTACAGGATTTTATCTTGTTAAGCAGCCTCATGATATCGTATCCATTAAATAGGGGCTGTGGACAATTCTGATTTGCTGGAGAGGGATGTGAAAGTACAGAGGAACATCTGGAGAAATTGCTGAAATGCTCGTTTGCTGCTGTCGTTACTGCGTGGTCAGGAATCTTTCGGAGGGTAGGCCTCAAAATCCCTGGCTTTGCCTGCTGTTGGTGGCCAAGATTGAGGTTGAATCGTTCGGACAGAGATGGCGCTCAGTACTCGGTGTCAGAGAGCTGATCAGATCTCAAAGTTTTCAGAGACTTTGAACTTTTACTGTGCTCACGGACTTCTTCATCAAGTTATGGTATTGTTGCACTGTTGTAACTATATGTTATAATAATGTGGTTTTGTCAGTTTTTTCAGTCTTGGTCTGTCCTGTGTTTTGTGATATCACACCGGAGGAAGTATTGTATCATTTCTTAATGCATGCATTAGTAAATGACAATAAAAGAGGACTACGTGTCTTCATAATCTAAATCCAAATCATGTGTGGCACCTTATCAAATGCCTTCTGAAAATCCAAGTAAGTGACATCCACTGCCTCTCCTTTGTCCACCTGCTTGTTATTTCCTCAAAGAACTCTAACAGATTTGTCAGGCAAGTTTATACTTTATACTTTACTTTATCCTTTACAGAAATCATGCTGGCTTTAACTTATCTTTTTGATTAGTCTTCAAGTATCCCAAAACATTATCCTTCACCATAGACTCCAACATCTTCCCAACCACTGAAATTAGGCTAACTGGCCTATAATTTCCTTTCTTTTGCCATCCTCCCTTCTTAAAAATGGAGTGACCTTTGCAATTTTCCAGTCCTCCAGGACCATGCCAGAACGAAGTCATTCTTGAAAGACCATGACCAATGCATCCGTTATCTCGTCAGCAACCTCTCAGGACTCTGGGATATAGTCCATCTGAACCAGGTGACTTATCCACCTTAAGACCTTTGAGTTTGCCTGGCACTTTTTCCTTTGTAATAGCAATGGCACTCACTCCTGCTCCCTGGCACCCATGGACCTCTGGTACACTGCTAGTGTCTTCCACAGTGAAGACTGATGCAAAGTACCCATTAAGTTCATCTGCTATTTCTTTGCCCCCCCCGCCCTATTACTACCTCACCAGCATCATTTTCCAATAGTCCGATATCAACTCTCACTTTTATACTTTACATTTTATACTTTATTGTCGCCAAACAATTGGTACTAGAATGTACAATCATCACGGCGATATTTGATTCTGCGTTTCACACTCCCTGGATTACAAGTATTAAATATTATAAATATTAAAAATAGTTAAAATTAGTAAATATTAAAAATTTAAATTATAAATCATAAATAGAAAATAGAAAAATGGGAAGTAAGGTAGTGCAAAAAAACCGAGAGGCAGGTCCAGATACTTGGAGGGTACGGCCCAGATCCGGGTCAGGATCCGTTCAGCAGTCTTACCACGGTTGGAAAGAAGCTGTTCCCAAATCTGGCCATATGAGTCTTCAAGCTCCTGAACCTTCTCCCGGAGGGAAGAGGGACAAAAAGTCTGTTGGCTGGGTGGGTCGTGTCCTTGATTATCCTGGCAGCACTGCTCTGATGGCATGCGGTGTAAAGTGAATCCATGGACGGAAGATTGGTTTGTGTGATGTGTTGTGCCGTGTTCACGATCTTCTGCAGCTTCTTTCGGTCTTGGACAGGACAACTTCCATACCAGCTTGTGATGCACCCTAGAAGAATACTTTCTACGGTGCATCTATAAAAAATAGTGAGGGTTTTAGGGGACAGGCCAAATTTCTTTAGTTTTCTCAGGAAGTAAAGGCGCTGGTGGGTCTTCTTGGCAGTGAACTCTGCTTGGTTGGACCAAGTCAGGTCATTTGTGATATTGACCCCGAGGAACTTAAAGCTTTTGACCTGTTCCACTTGCGCACCACCGATGTAAATGGGGTTGTGCGGTCCGCTACTCCTTCTGAAGTCAACAACCAATTCCTTCATCTTGGTGACCTTCCTTTCACTCATTATATAACTGAAAAAACTTTAGATATCCTGCTCATTAATATTGGTCAGTTTGCCCTTATATTACATCCTTTCCTTTCTTATAGCTTTTTTAGTTGTCATTTGTTGGATTTTAAAAGCTTTCCATTCTCTCAATTTACAGACGTATATCTAACCCGGTCGTGTTTTCCACCCTCAAAAATTTTAATCAATTTCGCTGCCACTATAAGTTCACATCAGCTTCAGTTTTGGGTCCCATTCATAGAAACCATCTATTTCCCCCCTCTACACTCGATTCAGTTTTTAGACAATGGGGTTTGAACGGTCTTATGCGCATTAAGGATTTGTACACTGATAATATATTTGATAGTTTTGATGACCTGTGCAGTAAATATGGCCTTCCACATAATCATTTTTTTAAAATACCTGCAGACTTGCCACTTTGTCAAGGAAAAATTTCCCTCTTTCCCTGATCTACCACCTGCTATGGTGTGGGAAAAACTCACTCTTAGCTTTAATAATAAAGGGCTGATCTCTGTACAATACTCTCAGCTGATGTCTTTGGGAGTTCAAGATCTAAACAAAACTAAGACTAGATGGGAGGATGACTTTGGTATGGATCTGGCTGAGGAATATTGGGCAAAAGTATTGAATAGGGTTCATTTCTCATCATCATGTGCTAGACTGTGGCTCATGCAATTTAAAGTTTTACACAGGGTACATTTAAGTAAAGCCATATATATCTGACATATATCCCGGGACAGACGCTGGCTGTGACAGGTGTTCCTTCTCTCCGGCTGGTTTAGTGCATGAATTTTGGTCTTGATGGCTATTGGGCACTGATTTTTAAAATTATCAGTGAGGTTTTGGGGGTGACACTGAGACTTTGCCCGCTTTTAGCTGTATTTGGTGTGGCAGATGATGCTTTGGGTTTAAATGCAAGCCGGTCGGATATCATCGTATTTACATCGCTATTGGCCCATAGGAGAATCTTGCTGGTCTGGAAACCTGCCACTGCCCCAACTGCTGCTGCTTGGTTAGAGGACGTAATGTTTTTTCTGAAACTAGAAAAGATTAAATTTACTCTGAGAGGGTCTGTGAAAAAGTTCTATTCGAAATGGGGACCTTTCTTGTCATATTTTGGGAGTCTTAAGACTTACCTACCAGTTGAGGGCATTTGATTGTACTTGGGGATTTTCCCCCTTTTAACACGCATATGGTTTACCTCATAGGGAGGTTGATGCATTGTAATATGAGTGTATTCTGGATCATCTGACGTGTTGTGGATGTGTGTGGGCCTTCATCTTGAAGTAGTGTGGAGGGATGGCTGTGAAATGTCCATTATTGTATTTGTGAAGTGTTGTAAATACATTAGCTGACATGGTATGTTTGGGGAGGGTGGGTGAGGGGAGTTTTGTTTAGGGGTAAGATATAAAAGCAAAATGGAGGAAAATGTAATGCATTATGTATTCTGTATTGTGTCACTCCTTCAATAAAAATTAAAAAAAGCTTTCCAATCATCCAGCTTCCCACTCACATTTACTACCTTAAAGCCCTTTCCTTGGCTTTTATGCAGTCCTTAACTTCCCTTGTCAGCCACGGTTACCTAGCCCTGCCATTTGAAAACTGCTTCTTCAGTGGGACCTATCTATCCTGTGCCTTTTGAACTATTCCCAGAAACTTCAGCCATCTCTATGCCATCCCCGACAGCATCCTCTTCTGATCCACCTGGCCAAGCACCTCTCTCATGCCTCTGTAATACCCTTTATTCCATTGTGATACTGATACATGTGATTTATGCTTCTCCCTCTCAAATTGCTGTATGAATTTAATCATAATATGATCACTGTCTCCTGAGGGTTCCTTTACATTAAACTCTCTAATAGGATCTGGGTTATTACACAACACCCAATTCCCCACAGCCCAGCGGCAGTCTCCAAAAGTAAACCCACTGCTTTGCACTCTCCCCAGTGCCCTGTATCCATTCCCAAACTAACCCCACTGTCCTGTTCTCTCCCACCTGCCTGTGTCCATCCCCACAGCCCAGAGTCAGTCCCCAAACTAATGACACTGTCCCACACTCACCACAACCCATTGTAAGTTCCCACACAAATACACTGACCCTCTCTCTCCACAGCCCAGTGTCTGGCCCCACACTAATCCCAATGCCCCACCATCTCCCCACAGCCCTGTGTCAATCACTGACAGATCCCAATGCCCTGCTTTCTCCCTACAGCCCTGTATCGGTTCCTAAAATATTTCCACTGACCCAGTCTTGCCCCACAGTCATATTTCAGTCCCATCCTTATCCCACTGCTCCTCCTTCTCCCCACAGCCATGTCAGTCACCAAACAAAACCCACTGCCCTGCACTCTCCCCAGAGCCCTGTATCCATTCCCAAATGAGTTACTTTGCCTCACTCTCTCCCCCACAGCCCTGTAAGTCTATAACTAATCCTACTGTCCTGCTCTCTCCCTACTGCCTGTCAGTCTCCAAACTAATCCCACTGACCCACTCTCCGCACAGCCCTGTGTCTGTCCCCACACAAATACCACTGACCCACTCTCCCCATAGCCCTGTGTCAATCCCAACTTTAATCCACCTGCTTTGCTCACTCCGATAGCCCTGTGTCAGTCCCAAACTAATCCCACTTCCCCATTCTCTCCCCACATCCTGCGTCAGTCACTGACTAACCCCACTGCCTCACTCCCCTCAGCCCTGTGTCAGTTCCCAAACTAATCCCACTGCCCCACACTCTCCCCAGAGCCCTGATCTATCCCCAAGCTAATTCCAATGCCCCACTTAGCCCTGTATCCATTCCCAAATGAATCCCTCTGTTCTGCCCTCTCCCACCTGCTGTGTCTGACCCACTCTCCCCACAGCCCAATGTCAATCCCCACTTTCCCACAGCCCTGCGTCAGTCTCAAACTAATCCCACTTCCCCATTCTCTCCCCACATCCTGTGTCGGTCACTGACTATCTCACTGACTATCCCACTGCCCCTCCACTCTTCACAGCACTGTGCCAGTCTATAAGAAATCCCGCTATCCCACTCACTCCACACTGCCCTGTGTCAGTCGCTAACAGATCCTATTGCCCCACTCTCTCACCACATTCCTGTATCAATCCCACTCGAATCCCACTGCCCCATACTCTCCCCACAGCCCAGTGACACTCACTGTCTGATCCCACTGCTCTACGTTCTCCCAGAGCCCTGCATCCATTCACAAACTAATCACTTTTCCTCACGCTTACCCCCTCAGCCCTGTAACAATCCGTAACTGATCCTAGTCCTACTCTCTCCCTACTGTCCGTATCAGACCCCACAATAATCCCACTGACCCACTCTCCCCACAGCTCAGTATCAGTCCACACATGAATATACTGACCCTCTCTCCCCACAGCCCAGTCAGAACCCACACATATACACTGACCCTCTCTCCCCACAGCCCAGTCAGAACCCACACTAATCCCACTGACCCTCTCTCCCCACAGCCCAGTGTCAGACCCCACAATAATCCAACTGACCCTCTCTCCCCACAGCCCAGTGTCAGACCCCACACGATTACACTGACCCTCTCTCCCCACAGCCCAGTGTCAGACCCCACACGATTACACTGACCCTCTCTCCCCACAGCCCAGTGTCAGACCCCACACGATTACACTGACCCTCTCTCCCCACAGCCCAGTGTCAGACCCCACACGATTACACTGACCCTCTCTCCCCACAGCCCAGTGTCAGACCCCACACAAATACACTGACCCTCTCTCCCCACAGCCCAGTGTCAAACCCCACACGATTACACTGACCCTCTCTCCCCACAGCCCAGTGTCAGACCCCACACAAATACACTGACCCTCTCTCCCCACAGCCCAGTGTCAGACCCCACACAAATACACTGACCCTCTCTCCCCACAGCCCAGTGTCAGACCCCACACGATTACACTGACCCTCTCTCCCCACAGCCCAATGTCAGAACCCACACTAATCCCACTGACCCACACTCCCCACAGCTCAGTATCAGTCCACACATGAATATACTGACCCTCTCTCCCCACAGTCCAGTGTCAGACCCCACATGAATACACTGACCCTCTCTCCCCACAGCCCAGTGTCAGACCCCACACATATACACTGACCCTCTCTCCCCACAGTCCAGTGTCAGACCCCACATGAATATACTGACCCACTCTCCCCACAGCCCAATGTCAGAACCCACAATAATCCCACTGACCCTCTCTCCCCACAGTCCAGTGTCAGACCCCACACGATTACACTGACCCTCTCTCCCCACAGCCCAGTGTCAGACCCCACACAAATACACTGACCCTCTCTCCCCACAGTCCAGTGTCAGACCCCACATGAATATACTGACCCACTCTCCCCACAGCCCAATGTCAGAACCCACAATAATCCCACTGACCCTCTCTCCCCACAGTCCAGTGTCAGTCCCCACATGAATACACTGACACTCTCTCCCCACAGCCCCGTGTCAGACCCCACACGATTACACTGACCCTCTCTCCCCACAGTCCAGTGTCAGACCCCACACGAATACACTGACCCTCTCTCCCCACAGCCCAGTGTCAGACCCCACAATTATCCCACTGACCCACACTCCCCACAGCCCAGTGTCAGACCCCACAATAATCCCACTGACCCTCTCTCCCCACAGCCCAGTGTCAGACCCCACAATAATCCCACTGACCCTCTCTCCCCACAGCCCAGTCAGTCCCTGCATAAATACACTGACCCTCTCTCCCCACAGCCCAGTGTCAGACCCCACACGATTACACTGACCCTCTCTCCCCACAGCCCAGTCAGTCCCCACACAAATACACTGACCCTCTTTCCCCACAGCCCAGTGTCAGACCCCACACGATTACACTGACCCGCTCTCCCCACAGCCCCGTGTCAGACCCCACAATAATCCCACTGACCCACTCTCCCCACAGCCCAGTGTCAGACCCCACAATAATCCCACTGACCCTCTCTCCCCACAGCCCAGTGTCAGACCCCACAATAATCCCACTGACCCTCTCTCCCCACAGCCCAGTGTCAGACCCCACACATATACACTGACCCTCTCTCCCCACAGCCCAGTCAGAACCCACACTAATCCCACTGACCCTCTCTCCCCACAGCCCAGTGTCAGACCCCACACATATACACTGACCCTCTCTCCCCACAGCCCAGTGTCAGACCCCACACATATACACTGACCCTCTCTCCCCACAGCCCAGTGTCAGAACCCACACCAATCCCACTGATCCTCTCTCCCCACAGTCCAGTGTCAGACCCCACATGAATATACTGACCCTCTCTCCCCACAGCCCAATGTCAGAACCCACAATAATCCCACTGACCCTCTCTGCCCACAGTCCAGTGTCAGTCCCCACATGAATACACTGACACTCTCCCCACAGCCCAGTGTCAGTCCCCACACGATTACACTGACACTCTCTTCCCACAGCCCAGTGTCAGACCCCACACGATTACACTGACACTCTCTCCCCACAGCCCAGTGTCAGACTCCACATGAATACACACACTCTCTCCCCACAGTCCAGTGTCAGACCCCACACGAATACACTGACCCTCTCTCCCCACAGCCCAGTGTCAGACCCCACAATAATCCCACTGACCCACACTCCCCACAGCCCAGTGTCAGACCCCACAATAATCCCACTGACCCTCTCTCCCCACAGCCCAGTCAGTCCCCACACAAATACACTGACCCTCTCTCCCCACAGCCCAGTGTCAGACCCCACACAATTACACTGACCCTCTCTCCTCACAGCCCAGTCAGTCCCCACACAAATACACTGACCCTCTCTCCCCACAGCCCAGTGTCAGACCCCACACGAATACACTGACCCTCTCTCCCCACAGCCCCGTGTCAGACCCCACACGAATACACTGACCCACTCTCCCCACAGCCCAGTGTCAGAACCCACAATAATCCCACTGACCCTCTCTCCCCACAGCCCAGTGTCAGAACCCACACGATTACACTGACCCTCTCTCCCCACAGCCCAGTGTCAGACCCCACAATAATCCCACTGACCTTCTCTCCCCACAGCCCAGTGTCAGACCCCACAATAATCTCACTGACCCTCTCTCCCCACAGCCCAGTGTCAGACCCCACACGATTACACTGACCCTCTCTCCCCACAGTCCAGTCAGACCCCACACGATTACACTGACCCTCTCTCCCCACAGCCCAGTGTCAGACCCCACACAATTACACTGACCCTCTCTCCCCACAGCCCAGTGTCAGACCCCACAATAATCCCACTGACCCTCTCTCCCCACAGCCCAGTGTCAGACCCCACAATAATCCCACTGACCCACACTCCCCACAGTCCAGTGTCAGACCTCACAATAATCCCACTGACTCACACTCCCCATCGCTCTGTGTCAGAACTAAACTAATAGTACAACTTGATAGAAGCTGTCGTTGAGACTGGTGGATGATGCTTACAAGCTGTTCTATTTTCTGCCACTTGGGAAGAGGTGAGAAGAGAGAATGTTTTCGACGGCAGGGGCGTGGGCTGCAATTGTGTTTATAATGACTGCTTTACAGAGGCAGCGGAAAGTGTAGAGCGAATCCAAGGAAGAGGCCTTTATTAATCAAGCCTCTGAATTCAAGGTTATGTTGCAACTTTATAAAACTCTAGTTAGGACGTATCTGGGGTACTACATTCAGTGCTAGGAAGGTGGGGGTGCAGAGAAGGTTCACCACGATGCTACCTGGATTAGTTCAAATTCAAGGTTATTATCATCTGACCGTACGTGCATACAACCAAAGGAATCACTGTTCCTCTGGATCACGGTGCACTCACAAAGCATACATCACACACAGCACATAAAACAAAGTATTACCACAAATAAGTTAAACTATAATTCAAAATGGATGTACTGTGCAGCACGGGGAAGCAATGAACAGCACAGTAAACTGCTTGCTGTCCTAGTGACGAGCCCTCAGTTGTGGCAGGGTATTTATCAGTCTCACAGCCGAGGACACAAGAAGTTGGACAAAGTTGTGTTGATTTCTCCAGTGAGGTGGAGGTTGAGGGGAGATCTGATAGAGGTCCCTCAGATAAGAGAAGCATTGGTGGAGTGGACAGACAGTATCTTTTTCCTTGGGTTATGATGCCAAATATGAGAGAGTATGCATTTCATGTGATGGGAGTAAGTTTAAAAGGAGATATGTAGGAAAAACTTTTCACACAGAGAGTGGTGGGTGCCTGGAATTTGCTGCCAGGGATGATGGTGGAAGCGGATATGATAGACACATTCAAGAAGATCTTAGATAGGAGCACAAATATGCAGGAAAAGGAAGGTTATGGGCATTGTGTAGGCAAAAGGGATTGGTTTAGTTGGACATTTGATTACTAATTTAATTGGTTTGGTACAACCTCTCGTTATAGCACATGCCCTCAAATCTTCTAGGTAACCACAGTACAAGTCACTACTGTGTCATTATTCCACTCCATATATATCTCAGTTTGAGCAATGCTCAACTGTCACTGTTCCTCAACCCCAAAGGCTGCCAGTTTAACACTAGCCCACAACCAACAGAACCTATGTCCACTGGTCTAAACGTGGTGGTTACAGCATGAGACCGTAGTGGTTAGCGATCTCTTTATGGTTCCTGTGATCACCAACAGAGGTTCAATTCCCGCTGCTGTCTGTAAGGAGTTTGTACATTCTCCCCATGAGCGATGGGTTTCCTCCCACATTCCAAAGATGTACAGTTAGGGTTAGTGAGATGTGGACATGTTATGTTGGCACCAGAAGCCTGGCTACACTTGTCGATACTTCAGCAGAATCGTCGCTGATTTGACTTGACAGAAATGACACATTTCACTTTATGGTTCAATCTTTCAATGTAGACGTACCAAATAAAGCTTTATCTTTGGTTGTAGCCATTGTATTAAGTGGTACAAGAACAAAGGATGAACAAACAAAAGAAGACCAAGTAAAAGGAGTTGTGGTTGCTATGACATGCACCCAACTGCTCCAGCTTCCGGGGTTTAGATGCTCTAACTCTCCGGAATATAGATAGCTTCCACAGCCTCTTTAAAGATTCAGAACAGTCCCACTAACTGGCAATCGTGTTTTGGGCACCAAGAATTGAGTATTTAAAAAGCACCTGAACGGAGCCTCAGGGCTCAATCACAAGCCCTACTCGTAAGATCATCTAGCGTTTGTTTTGTACTCAGTTCTCCATCCAGTTTGATACCGTGTCTCAGTCCTAGCCTCAGATATTCCAGCATCTGGGTCCAAACCATCCTCGTCAAGGACTCTCATCACACTCAAGCTGGAGGTAACAACAGTCCAATTTAACAATTAACCTATGGAAAAGCCAGATTTGAATGGTCTGACACCTGCAGCAGGAAAACTATGAGGCTTTCAGAAAATTACAGAAGTAGTTATTCTACAGTTACTGGGAAATTACTGCACAATTACACATACATATACAAGATATTTATATAAAGATTATAAGCAAGCATAAGAAAGTTAAATTACAAGAAGATTAACAATTTTTACACACTGATCCAACATGGATAATCTACCTGCTGCTGGAACCATCATTTCAAGCAGATCGGACATTCAACCAAGGTCAAGTGGAATGTCATAAGAACGTAAGAGTACAGGGAAAAAGAGCAGGTGTTGACCATTGTGACTGATCCAGCATTTGTCACAGTCATGACCAGTTCAACCTCTGCTCCATTTTTCCGTAATCTCCCCATATCACTTAATTCCCTTCACATCCAGACATCTATCGATATTTTGAACAAACCCAATCTGAGAATGATGCCCGTCCCATCATGAAGCCAAACTCCCCTTCGTGGACTCCATCTGCACTTCTCACTGTCTCATTAAAGCAGCCAACATAATCAAAGTCCCCTCCCAACCCAGACATTCTCTCTTCTCCTCTCACCATTGTGCAAAAGGTACAGAAGCCTGAAAGTATGTACCACCAGCTCAAGGACAGCTTCAATCTTGCTGTTACCAAACTCCTGAATGGAGCTCTGTGTGATAAAGATGGATCTGATCTTTCAGTCTATGTCATCATGGCCCTTACATGTTATTTGTCTACCTACACTATACTTTTTCCTGTAACTTTAATGCTATACTCTATATTCTGCGATTATTCTCTCGATGTAGTTATGTATGCAATGACCTGTCTTGATGGTATACCCATCAAAGCTTCCACTCTATAGGTGGCAAAAATAAACCAATTATTATTTACCACAACACTCCAGGGAAGAAAATTGCAAACATTTGCTACCCTCTGACTGAAAAAAAATCTCCTCATCTCAGTCCCAAGCAGCCTGTCCCTTACTCTAAGATAGTAACCCACAGGCCTAGACTTCCTCTGACTGATTGCATCACTGTCTGGCATGGAGGGGCCACTGTAGGATCAGAAAAAGCTGCGGAGGGCTGTAAACTCAGCCAGCTCCATCACTCCATCATGGGGACCCACCTTCCCACCACGGAGGACATCTTCAAAGGGCGATGCCACAAGTATGCGGTATACACCATTAAGGACCCTCACCATCTGGGACATGCCCTCATCTTACTAACCATCAGGGAGGAGGTACAGAAGACTGACAACCCACACTCAACAATTCAGGAACAGCTACTTCCCCTCTGCCATCACATTTCTGAATGGCCGATGAACACAACCTCATTATTCCTCTTTTGCGCTATTTATTTATTTTGTAACATATTATTATTTTAATGTAACGCAGTGAACTGCTGCTGGAAAAAAAAAGAAATGTCATGACATATGTCAGAGATAATCTCTGAATCAAACTTTAAGCTGTTCTTTGGTGACTATCTCGTGGTGGCATCATGCATACATTCTAAATGATCAGTGGCCATTCCACAGGACAAAGGTATCTGAATTAGAATCAGGTTTATTACATTGTACACAATATTATGAGGGGTATAGATATGATTAATGCAAGTAGGGTTTTTCCACCAAGGTTTCTTCTCATTGTTCTAATCCCTGAAAATCACAGAGCCAGACGACTCAGTCTCTCATGTAGCAGCTTGCTGGGTCAGAACCAGTCTCATGAAACTTTGAACCAGTTTTGGGGAACTTTCTTGGCTTCTGCTGAAAGTAGAGACCTCTTGGTGCTATTGGTGAGACCACAGAAGGAACCCAGTGTAACTGGTCATTGGTTCCCTGTTGCAACATGCACTGAGATACAGTGAACAGCTCTGGTTCTGTGCGCCATCATTTCAAAGCGGAAGAACATTGAGGCAGTACATAGGGGAAAGCAATGCAGAATGCAGAATACAGTTACATTTTGTGTACGTTGTCTGACGACATGTTTTACTGCCTTGGTAAAGCAGCTAACATAACCAAAGACAGCTCCCACGCTGGTTTTATGGTGCTGACACTCTGGGTTCGATGCCCGCCATTGTCTGTAAGGGGTGTGCACAGGACGCTCCCCCTGTGGCCGTGAGGGTTTCCTTTGGGTGCTCCGGTGTCCTCCCACGTTCCAAAGACGTACAGGGTTAGGGTTAGTGAGCTGTGAGCGTGCTTTGTTGGTGTCAGAAGCGTGGTGACACTTGCGGGCTGCCCCCAGCACATCTTCGGACCCGTGTTTGTCATTTCACTGTACATTTAGATGTACAAGTGACAAAGAAACAAAGCTAATCTTTATTAAATAAATAATGGTCCCTCGCCCACTGGGTGAAAGATACAGAAGTTTGAAAGCATGTAGCATCAGGGTCAAGAACAGCCTACCTCACTGTTAGAAAACCATTGATTGGTCCCCTAGTATGATAACATGACCCTTGACCTCACAACCTACCTTGTTATGTCCTTGAACCTTATTGTCTAGCTGCACTGCACTTTCTTGGTAACTGTATTCTGCAATTTCTTATTATTTTTCCTTTCTACTACTGCAGTGTGATATGTTTTGAAATGATGGCATGCAAAATAATGGCAAGATTTTAATCCTTGGAGTGTAGGAGAATGAGGGGAGATTTGATAGAGGTATACAAAATTAAGAGGGGTATAGATAGGGTAAATGCAAACAGGCTTTTTCCACTGAGGTTGGGGGAGACTAGAACCAGAGGTCATGGGTTAAGGGTGAAAGGTGAATTATTTAAGGGGGAACTTCTTCACTCAGGGTGGTGCAAGTGTGGAACAAGCGGCCGGCAGGAGGGGCAGATATGGGTTCAATTTCAACATTTAAACAAAGTTTTGTTAAATACATGAATGGGAGGGGTGTACACCTTGGGGCATATGAAAATGATAAAACCAATTTAGCAAATTTACCAATTGATAGTATACATAATTAAGAAAGGATACACTTGCACATCCATACAGTAGCAGGCCCTCTGTTGCTTGGGTTCGACCATGGGTGTTGCGTCCTAGCAGCCTACGCAGGACAGGACAGTGCAACGTGGAGAGCAAGCTCTTGCCCACGCAGCCGGCTCCCACTCTCCACGCAGCTGATGAAGCCAAAGGAATGGCACCAGCTATGTTCCAGGAGTTGCCAGCCAGAGTTGGGAATCCAGCTCCGGATTTTCCCTCGGGTTTATTCCCAAAGCCTTCCCCCTGAGTGGCTATAGCTGGAAGGCAGCAGGGTTTTGAAATCAGAGCTCCCCTGCTCCTAGATGAGCTGCCCACCACAGCCGACAAGTCCCGTTTACCCGAAGCACCTGGTTTTAAGGCACCAGTAACCAGCCTTTGCCCCTTCTCCTCTCAGTAGAAACAGTTCCGCCGGGTTTGGTAGCCAAGCCACACGTGAAGGCCAGGAACTGGGCTTGGTTGTCAGAGGCTTTCTGAGACAAGCGCCATTGGGAGCATTTAATAGGTAGTGGGAGATTATCCCCATTACTCGAATCAGCTTTGACAACCTTAAGGAACCACACCCATACAAAGGGGAAAACAAGAGCAGAATGCAGAAAATAGTGTTACAGTTACATATTGTGTACACTGTCTGTCAACATGTCTTGCTGCCTTAGTAAGGCAGCCAGCATAATCAAAGGCACCAGTATTGGGCGAGTTTAGGACCAGAGGGCACAGCCTCAAGATAGAAGGACGTCCCTTTAGAGCAGAGCTGAGGAGGAGTTTCTTTAGCTGGAGGGTGGTGGATCTGTGGAATTCGTTGTCACAGATGGCTTTACAGCGTCAGTGATCTGGGTTCAATTCCCACTGTAGTCTGTAAACATTTTGTGTATTCTCTCTGTGACCACACTGGTTTCCTCACAAGTTCCAAAGATGTAGGGGATTAGGATTACTGAGTTGTGGGCACGCTGTGTTGGTGCTGGAAGTGTGGTGACACTTGTAGGCTGCCCCCACACCATGCTTGGACTTTGTTGGTTGTAGATGCAAGCAACACATATCACTGTATGTTTCGATGTACATGTGACAAATAAAACCCATCGAGCCTGGTCCGCCACTCCATCATGACTGATTTATTTTCTCTCTAAACCTAATTCTCCCGCCTTCTCCCCTTTGCCTTTGATGCTCTTACTAATCAAGAACCTATGTCTTCTTTTTAAATATAGCCAATGACTTCATCTCCACAGCCATCTGAGACAATGAATTCCACAGGTTCACCATCCTCTGGATAACAAAATTCCATCTCATCTCTTTCCTAAAGGGACGTCCTTTTATCATGCAGCTGTGCCCTATAGTTCTAGACTCTCTGAATATTGGAAACATTCTCCCTATGTCTGCACTATCCGGGCCTTTCCAGATTGGATAGGTTTCTAGAGATCCTCCATCATTCTTATAAACTCCAGTGAGTACAGGAACAGAGCAAGAAAACTCCTCTCATCGATTAACCCTTTCATTCCTGCGATCATTCTCATAAACCTCCTCAGGACCCTCTCCAATGCCAGATATGGGCCCAAAACGGCTCACAATACCTTATAAAGTCTCAGAATTTCATCCTTGATTTTCTATTCTAGTCCTCAATAGTGTCTCTGCTGGCCATGCTGCCAAATTAAATAAAATATATCTGCCTATTAAAGATCCACATCCCTCCATTCAATGCCTGTTCACGTGTCTAAGAGCCTCTTAATTGTCGCTACCGAATCTGGCTCCACCAGCTCCCCTGGAAGCCTGCTCCAGGCTCCATTTACTCTCTGTGTAAAAGAAAGCACACTTGCCCCACACATCTCCTTTAAACTTTAGACATCCCTGAGATTCTACAGGTGCTGGAAATCCAGAGCAAAGCACAGACAAAATACTGGCGGAACTCAGCAGCTCAGATGAAAACCCATTGTGAGGAATAAAACAGTTGATGTTTCGAGCTGAGGACTCCTCTCACCTTAAAGCGGCGCCCTCTAGTATCTGACCTATCTTCTTCACGTTCTTGTCACTCTCCCCAGATGAAATGTGGACGGTTTGCCTGAAATCAGCACATCGAGCTGTCGGTGGAGGAACGGTGCTGACTGGCAACTTCTAGGCTGTGGGAGTTGGTGCTGGGAGACACCCTGAAGCTCGAAGCAGCCAGCTCAGGGGCTCGGTAGGGGAGGACCACAGTGTAGGATCCTCTGCTACTGGGGAGAGAGGACTGGACTGGCTGGGGAAGCCCCTCACCAGGAGTGTACCACTCCAGGGGACCAGGTGAGCTGCGACAGTGGGACTGACGTGGAGGAAAGCAATAGAACAGTCCAGAAAGCATTGACCATGATTGAAAAGAATGGAAAGGTTTATTCTTGCAAATTTTTAAAATTATGAATAATGATTATTTTTATATACTAAAATAACTCCTCTCTGCCCAAATCCTCACATGATGCTGCTTGACCTGCTGAAGTTTCTCCAGAAGTCTATTAATAAAAAATGTGTGGGTTAGACTTTTCCTCCCGAGTGTGGTGCTTGGCTGCTAGTTTGTACACGCTTCAGCGTCTGTGGCAGTGTCAGTAGCTGGGTACTGAGACAGAAGTCAAATGAGCTGTCACATCCTGTAGGCTGTACAGAGAGACACGTTCACACTGAACGCAGCCAGTTGCTGACTGACTTCCTATCAAGCTCACTCAGGGAGCCTTTCGAAAAGGTAAGTGTTCCTTTTTTTAAAAAAAAAATTTGATTTAATTTCATGGAACTGGTTCAGGATCCAGAACCGGGTGATTTATTGCAGGTGGATCTCGGTTCCAAAGCGGAGCAGGCTAAACAAGGGCTGAAAGGGTCGGGCTACGAATGGGGCACGTGCAGTGGACGGTAGGAAGCAAACAGGCTAGGAAAGAATGGGAAAGAGAGAGAGTGTTTTTGATTTTTACACAGTGATGAGAGGGGTAAGTTCAAAGTAGAATCATGGGCAAGTTTTTTTACACAGTGAACGGTGAATGTCAGGACTGTACTGTCGGGTGGCAAAGGCAGATAGAATTGAGGCGTTTACTGGAAGAGGCTCTGATACAGGCACATGAATATGCAGGGAACGGAGGGACTTGGACCAAGTTTAGGCAGAAGCGATGACTTCAGTTAGGCTTTTAATTGCTAGTTTAATTAGTCCAGCACAACGTTGTGGATCAAACTAATTGTTAGTAAGTAGTTCCCATACCGACTTCTTCTAGGATCACTAGGGTGTGAGGAACAGGGAAAGAAAAGTAGATAGGCTATGAAATATGAGAGAGAGAGAGGGCAGAGAGAGGGGGAGAGTGGAGGGGAGGAGAGTGGGGAGGAGTGGGGAGGGGAGAGAGGGGTAAGAGAGGGGGAGAGAGGCGGTGAGAGCGGGGAAGGGGAGAGAGGGGAAGAGTGGGAAGAGAGATAGGGGAGAGGGGGAGAGGGAGACAGGAGAGAGGGGAGAGCGAGAGAGGGAGAGGGAGAGAGAGGAGCGAGGGGGGAGGGGGAGGGGGGAGGAGAGGGGAGAGAGAAGGGGGAGAGAGGGGGAAGAGAGGGGGGAGAGAGGGTGAGAAAGACCGTGAGCAACAGAGTGTCTGGGTAGGGAGAGGACAGGGGCAGACCTGATTTCATCTCCCATATATTGTGACGGATGGGAAGTGAAGAAGGTAGAGAGAGATCTTCATAGTGTTCTCCAGGACACTATATGAGGAGAGCGTGCAGGAAGGAGATGTGAGGAAAGGCTGTTAAATTGTGCAGATAGTTACAACTAGATCTGTACCACTTGTTTATAATGCCGTGATGTGACAATGTAATACCGTTAAGTGGTTTCTAACAATGTCATTTTGAAACTATCATTCTTAACGATATCATTGTAGTGGTGGCACTAATGATGTGATAACAGAACCACTTATTACTAATGAAATAATTATGGGAACTCTGGACCTTAATTACAATAAAAATATTGAGTCCTAATGATATACTGACAGTAATAATTGCTCCTAAAGTCATCACTGCAAGACTATTGGGTTGTAGTGATGTAACTACAATAAAACTGAGAAATATTCAGAATTAGAATCAGGTTTAATAACATTGGCAAGAAAAATCTGCAGATGCTGGAAATCCGAGCAACACACACAAAGTGCTGGAGGAACTCAGCAAGTCAGGCAGCATCTATGGAAAAAAGTACAGTCGACGTTTCGGGCTGAAACCCTTCGGCAGGACTGAAGAAAAAAAGCTGCCTAGATTTAAAAGGTGGGGGAGGGGAGAGAGACCCACCAGGTGATAGGTGAAACCTGGAGGGGGAAGGATGGGAAGCGGGAAAAGAGCTGGGAAGTTGAATAGAGAGATGAGGTGAGAGAGGGAAAGGGGGATAGGAAATGGAGAAGGATGGGGATGGAGTGGTTTGGACGACATTGAGAAATCCATGTTCATGCCATCAGGCTGGAGACTACCCAAACGGAATATAAAGTGTTGTTCCTGCAACCTAAGTGTGGCCTCATCATGACAGGAATGGGAAGTGGAATTAAAATAGACGGCCACTGGGAGATCCCACTTGTCTATTCTGAAATCTGATGGCGGAGATGAAGAAGCTGTTCATGAAACGTTGAGGTGTGTGTCTTTAGGCTCCTGTACCATCTCCTTGATAGTAGCAATGGGAAGAGGGCGTGTCCTTGGTGAAGGGGGTCCTTCACGATGGATGTCGCCTCTTTGAGGCATCGCCTTCTGGAGGTTTCCTTGTTGTAGGGAAGGCTAGTGCCCGTGATGGAGCTGGTTGAGTTTACAACTTTCTGCAGCTTCTTCCGATCCCGCACAGTGACCCCGCCATACCAGACGGTGATGCAACCAGTTAGAATACTCTTCACTGTACATCTGTAGAAATTTGTGAGAGTCTTTGGTGACTTATCGAAACTTCTAATGAAACATAGCTGCTGTTGTGGCTTCTTTGTAATTGTATCAGTATGCTTTGCCCAGGATAGACCCTCAGAGGTGTTGACACTGCTCACTCTTCCCACTGCAGATCCATCGCTGAGGACTGGTCTGTGTTCCTCATTGTTGTTGCTGTGAAACTGCTCAGCCAGCTGATCTACTTCACTCCTGGGCATTTCCCAGACACCATCTGAAATTCTACCAACAAGGTAAGTTTATAGATGGCTTTTGAGCTGTGCCTGGCCGCACAGTTGTGGGTGTCAAGAGAGTAGAGCAGTGGGATAAGCTAGCATCCTTGAGGGGTGCCAGAGTCAGTGAGGAGGAGATGTTATTTCTGATCCAGTCTCCTGGTGAGGAAATCAAGGATCCTATTGCCCAGGGTGGTACAGAGACCCAGGTTTTAGAGCTTTCTGATTAGAAATGAGTGTATGACTATGTTGAATGCCGAACCGTCGTCAATAAACAGCAGCACGATGTAAGTATTACTATTGTACAGGTGATCCAAGGCAAAAATCCAAGTTATTGACACAGTTACCGGAATAAGAATCGGAATCAGGTTTGTATCACTGACGTATGTCATGAAATTTGATGTCTTGTGGCAGCAGTACATGAAAAATACTACTCCAAGTTACAATATATAAACAGTACAAATAGGAACTAGCGGCGTTGATGGGCTCAGGGTCTGTTCAGAAATCTGATGGAGGGGTAGAAACTGTTCTTAAACTGGGTGTCTTCAGGATCCCGTACCTCCTCCGTGAAGATAGTGATGAGAAGATGGCATGCCCCAGATAGTGAGGGTCCTTCATGATGGATGCCACCTTCTTGAGCAGCACCTCCTGAAGATGTTCCTGACAGAGGGGAGGCTGTGACCGCCACTGAGCTGGCTGACACTACAACCTTTGGCGGTCTCTCCTGACCCTGTGCACCAGACGGTTCTCCCCCGTACATCGGTAAAAAAATTGCGAGAGTTTTCGGCAACATGCCAAATCAAACTCCTAATGCGGTAGAGCCATTAGTATACTGATTTAAATTACAAACTCTTAAAGATGATGTTATGATCAGATAGGTTCCTAGAATACAGTTAAAATAATGAATCCTAGCAATGTAATTGTGAAGCTCCTGGGTACTAATGATGTACAGTAATGACAATAAAATATTGAGTTCTTAAAGATTAAAGATTATTTGTCACAGGTACATTGAAACATTAAAACATATAGTGAAATGTGTTGTTTGCAACATCAACACAGCCGCAAGTGTCACTGCGTTTCTGGCACCAAAATAGCATGCCCACAGCTTGCTAACCCGAACCCATACATGGGAGAACATCAGGCACCCGGAGGACAGGCTTGTGGTCACTGAGAGAACAAATTGGGCAGCAGATTTCAGAAAGGTAGGTAGAAGAGTGGGTTAGTAGGTTTGCAAATCATACAAAACCTGGTGGAGTTGTGGACAGTGTGGAGGATTGTTGTAGGTTGCAGTGGGACATTGACAGGATGCAGAGCTGGGCTGAGAAATGGCAGATAGAGTTTAACCCGGAAAAGTGTTAAGTGATTAACAGAAAGTCGAATTTGAAGGCAGAATGCAGGACTAATGGCAGGATTCTTGGTGGAATGTTCATAGTCCATAGATCCCCCAAATTTGCCGTGCAAGTTGATAGAATTTTCAAGATATATAGTGTGTTGACCTTCATTAAGATGGACCTCCAAATATCCGGACCTGCCTCTTGGTTTTTTTGCATTACCTTAGTTCACATTTTTCTATTTTCTACTTATGATTTATAATTTAAATTTTTAATATTTACTAATTTTAACTATTTTTAATATTTAATATTTGTAATCCAGGGAGTGTGAAGCGCAGAATCAAATATCGCTGTGATGATTGTACGTTCTAGTACCAATTGTTTGGTGACAATAAAGTATAAAGTATAAGTTTAAGTACTTAAAATGGCAGATGGAATTTAATATATGACATGTTGCAGTCTGGGAGGACTGCATAGTGAATGTTAAGGCACTGAGGGGTCTGGTAGAGTAGAGGAATCTGGGAGTACAGGTTAATAATTCCTTGAAAATTGGTGTCACAGGTAGATAGGGTCATAAAGAAAGCTATGGGCACTTCATATATCATGAATCAAAGTTCTGAGTACAGGAGTTGGGATGTTATGTTCAAGTTGTATAAGACTTTGGTGAGGCATCTACCTACAGGAAAAATATCAATAAGATTAAATGAGTATAGAAAAAAAATTGCAAAGATATTGCTGAAACTTGAGACCCTGCTGCCCCCCCTCAATGGACCCCCTGCAGTTTGCGTATTGTCCCGACCGCTCAACAGATGACGCCATCGCCACCGCTCTCCACCTGGTCCTCACCCACCTGGACATCCATTCGAATGCTGTACATAGACTTCAGTTCAGCATTCAACACAATCATTCCTCAGCACCTGATTGGAAAGCTGAAACTGCTGGGCCTGAACACCTCCCTCTGCAACTGGATCCTAGACTTCCTGACTGGGAGACCTCAGTCAGTCCGGATTGGAAGCAGCATCTCCAACACCATCACACTGAGCACGGGGGCCCCCCAGGGCTGTGTGCTCAGTCCACTGCTGTTCATCTGCTGACCCACGACTGTGCAGCAACACACAGCTCGAACCACATCATCAAGTTCGCCGATGACACGACCGTGGTGGGTCTCATCAGCAAGAATGATGAGTCAGCAGACAGAGAGGAAGTGCAGCGGCTAACGGACTGGTGCAGAGCCAACAACCTGTCTCTGAATGTGAACAAAACAAAGGAGATGGTCATTGACTTCAGGAGGACACAAAATGACCACTCTCTGCTGGACATTGACAGCTCCTCCGTAGAGATCGTTAAGAGCACCAAATTTCTTGGTGTTCACCTGGTGGAGAATCTCACCTGGTCCCTCAACACCAGCTCCATAGCAAAGAAAGCCCAGCAGTGTCTCTACTTTCTGCGAAGGCCGAGAAAAGTCCATCTCCCACCCCCCATCCTCACCACATTCTACAGCGGATGTATCGAGAGCATCCTGAGCAGCTGCATCACGGCCTGGTTCGGAAATTGTACCATCTCAGATCACAAGATCCTGCAGCGGATAGTGAGGTCAGCTGAGAAGATCATCGAGATCTCTCTTCCCGCTATTACAGACATTTACACTACATGCTGCACCCACAAATCTAACAGTACTGTGAAGGACCCCACACACCCTTCACACAAACTCTTCTCCCTCCTGCCATCTGGCAAAAGATACCGAAGCATTCGGGCTCTCACGACCAGACTGTGCAACAGTTTCTTCCCCCAAGCCATCAGACTCCTTAATACCCAGAGACTAGACTGACATCTACATCATTTATTATTATATTGTAATTTGTCCTCTACTGTGCCTATTGTCTTGTTTATTAATTATCGTACTGCCCTGCACTGTTTTGTGCACTTTATGTAGTCCTGTGCAGGTCTGTAGTCTAGTGTAGTTTTTATGTTTGTTTTATGTAGTCTAGTGTAGCCTTGTGCTGTCTCATATAGTCTAGTGTAGTTTTTATGTTTGCTTTATGTAGTCTAGTGTAGCTTTGTGCTGTCTCATATAGTCTAGTGTAGTTTTGTGTTGTTTCATGTAGCACCATGGTCCTGGAGGAACGTTGTTTCGTTTTTACTGTGTACTGTACCAGCAGCTTATGGTCAAAATGACAATAAACTTGACTTGACTTGACTTGAATTATTGGGGAAGATTGAATTGGTTAGGACTGTATTCCCTGGAGCATTGGAGAATAAGGGGTGATTTGTCAGAGGTATACATAATTATGAGGGGTATCGATAGAATAAATACACCCAGGCTTTTCCACTAAGATTGGTGAGACTAGAACTAGAGGTTCATACGTTAAGGGTGAAAGGCAAAATATTTAAGGGGAGCCTGAAGGGAGATGTCTTCCCTCCGAGTGTGGTGTGAGTGATGTGAGCTGCCAGAGGAAGTGGTGGATATGTGTTTGATTGCAACTTTTAAGAGAAGTTTGAATAAGTACAATAACCGGAGGACTATTAAGGGTTACGGTCTACGTAACTCAATGCCTTCTATATCAAAATGCCTCTTAAATGTTGTATTTGTACACAAGCAGTATGTCAAGGCAACTGGACTCGCTGTGTTGTCTAGAAGACATTTCACCACTCATCCGATAGGCTTCTTCAGTTCTAACCCATGGTGGGCAGTTTTCCAGTTTATAGACTGTGTGAGTTGTTTAAAGGTATAGTGATCACATGAGGGTCGTTAAGAGTTGTAGAGGTCATTAGTCTTATCTTTGCATGAATGGAGGTATGAATTGTTGTGGAGATGCCGGGGTAGAGATGTTAGAACTGCATTGTGAGTAGCTGATAGGTGACGTTGGACCCAACCCCCTCTGTTAGAGGGGTCCTGCTGAGGGATCTTGACCCGAAACGTTGACTGTACTCTTTCCCAATGATGCTGCCTGGCCTGTTGAGTTGCCCCTGCAGTTCGTGTGTGTTGCTCCCTCTGTTCATGGGTGGGTTTTCCAGTTTGACAAAGAAGGCTCCTTTGTCCATCCCTGAACGGTGGGGTGGGTACAACACCACCTATCAGCTACTCACAATGTAGTCCTAACATCTCTACCCCGGCGTCTCCACAACAGTTCACACCTCCATTCATGCAAAGATAAGACTAATGACCCTCTCATGACCTCTACCACTCTTAATGACCCTCATGTGATTGATATACTGAGTCTATAAACCGGAAAACTACCCACCATGGATTAGAACAGAAGAACCCTCTCGGATGAGTGGTAAACATCTTCGAGACAAGACAGCAAGTCCAGATGCGTTGATTTACTATTGTTTGATATACAACGACCTGGATGACTGAGAACCTTCGGAGACATATTGTAATTGTTCCAACCTCCATCACTTCCCCCGGCAGCTCCACCCATGTACCAACCACCCTCAGGCTGAAAAACTTCCCCTCAGATCTTTAAATATCCCCATTCAACCGTAAAGCTGTGCTCCCTGGTTCTAGTCTCCCCGGCCTGGGTAAACAACACTATTCTCCCCATCTATGCCTCTTATAATTCTGTAAATCTCTATAAGGTCATTTCCCCATTATACAGTGAGAATAAACACAGTCTAGCCTGTCCCTTCTTATAACTACAGCTCTCCGTCCCTGGTAATGACCTGATGAATCTCTTCTGCACTCTCGTTTATTGCTACATCATTCTTTCTGTAGTGAGGCGACCAGATCTGTACACGGTACTCCAAGAGCAGCCTGACTGATGTTTTGTACAGCTGCAACATAATGCCACAACTCTTAACCTCCTTGCCCCAGCCCACGGCAGTATGGAGGAACAGGGGGATCTTGTCCATAGATTCATCAAAGTTCATAGGGTGGTTAAGAATGCCTGATTGTTGGCCTTCATTAGTTGGGGTATTGAATTGAAGAGCCAAGAGGTAATGTTGCAGCTCTATAAATTCACAAACAAGAGAAAACCTGCAGATGCTGGAAATCCGAGCAACACACACAAAATGCTGGAGGAAGTCAGTGGGCCAGGCAGCATCTATAGTAAAAAGTACAGCCAATGTTTCGGGCCGAAACCCTTCGGCAGGACTGGCGAAGGATCTCAGCTCGAAACGACGGCTGTACTTTATTCCATAGATGCTGTCTAGCCTGCTGAATTCCTCCAGCCTTTTGTACATGCAGCTCTATAAAACCCTTGTTAGACCACACTTGGATTATTGTGTTCAGACCTGGTCACTTCATTATAGAAACGATGTGGAAGCTTTACAGAGGGCTCAGAGGAGATTTACTAGGATGCTGCTTGGGATAGAGAGCATGTCTTATGACAATAGGTTGAGCGAGCTCGGGCTTTTCTCTCTGGAGGAAAGGAGACTGAGAGGTGATTTGATAGAGGTGTACAAGATGGTAAAAGGCACAGATAGAGTGCATGGCTGGAAATATTTTCCCAGGACAGAAATGGCTAATACAAGGGTCATAATTTTAAGCAGATTGGAGGAAAGTATAGGGCGATGACAGAGATACAGAAGTTCTTTACACAAATCCTGGAACACCCTGCGAGGGTGGTGGTAGAGACAGATACATTAGGGACATTAAAAAAACTCTTACATAGGCACATGGATATAGAAAAATGGAAGGCTTAAATTGATTTTAGAGTAGGTTTAAAGGTTGGCACAACACTGTGGGCCGAAGGGCCTGTACTGTGCTGTTATATTTTCAAATGCTATTTTTGCCACCCTATCCACGGTAGCATTGCGATTACTGTAACGGTTTACAGGGCCAGTGAGCCGTGTTCATCTCCCTCTGCTACCTGTCCGGAATTTGTACGTTCTCCCCGTGACCGCGTTGGTTTCCTCTGGGTGCCCTGATTTCCTCCCACGCTGCACAGATGCATGAGTTAGGTTTAGTAAGTTGTGGGCTTGCTATGCTGGAAGCAGACCAACACTTGTCCTCAGACTGCGTTGGTCGATGATGCAAACGACTCATTTCACTGTTTGTTTCTGTGTACATGTAATGAATAAAGATAATCTTTAATCTGTTAGCATTTGATGTCACAGAATACGTTATCTGATACTTGTCAAGATTAAATTCCACCTGCCACATCTCGATCCAAGCTGGTAAATTGGTTCATTATTGTCAGATGTGCAATGAAAAACTTTGTTTTGCATGCCGTGTATTGAGGTAGTAGAAGGTAAAATAACAGAATAAAGAATAAAATGTGAGTGTTAGTTGCAGAGAAAGTGCAGTGCAGGCAGACAATATGTTGCAAAGTCAGAACAAAGTAGATTGTGAGGTCAAGAATCCAACTTGACTAGGAGACTATTCAATGATCATATAACAGTGGGGTTGCACCTGTCTCTGAGCCTGGTGGTACGTGCTTTCTGGCTTTTCTATCACCTGCCCGATAGGAGAGGCGAGGTGAGAATGTCTGAGGTGGGTGCGGTCTTTGACTACACTGGCTGCTTTACAAAGGCAGTGAGAACTGCAGATAGAGTCCATGGAGGGGAGGGAGGCTGGTTTCCGTGATGTGCTGAGCTGCGTCCACAGCTCTGTGGTTTCAATAGGTTTCAAAGGTACGTTTAATGTCAGAGAAATGTATACAATACACATCCTGAACTTCCTTTTCTTTGCAAACATCCACGAAAACAGAGGCGTGCCCCAACGAATGAATGACAGTTAAATGTTAGAACCCCAAAGCCCCCCCAACTCCCCCCTCCCACGCATAAGCAGCAACGAGGCAGCGACCACCGCCACTCCCCCACCAGGAAAAACCACCGACCCCCCCCCCACCAAGCTCAAGCGTGCAGCAAAGCATCAATAAAGTCACAGTCTTGCAGTACCCCAAAAACTACTCATTCACCCGGTAATTTGACATACCACAGGCTCTCTCTCTCTCTCTCCCTAATAGGGGAAAAGAGATGTCTCCGTTTCACAGTGAGAGAGGAGACATAACAAAACAGTAGAAGGTAAAACAACAGAATGCATAATAAATTGTGATCAGAGACAGAGCAGTTGCCATATCAGAAGCCATTATGCCTTCAGATAAGAGAGAATGCTTTCCATGACACATTGGTAAAAATTGGTGAGGGAGAATGGTGGGGTTGGGGGGGTGTCCACTCTCCAGTCGACCTGTATCCCACTATCCTCTCATAACCTTCTTCACAGTCTACCGGTTCACAGAATTCTGTATCAGCTGCAGACTTACAAAACATACCGTATACATTCTCATCCAAGTCACCTGTATACTGTGTACTGCAAACAACAGTTCCAGCACCGATTCCTGTGACTCACCACTTGTTACATGGAAGATAGAACATAGAGCATTACATCAGAGTACAGGCTATTCAGCCCACAATGTAGTGACACAAAGATCAATCTAAACTTTCCCTCCCACATAGCTCTCCATTTTTTCATCAACCATGTGCCTTAATGTTCTTACTGTTTCTTATTCCACTCTCTGTGTAAAAAAACTTATCTCTGACATCTCCCCCCGTACTTTCTTTAAACGTATGCCCCCTCATTTTACATTCTTCCAGTCAGTAAGACATCCCAAAACAAACTTTCTCACGACAACCCAACCCTTTTGGTCCAGCCTACCGTGCGTGACTTTGCTGAGGTCAGCAGGAACACCTTGTCGTCAGTGATTCAGTTACTTCCTCAGGAAACTACTTACACTGGACTAGTCAGACAGGAGTTCCCCATGCTGAATCCTTCCCATCAGTCCCCGCTTTTCCAAGTGTACGTAACTCCCATCCTTCAGAAATTTTCCCCAATAGTCCCTCTTGATGTAAAGCTCACTAGTCTCTGGTTTCCTTCTTTGAGGCTTCTTTTAAAGATCTTTTTAAGGTCTGAGTCACGTCACTCTCACTCACAAAATCAGCTATGGAATGTGTTAATTTCAGTTAGTGTGGATTTCATAGAACATAGAACAATACCACACAGGAACAGACCCTTCCGAGGAGCGTCTGATAGCCCTGAGTTTAGAAGAATGAGGGGGTCGTAAACACAAAATGATCTGAAGATGCTGGGGTCAAAGCAACACTCACAACACGCTGGAGGAACTCAGCAGGTCGGGCAGCATCAGTGGAAAAGATCGATCGACGTTTCGTCATGCTGCCCGACCTGCTGAGTTCCTCCATCGTCTTGTGAGTGTTAGAATGAAGGGGTATCTACTTGAAATCAACCAAATATTGAAAAGCCTAGATAGAGTGGACGTGAAGAGGATGTTTCCAATAATGGGAAAGCTAGGACCGGAAGGCACAGCCTCAGATTAAAAGAACATCCCTTTAAAACAGGAATAATGGGAATTTCTTCATCGGGGGTGGTGAATCTATGGAATTCTTTGCCACAGACAACTATGGAGGCCAAGTCATTGGGCATGGGTTCTTGATTAGTAATGATGTCAAAGATTTCAGAGAGAAGGCAGGAGAATGGTGTTGAGAGGGATAATACATCAGCCGAGATGGAACGGCAGAGCAGACTTGATGGGCTGAATGGCCTAATTCCACGCCTATGTTTATGGCCTATATCTTCAGCCAACGATACCTGTGCGGAACACAATGTCAGATTAAATTAAATCCCTTCTGTCCACACATGATCCTTATTTCTCCATTCCCTTCATGCTCATGTGACTGTCCAACACCTCTGTTGTATCTGTTTCCACCACCACCCCCAGCCACACACTTCAGGCTACCACCCCACACATCTCCTTTAACTTACACCCACTCTCTTCCGTTTAGATGCATGTCCTCTAGCACTTGGGCAACACACACACACACACACACACACACACACACACACACACAAAGCCGAAGGAACTCAACAACTCTATGGAGGGCTGAGGTCTTTCATCAGGACTGGAAAGGAAGGGGGAAGAGGCCACATTAAGAAGGGGAAGGAGTTCAAGCTGACAGGTGACAGGTGAACCTAGGTAGAGGGGAAGGTCAGTGGGTGGGGAGGGGGTAGGTGGAAATGTGTAGCAACGGCAGGGCCCTGGGAGTGTTGTGGACCCAGAGCTAGAGGTACGTGGATCTCTCAAAGTGGTGACGCAGATAGACAGGGTGGTGAAGATGGCGTCTGGCACACTGACCATGGGCTTGATTTATAAAAGCAGACTGGATAGGCTGGGACCGGTTTCCCTAGAGGAGATGGAGGCTAAGGGGTGACCTTACAAAATCATGAGGTGCGTACGTGAAGTGAACGGTAATCGTCACTTTTCCCTGGAGTTGGGGAATCTAAGAGGCGAAGGTGAGAGGGAAAAGATTTAAATGGGACTTGAGAGGCAACTTCTTTGCACAGAGAGTGGTGGGTTTAGGGGGTGAGCTGCCTGAGGAGGTGGGACCAATTGCGAAGTTTAAAAGGAATTTGGACACGCAGGTGGATACGAATGGTTTCAAGGGATGTGGGCCAAACACAGGCAAATAGGCCTCTCTCAGGTCGGCATGGATACGATGGGTGTCAGGGCCTGCTTCTGTGCTGTGTAACTGTGAGGGGGAGCTTTCTCTTGGAGGAAGGGAGGATGAAGGGAGATTTAGTCATGTTGTGTAATTTCATGAGGGGGTCTTGAGAGAGTACTGTACGTAGGAAGGATCCACTTCACCTAAGTTGGGTCAAAAAACTTGGAGGGGGGAGGTGAGGGCAGAGATCTTAAGCATCAGAATGAGAATTGCAGAAGTATTTTTGCAGGGAGACCAGAAAGAAGTTTATAAAGCAAACAGAAGCACAGAAAGGGTAGACAGGGTCAAAATGTCAAAAACCAGAGGACGTGCATTTAAGGTGACAAAGGAGCATAGTGGCTAGCATAACCCTTCACCACACCAGCAATCGTGGTTCAATTCCTGCAGTCTCTGAAAGTCTGTATGTTTGCACATTGACCGCATGGGTTTCCTCCGGATGCTCCGGTTTCCTCCTGCGGTCCACAGTCGTACGGTTAGGGTTAGTCAGTGGTCGACCTGCTATGTCAGTGACAGGGGCACCTCGACATTTGCAGGCTGCCCCCAGCACATCCTCAGACTGTGTTGCTCATTGGCACAGAGAACACATTTAAATATATGTCTGTACAGCAAATAAAGCTAATCTTAATATTCATAAAGAGAGCAAATCTTAATATTCATAAATAAAGCTAATCTTTGAGGTGCAAGGGGGAAAGTTCAAAGGAGATGTGCTGGGCAAGAGAGTGGTAGGAACCTGCAATGGACTGCCAGGAGTAATGCTGGAAGCAGATACAATCGACACACATCAAAGTTGCTGGTGAACACAGCAGGCCAGGCAGCATCTCTAGGAAGAGGTACAGTCGGCGTTTCGGGCCGAGACCCTTCGTCAGGACTAACTGAAGGAAGAGTTAGTAAGAGATTTGAAAGTGGGAGGGGGAGGGGGAGATCCAAAATGATAGGAGAAGACAGGAGGGGG
The DNA here is from genome assembly GCF_963921235.1 of Mobula hypostoma. Lineage (NCBI taxonomy): Eukaryota > Metazoa > Chordata > Chondrichthyes > Myliobatiformes > Myliobatidae > Mobula > Mobula hypostoma. The sequence continues at coordinate 30,322,944 of NC_086097.1, read as the reverse complement.
AGGGATAGAGCCAAAAGCTGGACAGGTGATAGGCAAAGGGGATACGAGAGGATCATGGGACAGGAGGTCCGGGGAGAAGGAAAAGAGGGAGGGGGGAAAAACCCAGAGGATGGGCAAGGGGTATAGTCAGAGGGACAGAGGGAGAAAAAGGAGAGTGAGAGAAAGAATGTGTGTATATAAATAAATAACGGATGGGGTACGAGGGGGAGGTGGGGCATTAGCGGAAGTTAGAGAAGTCAATGTTCATGCCATCAGGTTGGAGGCTACCCAGACGGAATATAAGGTGTTGTTCCTCCAACCTGAGTGTGGCTTCATCTTTACAGTAGAGGAGGCCGTGGATAGACATGTCAGAATGGGAATGGGATGTGGAATTAAAATGTGTGGCCACTGGGAGATCCTGCTTTCTCTGGCGGACAGAGCATAGGTGTTCAGCAAAACGATCTCCCAGTCTGCGTCGGGTCTCGCCAATATATAGAAGGCCACATCGGGAGCACCGGACAATCGAGGGTGTGAGGCAGACACATGAATCTGCAGCGAATTGAGGGAATGTGCTGGCAGAAGAGATTTAGTTTAAATTGGCATCATGTTGGCAGATATTATGGGGCTGTAGGGCCTGTACCATTCTGTGTTCATGTGCAGCCTGACTCTATTTCAATATGGACCGAGAAGGAGAAATGGCCACAGAGGGGGATGGCCACTGTAAAGATCATTACACAAACTTATTATGAAGTGATGAAATATCGCTACATAACTTTGATGCCGCTGATATTAAACTTAATTCTGATTCAGAAATTATTTATTATTGTCACATGAGGTACAGTGAAGAACTTTGTTTTGCACACCATTCACACAGATCATTTCATCACATCAATACTTTGAGGTGTTCCAAGGGAAGACAATGACAGAATGAAGGATAAAGTGTTGTAGCAGCAGAGGAAGTGCAGTGCAGGCAGAAAATAAGGCACAATGGCCATGATCAGCCATGATCATAATAAATGGTGGTGCAGACTCGAAGGGCCGAATGGCCTACTCCTGCACCTATTTTCTATGTTTCTATGTTTCTATGACCAGGTAAACTGAAAAGTCCCAGCCCCCACCCCTCAGCTTCACCCCCCTCCACCACCCACCTTCCCCCTCACCTGGTCTCACCTATCACCTGTCAGCCTGAACTCCCCCCCTCACCCCACCTTCTTATACTGGCTCCTGCCCCCTTCCTTACCATTCCTGATGATTGCTGTTTTGTGACAGCAGTGCAATTCATCAACATAAAAATGACTATAAATTTCAAAATTAAATAAAGAGTGCAAGATAAAAGGATCCATGTCCATTGTCCATTCAGAAATCTGATGGCGGAGGGAATGAATCTCCTCCTGAATCATGGGCTGTGGGTCGTCAGGCTCCTGTACCTCCTCCCTGGCGGTAGGAATGAGAGGAGGGCATGTCCTGCACGTTGAGGATCCTTAGTGACGGACAGCGTCTTCCTGAGATACCCCTCAACATTCGCATTCATTTTGAGAAGACTGTATAAGAATTTAAGAGGAAGGATGTAATGCTGAGGCTTTGTAAGATGTCCTCGATGGCGGGGAGGGGGAGGGTTGTGCCTGTGATGGAACTGCCTGAGTCGACAACCCTCTGCAGCCTCGAGCAATCCTGTGCGTTGGAGCCTCCATACCTGGGGGTGATGCAACCAGTCGGAATGCTCTGCACCACCCACACTACAACTTAATAAAAGGTATACAGGAAGCTAAGAAATTTGAACATTGCGTTACACTTCAGTACATGACATAGCATAATAATATAACCATTTCCTTTGTCTGCACTCCATGGTGAAACATACTTTTCTAATCAACCTCTTCCTCTGTCTTTTTCTTGTCTAATGAAGGGCCCCATGCTGACTGTTTCTCTGCTCACAAATACTGCCTGATCTGCTGAATTTTTCCAGTAGTTTCCATTTTCAGTGTTAATACCATTTTAGAACATAGAGCATTACAGCACAGTTCAAGGCCATTGGCCACAATGTTGGGCTGACCCTTCCCTCCGACACAGATCTCCGTTTTTCTATCATCCACGTGCCTGTCTAAGAGTCTGGTAAACACACTGAACAGATCCACCTCTACCATCACCACCAGCAAGGCATTCCAGACACCCACCATTCTCTGTGAGAAAAAACACTTCTGACACCCCCCTATACCTCCCTTCAATCACCTTAAAATTATACCTTCTTATATTAGCCATTTCCATTCTGGGACGAGTCTCCTACTCTCTTCTTCATCTATGCCTCTTATCGTCTTGTTTCAAGTTAAGTTGCCTTAGCTTCTCTGACCCTACTCACAGACACAGATGGAACCGAGCCCTTTGGCCCTCTTGGTCCATGCTGACAAAGTTGTTTACCTGGGCAAGTCCCACCTGCCCCACCTGCCAACACTTGGTGCTTTGTAACCTTCCCTAAATGTCCAAATACCTCTGTGGTTGTACCCTTCCCTGACAGCCAGTTCCACATTCCTACCACCCTGTGTGTGAAGATGTTGTCCCTCAGGTCTCTTGTAAACCTTGCTCCTCTGGTTTTAGCCTCCTCTATCCTGGGGAAAAGACTGTGACAAAACTCATTACCTATACCCCTCATGATTTTATGTAATTATGTGAAGCCACCTGTCATACTCACCCCTTACCTTATACTTGTACAAGTCGGCTAAAGGCTGATATATACTTGTGCATCAAATCGATGCCGTAGGTACGGTGTTGCCACGAACCCTACACAGAGGCTACGCGGATCCCTACGCCGTAGCCTGACACGTACCTCTCCCAAAATGTAACTATGTGTCGCTGCAACGCAGACCGCAACAACTGTGATTGGTCCGCTTGGTAGCATCGCATTTCCTCCAGCTTCCCATTGGCCGACTGAAGGGCAGGGAAGGAACTCTCACTGCAATGCTTTCCATAAAGCTTTACAGACCTCCGAAATTATGGAGGACACATTTCGCTTTTACGAAAAAAGATGCTCCCTTTAAACTTGTTTACCCCGAGAAAGACTACCATGACCATGAAGCCTTGCACGGGTAGGTGTGTGTGCATGTGCGACGTACCTGAATCGCAGAGCGATGCAGACACACCAACGCACAAGTATAAATGCTCACAACGCGCGTAGACCACTTGCATAGGTTATGGCATCCATTTGACGCAGAAGTATAAATCAGGCTTTATACTCGTATAAGCCTGGGCCGTTCCTGAAGGTGCAGCTCTCAGTCCCACTTTCCTTCACATCCCTTTGGTCTACAACACCCCACTTTGGGGAATTCCAGTGGGTGGTGGTGACAGGAGAATCTGGTGAGGGGTAGTGATGGGGAATCTCGTGGGGGTGGTGGTGACGGGGGAATCTGGTGAGGGTGGTGGTGACAGGAGAATCTGGTGAGGGGTAGTGATGGGGAATCTCGTGGGGGTGGTGGTGACGGGGGAATCTGGTGAGGGTGGTGGTGACGGGGGAATCTGGTGGGGGTTGATGATGGGGGAATCTGGTGGGGGTGGTGATGGGGGATCTGGTGGGGGTGGTGATGGGGGGATCTGGTGTGGGTTGATGATGGGGGAATCTGGTGGGGGTTGATGATGGGGGATCTGGTGGGGGTTGATGATGGGGGATCTGGTGGGTGGTGGTGGTGATGGGGGATCTGGTGGAGGGTGGTGGTGATGGGGGAATCTCGTGGGGGTGGTGATGGGTGTATCTGGTGGGGGGTGGTGGTGATGGGGGAATCTGGTGGGGGTGGTGACGGGGAAATCTGGTGGGGGTGGTGGTGACGGGGAAATCTGGTGGGTGGTGTTGATGGGGAAATCTGGTGGGGGGTAGTGGTGATGGGGGAATCTAGTGGGTGATGGTGACGGGGGAATCTGGTGGGGGGTGATGATGGGGGAATCTGATATGTGACAATGGGGATATTTGGTGGGTGGTGGAGCAAGGTTTGGGGTCAGTGTTGAGAAGGAACATGCCCTCTGCCCTTTTTCACCCCCCCTCCCCATCTTCCTCTTCTTCCAGGTTCTGTTTGCTGACGGGGATCCTGTTGCCATGAGCAACACCAACGAGACTGGGCTGCAGGGGCCCTGCAACATCACCTACAGCCGTTCCACTATCCCTCTCACCACCGTCTACGGCCTGGTAATGGTCTTTGGCTTCCCAGCCAACCTGCTGACCCTGATCCTAAGCACGCTGAAGATCCGACGGAAGAACGTTCTCTCTGTGTACCTCTTCACCCTCTCGCTCTCGGACCTGGCTTACCTGTGCACCATCCCGAATTGGATCACCTACGTCCAGAGCGCGAACAAGTGGAACCAGAGCCCGTTATCCTGCAAGATCACTGGCTACATATTCTTCAACAACCTCTACATCAGCATCCTCCTACTCTGCTGCATTTCCGTGGACCGCTGCCTCGTGGTTCTCTACCCCATCGAGGCCCAGTGGCGCCGGCGCCGGCAGACGGCCGTGGTTGTCTGTCTCGCCGTTTGGATGATGGTTATGGTCATCCACACCCCGGTCTTCATTCTGTCCGGTGTGCAGAGTACCGAGAAGAAGAATGACTCCTGCTTCGAGACATTTCCGATGCCACCCTTGGTGGCGAAGTTTAATTATGCCCGCTTTTGCGTGGGGTTCTGTGTCCCCCTCTGTATCTTGGCCTGCAGCAACTTCCTCATCTTCCGCCGCATCCAGTCCAGCCCCTGCCTCAACCCGTCTCAGAAAGCCAAGGTGAAGTACCTCGCCGTGGCCGTGATCCTGATCTTCCTCATCTGCTTCACCCCCTACCACGTTATCCTCCTGAGTCGGGCCGTGGCATACTCCATCCTCGACAACAGCTGCGAATTTGAGCAGAAAATATACACGGCATCCACGGCGTTCCTCTGCCTCTGCACGGTCAACAGCGCCATCAACCCCTTCCTCTATATGTTCTCCTCTGAGAGTGTGAGGCAGGAGCTGAAACGGGACCTCCGCATCCTCCTCTGCCTTCCCGTCCCGCAGGAAAGTGCAACTGACAGCTACACCTTCAGGAATGGCCCAGGCTCCCGGGTGTCCTCCTGTCGGAGGGAGGAGATGACCAGCTTGCAATGAACAGCCCAGGGGTCCTCAGGCACGTGGAACATTGGTGGACTCCACCTGCGTCTCAGCTGGACCGGCTTTTTGTGCTCGAGGCGGGCGGACCGGAGAATGCCAGATGCCAGGGAAGATTTCCGCAGAGATTTCAATCGCCAGGCGTCCCAAGGTCCGGCAGAGACATGGTACATGCCAAGATCTGGCCTGAGAATGGAAGGGCAGCAGGCACGGGCACACCTCCAGGAGACAGTTATCCTTGCTGGAAACTGGGTTCCCAAGCAGGAAGGTGGGGGAGGGTGGGGTGGGAGTATGTCATCAGGAGAGATTGGGGCAGCATCCAACTGTACTGACCTTACCCTGGGAGTGTGTGAGGGGATGGTGTAGAGGGAGCTTCACTCTGTGTCGGACCCCAGGAGTGTGTGATGGGACAGTGTAGAGGGAGCTTCACTCAGTGTCTGACAATGGGAATATGAGATAGGACAGTGTAGAGGGAGTTTCACTCAGAGTCTGACAGTGGGAGTGTGTGATGGGACGGTGTAGAGGGAGTTTCACTCAGTGTCTGACAGTGGGAGTGTGTGATGGGACGGTGTAGAGGGAGCTTCACTCAGAGTCTGACAGTGGGAGTGTGTGATGGGACGGTGTAGAGGGAGCTTCACTCAGAGTCTGACAGTGGGAGTGTGTGATGGGACAGTGTAGAGGGAGCTTCACTCAGTGTCTGACAATGGGAATATGAGATAGGACAGTGTAGAGGGAGTTTCACTCAGTGTCTGACAGTGGGAGTGTGTGATGGGACGGTGTAGAGGGAGTTTCACTCAGTGCCTGACAGTGGGAGTGTGTGATGGGACGGTGTAGAGGGAGCTTCACTCAGAGTCTGACAGTGGGAGTGTGTGATGGGACGGTGTAGAGGGAGTTTCACTCAGTGTCTGACAGTGGGAGTGTGTGATGGGACGGTGTAGAGGGAGTTTCACTCAGTGTCTGACAGTGGGAGTGTGTGATGGGACGGTGTAGAGGGAGCTTCACTCAGAGTCTGACAGTGGGAGTGTGTGATGGGACGGTGTAGAGGGAGCTTCACTCAGAGTCTGACAGTGGGAGTGTGTGATGGGACAGTGTAGAGGGAGCTTCACTCAGTGTCTGACAATGGGAATATGAGATAGGACAGTGTAGAGGGAGTTTCACTCAGTGTCTGACAGTGGGAGTGTGTGATGGGACGGTGTAGAGGGAGTTTCACTCAGTGCCTGACAGTGGGAGTGTGTGATGGGACGGTGTAGAGGGAGCTTCACTCAGAGTCTGACAGTGGGAGTGTGTGATGGGACAGTGTAGAGGGAGCTTCACTCAGTGTCTGACAGTGGGAGTGTGTGATGGGACGGTGTAGAGGGAGTTTCACTCAGTGCCTGACAGTGGGAGTGTGTGATGGGACAGTGTAGAGGGAGCTTCACTCAGAGTCTGACCTATGCTGTCCCTGCCTAAAATTGCTTAATCTTCTGTATAAGCTTTACCAGCTCTGATAATCATCAGCAATTGTGCAAACACAAATGTTGCTGATATCTGTTTGATCAAGTGAACTGACATACAGTAATTTGAGGTGAATATTGGAAGAGTGTTAGTAAATATTGTGATCATATGCTATATCAGCGAGAATCAAAGCAGTGGGAAGATTGGGATCTATTGAGATGATCTGTCAGGTTATGATTAGATCATCATCCAGCATTGTGATTGCATCATCTCTCAGAGATTGTGATTGGATCACCTTTCATGGACTGTGATTGGATCATTCCTTGGCAACTTTGATTGGACCAATTCACCATTGGAAATGTGATTGCACAGTCTCACAGGGATTGTGATTCAATGATCTCTTCAGGAATGTCACTGAAATATTTCCTATGGACTGTTATTGAATGATCTCTCAAGTAATGTGGATGTTTCACATCCCAAGGAATACAACTGGATAATTTCTCAAGGAATGTGGTTGATTGATATCTCCAGGAACATGACTGGGCAATCTCTCAAGAAATGTGATTTGACAGACTCTCAGGGTCTGTGATTGGACATGTTCTCAGGGATTGTGATAGGATGACCTATCAGGAACTTCGATTGGATAATTTCTCAGGGAATCTGCTTGGAGATCTTTGAGGGGCTGTGATTGGGTGACCTCAGGGACCTTAAGTGGAAAATGTATGGATCCAGACAGAAGGTGGGAAGTAGGTGGCTCGGTTTCAGACTGCCTTCAGGATCCAAAGGCCTCTCACTACACTGTTAATTCCTTCCTCTTGGTTTTGTATTATCAATGATGCCATGGGAGAGTGGTGATGTCATCAGTGGGGCTGGGCCCTTCCACCAATCAGGAGCCACTGACCTATCAAAGATGTAAATGAGCTGGCTGTGTCTGAACTTCAAACTAACTTCAGACAGTGCGACCCTTGATGGCGTGACTGACCTCTCGATGGTGTGACCTGTCATTGTGAGATTAACCCCTCAATGTTGCGACTCTGTCACCGTGAAACTTACCCCTGGATGTTGTGACCCTTCACTGTGAGACTGACCCTGTGATGGTGTGACCCTGTCATTGCGAGATTGACTCTATTCCTTTCCACAGATGGTGCTCAGCAGATCAGGTAGCATCAATTGAAAAGAATAAAAAGTCAATGTTTTGGGCTGAGAGCCTTCATGCTCTGATTTATGAAGACCAATGTGCCAAAAGCTCTCTTTACCACCCTATCCATCTGTGATACCACTTCCAAGGAGTTATGGATTTGTACTTTGGGTCTTTCAGCCGAAACGTTCTCTGTTTTTCCCTTCCACAGGTGTTGTCCGTCTGCCTAAGTTCCTCCAACATCTCTAGTGTTCTTTCACACACGGACTCACACTGCAGTGATCACTCGGCCATGCTGAGGGGGTGGTGGGGCGGGGGGAATTTAGCTTTGATTCAGAGAACTGAAAGACATGGTTGGAATTTCCACAGCTAGTTGTATGAATGTGTCAGTTCTGTCTGTGCGTGCCTGGGCAAACCACAGACCTAGTTTCATGACAGGTGAGCACTTATGCTGAATCACACGCTAGTCTGGAGCCCGATCACACAGGAGATTTAAAAGGGACACCGGTAGCAACTTCATCCAAATGGTGATGCAGATTTACGAGGTGCCAGAAATAGTGGTCGGGGTGGGCACATTATCAACATTTAAAAGCCATCCAGATAGGCACATGGATAGGAGAGCTTTAGAGGGCCCTGGGCCAGACGTGAGTGGATGGGACCAGATTGCCAGCTGACAGAGTCAGCAGGAACATGTTGGGCTGAAGGGCCTGTATCCGTGCTCTATAACAATTAAGCTGGAGAGTTCTCTAGCTGTATAATGGAGCAGCAAGTGTTGTCTGTGGTGATTTAGAACGTAGAACATAGAGCAGTACAGCACAGTAGGCCCTTTGGCTCATGTTGTGCTGACTTTTTAATCTGCTCCGATATCAATCTAACCCTTCCCTCCCACATAGCCCTCCATTTTTTCTACTATCCAATTGCCTTTCTAAGAGTCTCTTTAAATGCCCCTAATGTATCTAGCTCTACCACCACTCCTGGCAGGCTGTTCCACACACTTACCACTCCCTGTCTTACAAACTTCCCTCTGGCATTCACCTCATACTTTCAGTTGCAGTTTGGACTCTCATCAATCCCTGGCTAAAGCAAACAAGCCTTTGCCCAACCTGTCCACACCAACCAAGATACCCACTCGCCCAATTTGCCCAAGATGCCCGCCCAGGCTAGTCCCATTTGCCTAACGACCCACACTCAATAATCCAGAAACAGCTTCTTCCCCACAGTACCAGGTTTCTGAATGATCAGTGAACCAGTGAGTACTACATCACTATACAACACACACAAAATGCTGGAGGAACTCAACAGAACAGGCCGCATCTGTGGAGAATAGACAGTCAGTGTTTTGGGCCGAGACCCTTCATCAGCATCTCATTATTCCCATTTTTGTACTATTTATTTAGTTTGAAACTTATAGTATTTGCAACTGGGACACAACAAATTTCACATCCTATAAGATGATGATAATAAACCTGATTCTGGCCCATATCCTTCAAAATCTTTCCTATCTATGTATGTGTCCCAGTGTCTTTTAAATGGTGTCAATGTGCCCACCTCTACCACTTCCTCTGGCAGCTCATTCCATATAGCCACCATCCTCTAGGTGAAGAGTTTTCCCTTTACATCTCATTGTAGGCCCAGTGGCCTGAATTGCACTGTATTCTTCCATTTATTGGGAGCTGGGACTGGGCACGGGAGACACAGGAGTTTAAAACAGATCAGTCTCAGGACTTGCTGGTCATTTTCAACTTATCAGGACCCCAATGGAGGCACACTTGTAAATTGTTAATTGACAATAGATTGGCTAATTAGCTAATTGACAGCAGGCAATAAAATGTTAGGGTCAGGGGGGTTAGCCATCTTGGAAACAAGGAGGTTGAGCAGGTGCTGGAAATTCAGAGCAACGCACGTAGGATGCTGGAGGAACTCAACAAACAGGCAGCGTCTGTGGAGAGGAATGAACAGTTGACGTTTTGGACTGAGACCCTTCATCATGATTGAAAGGGATGGGGGGAAAAAGCCAGAATAGGAAGCTGAGGGGAGGGGAAGGAATACAAACTAGCAGGTCACGTTTAAAACTAATTTTAAAGTCAAGCCATTTGAAAAGTGAACATTTATCCATGATTACCACTTCCATAGAAGTATTTAGGTATGCTGCAGGTGAGGGGGGATGAGGTGGGAAGCCGGGAGGTGATAGATGGATGAGGTAAAGAGCTGAAGAAGGAATGTGATAGGAGGGGAGAGGGGGCACTGGAGGGAGGTGATGGGCAAGTGAGAAGGGAAGGGGTAAGAGTGATTATTGCAACAGTGAGCTTGTGTTAGAGAGGAGAACTGAGGGTTTGGTGCGGAGAGGTGGAGTTTGTAGCCCGGGTGTGCGAGTGAGAATAACTTTTTAAGAGAAGACACAGGCGAGGTTCTATTTTTGTTGTCTGTAACTCATTAGTCCCTGAGATTCAGATTTATTTAACACATGTGCATGTTAACAGTCGGTGCAATGTGTTAACAACCTGAGGATGTGCGAGAGGAAACTCACAAGTATTGCCGCACATTCTAGTGCAAACAGCATGCCCTATGAGCTTAAAAGATGAAACAACTAGTTCTGAGCCGTGACCTGGAAAGAGAATGCAACTCGGTGCCATCTTGACCTGAAACTGAATTGAATCGGTGTAGGTTGGGTGTTAGTCAGCGCCACAGAATGCTCCTCCTGCAATATGTGGGAAATCAGGGAACCTCACAATCTCCCTGATGACTGCATAGAACAGTGCAGCACGGTACAGACCCTTTGCCCTATGTTGTACTGAGCGTTTAATCTAATCTGAGATCAATCTAACCCTTCCCTCCCCCTCTATTTTTCTATCACTCAATGCTTATCTAAGATACCCCCAATGTATCTGCGTCTACCACCACCCTTAGCAGCATGTTCCACGCACACACTTCCCGCGATGCTGCTGGTATCAATTTGTATCGATCTCTGCCATTAGATTCATCAGCTACATGGAGAGGGGGAGCCTGCTATATGGGCAACAGCTCGCTCTCCACATCGTACTGCCTTGGCTCGCCTACTGAGATAGGATACAAACATCCATGGTTAACCCCAACCAATGGGAGTCACCAGAGTTGACCTAACCTGATCTTTCAGGAGATAGAGCTGGGTGCACTGACCATCCGTGGGAAGTCCAGCTCCTGACACACCAGAACAAAGAGCTGGAGCTGGATGTGCTCAGGGGTCACCTGGGAAGCTGGGGGCTACAGAGATGAGCCTCCAGATGTGGTCACACCTAACGATCAGGCTTCAGGTAGATGGGTGATTCCGGGAGTGAAGGGGTTTACCTATGAGGTGTGTTTGGCGGCTTTGGGCCTGTACACACTGGATCTTAGAAGAATATGGGGGATCTCATTGAAACCTACCGGGTGTTGAAAGGACTAGATAGGGTGGATGTGGAGAGGAGGTTTCTTGTGGTGGGGGATATCCAGAACTACAGGACACAGCCGCAAAATTGAGGGGTGATCCTTTAGAACAGAGGTAAGGAGGAATTTTTTTTGAGCCAGAGAGTAGTAAATCTGTGGAATGCTCTGCCACAGACTGCGGTGGAGGCCTAGTCCGTGAGTATCTTTAAGGCGGAAGTTGATCATTTCCTGATTGGTCAGGGCATCAAAGGATATGGTGAGAAGGAAGGTGTGTGGGGTTGAGTGGGATCCAGGATCAGCCATGATGGAACGTCAGAGCAGACTCGATGGGCTGAATGGCCTAATTCTGTCCCTATGTCTTATGGTCTTATGGGTGCCCACTAGGAGAAGGAGGGCAATCAATGTGGGATTCCTCTATGGCTAGTCCACTCAGTAGCAAGTCTAGCTCTTTGGATATTGCTGGGGGGGGGTGTTGGGGTTTATTAGGGCACAGGTCAGTGGCACCGTCGCTCACTCTGAGGTTCAACAGGGAAAGGTAAAGTCTACTGGAACGATAGTGACAGGCGACTCAGTGGCTGCCGAAGTGGACGGCTGATTCTGTGGAAAGAGATGCCAGATGCCTGGCTGCCAGGGTTGAGGATGCCACAGAATGGCTGCAGAACATTCTCAAGGGGGAAGGGGAGCAGCCAGGGGGGCATGGTGCACGTTGGCACCAATGGCACAGAAACGGAGAGTGAGTTAGGACAGCGGCTGAAGAGCAGGACCTCAAAGTACTGCTCTCTGGATTACTCCCAGTGCCATGTGTTCGTCACGGCAGAAATAGAAAGACAGACCGTATGACTGAGTGGCTGAGGAATGGTATAGGGGACAGGGTTTCAGGTTCTTGTATCATTGAGGCTGGGCTGATCTAGGTTCATTAAACCACATAAAACTTCAGTATCTATTTAACTCATTGTAATTTATTGTAACTATTGTGAACTGCTGCTGCAGAAAACGAATTTTACAATATATGTCAGTAAGAATAAACCTGATTCAGGTCATGCACTACAAAAAGAGGCCCTTTGGCCCATCATGTCCACACTGACCAGCATACGAATCTCCTTGCATGCCTTGGCAATGTAACAGAACAGAGGGACCGAGGAGAACATGTGCACAGTTCACTGTGTTACGTACTCCGTAACTGGGTTGCCAAACCAGCAGAAATGGATCACTCAGCTGGAGTCTGGACTACTAGAACTAAGAAAGTTTTATTAAAGAAACAAGCAACACAGTACTCTAATCAAAAGGATAATAAATGCAACAGTTCAGCAATGATAAACACACATGTACACAGAATTAGGATAACAGGATCAATCAAGCTCTATTGTCGTCTAGGGGTAAATGACCAGTTTCAAAGTGACGCAAAGTTCAGTTCAATTGAGTTCAGTTCAGTTCACAGTAATCACTGCCGTGGGAGATGGACAGTGGGGGGAAGGAGAGAGAGAGCAAAACGAATGAATATTCAAACGGCTTCCACACAGACCTTCGATATTCTTCGCAGTCAGCTTTCGGGCGAGCCCTTTGTGATGTCTTCTGAGGTCACCGACTGTGACCCCTCCGTTTCCTAATACGATCGTTTCTCTGCGGTGAAACCTGGCACCCAGGCAAAGGCGGACACACACCGACTTGTGGGAGACGCACCGCTTCCAGGGTCCCGTTACCTCGTGGTGTCGTGTGTGTCTTGCCTTAGTGAACCTGTCCCTTTTTATCCCCCTGCTGGGGTATCGCCTGTCCATCACTTCAAACTGTTCAGGGTTCAAAGGGGGGCCGATCTTGACAGCTCTCCTTCCGTCCCTTAATTAACATCTCCAAATGCTGCTCCATTGTTTTCCTTATCTCTCTCTCTCCTGAAGACAGGTGGCAGACCAACTGCTGATCCCACTGGTGCCAGCACAGGACAGTTAACATCTTAGTCTATGTGTACTCTCGTCACACCCCTCACCTTTAAGGATTTTTACCGGGGGGTAAAAATTACAAACATGAATACATTATTTGATACACACAAATATACATCTTTATCAGCTATTTGGCTAATACAGCGAGTTTGAAGTTGTCAACACCTGACAGACAGTCAGCCATCACATTTTCTGTTCCTTTTATATGTGTTACTAATAATCCCTTAACCCAGGCTCCAATTTAGCAAGCTTCATAGTGGCCGAAAACACTGATGAATTGCGATCAATGTAACCGCTCATTGGGTTTCGTCCTGGACCACAATAACAAGGGTCGTCCCGTTCCGATTTAGTTTTCTCTCGCAAGGGCTTAGTAGGAGGGGGTGGGGTAGTGACCGCAGAGTTATTGCAAAACTTCCTACAGTACCCCACCATCTCCAAGAGCCTTCTGAGGGCCCTCTTGTCTGTCGGGGTTGGGATGTCAGAGATAGCCCGCACTTTAGCTTGCATCGCTGCCAGCTGCCCCTGAGTCACCACAATTCCCAGATAAGTGACCTTCGTGTGGCCGAACTCATTTTTTTCAAGGTTCACTATCAAGCTGGCTTCAGACAGCCGTATCACATCGCCAATACACACTTCTGTGTTCGTCAGCCCTTTCGTCACTGAATCACTCATTCTATAGGGCTGTTGCTCACTAAGCTGACCTAGCGTAACAAACACCACCCAACGTCCCAGTTCTTTGCATCGCCTCGGGACAATCAAACACACGTGTGCGAGTTGTTTAATTACTTCTCCTAAAGAGTCGCTTTGTTCGGGGATTAAGGGAGAGACCTTATCAGCAGAGCTGGCCAAACCAATAGCCTTCTCCCATCTGGTCGATACCATACTCATCTTTTCAAAATGGTTCATTTTTCTTATCAGGGGGACCCTAGCTTCATTGATTTCCGCGCTAACACCGACTAGGTTTGTTAGCGTATCAAAAGCCTGTGACCGTCTCAGTTCGCATCTGCCATAATCAATAACATCCTTCCTCCTGTGCAGCCAGTAAACCTCTTTCATGATTCCACCAACTGTTTCCTCCAGCACCTCAAAATGTCCACCGAGGGGTACCATGTGGGCCAGGTTAAAAATCTCATCCCCATAACTGTTTTGCACCACCCCCCATTTCTCATCTGCGGGTACGGTACTTGGTCCCCCTTTCTTCCTTAGCACTTCCTCCTCCACACAATAGCCTCCTGGCTCCCTTCTTAATTCTGCGTCAGAGAGAGCTGTCTCCGCCAAAACCATCAGCCCCTCGTCTCGCTCCTGCGCCTGCACAAATTCCTTCCTGGCTAATGCTAAGTCTGTCTCAGCTCCCTCACTACCTCTTGTTTCACTACACTCCTTCTTTTCACTTTCTACCTCCTCCTGGTACATCTCAGCTAAATTTACTTCGGCAGTCCCGGGATGAACCTGTGAGTCCATGGGCGGGGCCTCAATGCTGGCAGGCTGACCTGTTAATCTCACGGCTGGGAACACGATTCCCCCGGCGAGGTCATTACCGAGCAAGACTTCCATGCCTTTCATTGGTAATTCGGACCTCACTCCGATCGTGACTAGTCCAGAGACCAAGTTGCTTTGTAGGTGTATCTGGTACAAAGGGACTGCCTCTGTCCCTTCCCCAATACCTTTGACCTTGACCTCCCCAGACTGGGTCTCTGAGCTAAACTCTAATACACTCTTCAGTATCAGTGACTGACACGCTCCCATGTCTCTCCAGATTCGCACTGGAACTGGTTTTAACCCCTCCTTCACTGACACCAATCCGGCCGAGATAAACCTCTCGCGCCCTTCCTGAACTTTGGCAGACCTGTCCTGTCCTAGTGGTTCGTTTACCAGCTCGATACAGCCAGTCAAAATCGCCGTTTTTCCTTTTCCCGTCTCCTTCTTTGGGGCAAAGTACCTGGACGCAAAGTGTCCGGCTTTCCCACAATTATAACAGACGACCCCAGGAGACTTTCTACCAGACTGCTCCCGGTCTACCTTATCCTTCTCACTAGTCCCCAGCTTACTTTCTGACTTTTCTGGCGGACTCTCCCCGCCGTCCTGACTACTCTTCTGGTAGCCTTTACTCGGGGAAAACTTCATTTTATGCGTCAACGCGTACTCATCCGCTAACTTAGCAGTTGCGGCTAACGTGGCTGCCTCTCTCATCTAGGTAGGGTCTCATACCCTCAGGGACACAACCTTTAAACTGCTCAATCAGGATCAGCTGTAGCAGTCTGTCATAATCCCCATCTACCCCCTTCGAGGCGCACCAACGCTCACAATATGTCTGTATCTCACGGGCAAACTCTAAATACGTGCGGTCCCACTGCTTCCTCGCATTCCGGAACCTCTGCCGGTATGCCTCCGGGACCAACTCATAAATCCTGAGGATGGCCTCTTTCACCACCTCATACCTCTGGGCATCTTCCGCGGACAAGGCTGAGTAAGCTTGTTGGGCTTTCCCTTTCAGTACACTCTGAAGTAACACAGCCCACTTATCCCTCGGCCAGTCCTGACTTGTAGCAACTTTTTCGAAATGGAGAAAGTACCGATCCATGTCGGTATCGTCAAATAGGGGAACCAGCCTAACCTCCTGGGTCGCCCGGAACCCTCCACCTTGGTTTGGCACGGGCCCCTGCTCTGCCCTTATCTTTAACTTCTCCAGCTCAAATTCCCTTTCCCTCTGCCTCTCTCTCTCTTCTCGCTCCCATTGCCTCTCTTTCTCTTCTCGCTCCAACTGTCTCTCTCTCTCCTGCCTTTCTAACTGTTTCTCTCTCTCCTGCCTTTCTAACTGCTTCTCTTCGTGTTCTAACTGCCGTACCCGGAACTCGTGCTCAAGTCTGTTTTTCAAGCTGTACCTGTACCGTGTCTCCAGCAGGTTTTTCAATAGACTCCACCTCCAGCTCCCCTTGGGGAAACACACCTTTAGATACATAGTGCTCTATGATAGCTCTGTGTATCTCTTCTCTCCTCATTGTCGACTTCCCCTTAACAAGATTCAACCGTTTGGCCACAGCTAACAATTCTGATTTCCTGGCATCCTCTAATGCCTCCAAGGTCGGCGCCTTTATAAATTCCTCAATCTCCATTCCTGCTGTTTGTCTTTTCTTTCTTTCGGGAATTTTAACCCAATCAATTTACTCCGTCCCAAATTTAGCGTTCAAAATCACGGACGAGAACCCCACTTATGTTACGTACCTCGTAACTGGGTTGCCAAACCAGCAGAAATGGATCACTCAGCTGGAGTCTGGATTACTAGAACTAAGGAAGTTTTATTAAAGAAACAAGCAACACAGTACTCTAATCAAAAGGATAATGAATGCCACAGTTCAGCAATGATAAACACACATGTACACAGAATTAGGATAACAGGATTAATCAAGCTCTATTGTTGTCTAGGGGTAAATGACCAGTTTCAAAGTGACGCAAAGTTCAGTTCAATTGAGTTCAGTTCAGTTCACAGTAATCACTGCCGTGGGAGATGGACAGTGGGGGGAAGGAGAGAGAGAGCAAAAACGAATGAATATTCAAACGGCTTCCACACAGACCTTCAATATTCTTCGCAGTCAGCTTTCGGGTGAGCCCTTTGTGATGTCTTCTGAGGTCACCGACTGTGACCCCCCCCCGTTTCCAGATACGATCGTTTCTCTGCGGTGAAACCTGGCACCCAGGCAAGGGCGGACACACACCAGGTTCCCGCCGATCGTACCTTTCCACCCTGTGCGTCTATGGCTAGGTCCCGCGACCAGCCCTCCAAAACCTCCCACCGACTTGTGGGAGACGCACCGCTTCCAGGGTACCGTTACCTTGGGGTGTCGTGTGTGTCTTGCCTTAGCGAACCTGTCCCTTTTTATCCCCCTGCTGGGGTATCGCCTGTCCATCACTTCAAACAGTTCAGGGTTCAAAGGGGGGGCCGATCTTGACAGCTCTCCTTCCGTCCCTTAATTAACATCTCCAAATGCTGCTCCATTGTTTTCCTTATCTCTCTCTCTCCTGAAGACAGGTGGCAGACCAACTGCTGATCCCACTGGTGCCAGCACAGGACAGTTAACATCTTAGTCTATGCGTACTTTCGTCACAACTGACGGTGGCATCACAGGTAGACTGGGCGGTGAAAAAGACTGGCCCCCATCAGCCGGGCAGTGAGTATCGGAGATGAGGCGTTACGTTGCAGCTGAAATAGACCATAAGACTTAGGAGCAGAATAAGGGCATTTGGCCTATGAGTATGCTCATTCCACCATGGCTGATTTATTATCCCTCTCAAACCGTTTCTCCCGCTTTCTCCTCATAACCTTTTACACCCTTACATATTAACCAGAGTTTTAAATATACCCAGTGACTTGGTCTCCACAGCCATCTATGGCAATGAATTCCACAGATTCACCACCCCTGGCTAAAGAAATTCCTCCTCCTCTCTGTCCTAAAGGGACATCCCTTTATTCTGAGGCTGTGCCTTCTGGTCCTAGACACCCCCACTGCAGGAAACATCCCCTCCAATTCTACTCTATCTCAGTCTTTCAATATTTGGCAGATTTCAATGAGGCCCCTCCCAACCCCATTCTTCTAAACTCCAGCAAGTACAGGCCCAGAGCCATTAAACACTCCTCATTCCAGAATAATTCTCGTGGAGCTCCTCTGGACTCTCTCTAATGCGAGCACATCCTTTCTTAGATAAGGGCTCCAAAGTTACTCATGACACTCCAAGTGTAATCTGACCAATGCTTTATAAAGCCTCAGCATTGCATTCTTGCTTTTATATTCTCAGCCTCTCAATTGAATGCTAACATTGCATTTGCCTTCCTTACCATTGACTCAACCTATAAGTTATCCTTCAGGGAATCCTGCAAGAAGACTCACAAGTGTCTTTGCACCTCTGATTTTTGAATTTTCTCCCCATTTAGAAAATAGTCTCTGCCTTTATTCCTTCTTTCAAAGTGCATAACCATACACTTCCCTACACTGTCATTGAAGCTACATGGGAGCACTGCGTACAGTTTTACCAAGCTGTTGTAGAGATGTGTTTAAACTGGAAAGAGTGCAGAAACTTAAGAGACCTGAGGGGCAGCTTTTCCATGCAGAGGGTGGTGAGTGTATGGAACGAGCTGCCAGAGGGAGTGGTTGAGGCAGGTACAATAACATCATTTAAGAAGGACTTGGAAGGATATGGATTGAATCCATGAAGCTGGGAGCAGTTTGGTTGGCATAGATTGGTGAGCAGTTTGGTGGACACTGTGGTTGGCATAGATTGGTTGCGCTGAAGGAGCCTGTATCTGTGCTGTATTCCTCTGTGACTTTTACCCTAAAACAGGAGGGTAATGGTCCTATTCCCGAGATGTCAGCATCAGCCATGTTATTCGATTTTTGACCCATGTGACCTTATAGAGGTGATACAATCATAAGGGTGTATATAGGGTGAATGTGCACAGCCTTTTCCCCAGGGTTAGGCAAAAGAACTGGAGGGTGGAAGTTTAAATTGAGAGGGGAGAGATTTAATAGAATTCTGAGAGGCAACTTTTTCACCCAGAAGATGGTTGGTGTATGGATTCAGCTGCCAGAGGAAGTGGTAGAGGTGGGAATGAAAACAACAAAAGACACTTGGATAGGTATATGGATGAGAGGTTTAGAGTGGTCTGGGCAAATGGAACAAGCTGAGATGGGCATCTTGGTGGGCACAGACAAGCTGAGCTGAAAGCTCTGTTCTGTGCTGTAGGATTCAGATTATCAGGCACATCACAACATCCAGTAAAACGCGTCATTGGTGCTAATAACCTACAAGGGTGTGCTGGGGAAGTCCACAAGTGTCACCACACATTCTGGTGTCAACATAACATGCTCACGATGTTCAGCAGAACAACACAAGCAGCAACAACAACAACAAAACACACACACATCCTTTCACATATGTCCACCCACCCACAAAAGACAGGCCTCCATCCCCAGGGCTAGCTGGTTGCCTCTGGGCTTCCAGTCCTTGGCCCAGACTCTCAGATTTGCAGGTGTCAGGCCTCCAGACCTGGCCCAGACCTGCAGACATCAGGCTTCTACCTCCAGACTCGCTGAATTCTGGACTTGACCTTCGGCTTTGTCCACTGGACTTTGCCAGTCTCTGGGTATCAATCCAAGGACACTCTGCTCATCGGTTCAATCTTTGGGCGCCAAACCCAGGGATAGCCTATACAGGTTTGATCTTCAGGATTTGACCTCTGGGCTCTCATTGACCTCTGACCCCAGGGACTTTACGCCCATACTAGGAACAGGAGCAGGTAACTTGGCTGCTCGCTCCTCAGGAAGATCAAACCTGATGACCTTGCTCTCACAGCACTAACTTCTCTCCATCTGGTTTATCAAGAACTCAAGAGAATTCAGCTCCCTTTCGAGGAGGAGCTTCCCCAGAGTCACTTAAAACCACTGAGACAGAACACAATCACCTCATCTGTTAAGTAAGCTCTCCATCACCTTCTCAAGGGCAACTAGGAATGCTGGCTCAGCCGGTGAAGTTCACATCCATTAAATATAAAGAATGCTCCAAGTTTGCAGACGACATGCATTTGGTGGGAGCCCTAAGACACAAGAGCAGAATAAGGCTATTTGGTCCACTGTATCTGCTCCACTATTCAATCATGGCTGATTTTTTAAAACTCCATTCTCCTGCCTTATCTCTGAATGCTTAACCCCTTACCAATAAAGAACATATCAGTCTCTGCCTTAAATACAAGGGCCTTTCCTCCAAGGGACCCCGTGGCAACAAGTTCTGTACATTTACTACACTCTGGCTAAAGAAACTCCCCCTCAACTCTGTTCTAAAGGGACATCCCTTTATTCTGAGGTTTCAGATGCTCCCACTATTAGAAACATCCTCTCCATGTGAACTCTGCCGTTCAAGTTGATAGAGTGCCAAAGAAAGCGTGTATGGTGTGTTGGCCTTCATTAGTTGGGCAATTGAGTTCAAGGGCTGCAAGGTCATGTATAAAATTCTGGTTAGACCACACTGGAGTATTGTGCTCATTTCTGGTTGCCCCATTACAGGAAGGATGTGCGTTATGTTTTGTAACTTCAAAACTATAAACTAATTCAAAGAAAAACATGGGAGTCTGAAAATACGGGTGTAACTTTGACTTTACTTTAGCCTTATATGCAATTAACGTACTTTTGCATATAGCCTGTAATTAATTATTTAAACAAGCAAGAATGCTTAATCAAACATGCTCTCTAATCCAGACAGTATCCTGGTACACAGAGGGCTGGATGCCTGGATCGCACTACTGGGGGAAGGTGGTAGAGACAAGTGAACTGGGGACTTTTAAGACACTTACACAGGCACATGGCTATAAAAAACGCAGGGTTGTGGGCTGTGTAGGAGGGGAGGGTTAGGCTGATGGTGGAAAAGATTTATATGGGTCGCTCAACGTTGTGAGCTGAAGGGCTAGTTCTATGTTCTATTCAGCCACTTCAGTAACTGGAATGTTTCAATGAGACACTCTGCCCACCTCCCGCCATCCTTCTGAACGCCATCGAGTACAAGCATCAACGTCATAGGCCAAACCTTTCACTCCTGAGATCTGTCCTGTAAGCTTCATCCAGACCGTCTCCAGGGCAAGATATAGAGTCTCAAATTGCCCTCATTCTGGGAAGGAGTGAGGAGCACGGGTTGTGGGGAGTGGGAGATGGTACTAAGATAAGGACTTAGAACGGTACAGCACAGCACAGAAACACACCCTTCAGCTCACAATGCTGTGCCAAACCAACTAGTAATCAAATAGCCAACTAAACTAATCCATTCTGCAAACACAGTGCCATATGACTTCTTAACCACCAGGTGTGGTTCAAGCTGACAGGAAGGCGACAGTAACTCAAATAACCACATATTACAACAGCGGTGTGCAGGAGACCAGCTCTGAATGCACAACATGTCGAACCTTGACACGGATGGGGTACAACAGCAGAAGACGACGAACAGGGGATTCCTAATAAAGTGGCCACTGAGTGCACACAAAAACAGTGACTAACACAAACTAAACTAAATTCAAATGTTCCCATCTCTATCCAGAATAGTGTTTATTCCCTAAGGTCCCCTCCGGAACACCTCATTGGTACCCCTGGCAATTGCATGTTCCCTTTCCACTGTTACTCAGGCACGGATTTACCCCCAAAACATCACCAGGCACAGACATACCCCCAGAACATCAGCAGGCACGGAGATACCCCCAGAACATCACCAGGCACGGACATACCCCGAGTACATCACCAGGCACGGACATACCCCCAGAACATCAGCAGGTATGGATATACCCCCAGAACATCACCAGGCACAGAGATACCCCCAGAACATCACCAGGCACGGACATACCCCCAGAACATCAGCAGGTATGGATATACCCCCAGAACATCACCAGGCACGGACATACCCCCAGTACATCACAGACAAATCATGACTAACATGGACTAACTAACAGATTCCTGTCCTCATCGCAGGCCATTTAATTCCTGTGGTGCCCAATGGTCCTGAAGCACAACAGCATTATGCGTGGATGCCATGTGCTCTTTATCCATATCTACCCAGGCATGGGCATACCCCCCGAATATCACCAGGCAGTCAGTCTGAGTGGAAACCTCGTCTCCGGGAGAGAAGTTCCAACCATGCAGGAAGGCTCTGACTGGGAGAAACCCCTCCCACCGCCAGCCAAGCAAGGTCTTGGTACCTGTTGGTGAGAGGTGGCATTTTTTTTAAATTAAGAAAATAAACTTCATTCTTGATACAGAATGAAATGCAAGTCGCAAACAGCAAGGGCCGATATCTTCTATCAGGATTTCATAAGAAGTTCATCAATCATTGCAGTCAGCTGCATGTTAACCCCTCAGTCCCCGCAGGTATAGAACTGGCTGGTCTCTACTTTGAGAGTCTGTGCAAAATTGATGAGTGTGGTAATTGATAAAAATCTTTATGGGTATTATAAGCTTTTTTTTGCAATAAATGTTGCTTCTAGGAAAATATGCAAACATCCTGCCTGATTTACATAGAACCACAGAGTGAGGCTCCCTCTACACTGTCCTACAAACTGATCTTTTTGTATTTGCATTGTTTGTCTTCTATTGCACATCTGTCGTTTGTCCATTCTTGTATGTAGTTCTTCATTGATTCATAGAAACATAGAAAACTTACATCACAATACAGGCCCTTTGGTCCACAATGCTGTGTCAAACATGACATTACTTTAGAAATTACCTAGGGTTACCCATAGCCCTCTATCTTTCTGAGCTCCATGTACCTGTCCAGGAGTCTCTTAAAAGACCCTATCGTATCCGCTTCCACCACCGTGGCCGGCCGCCCATTCCACGCACTCACCACTCTCTATGTAAAAAACTTCCCCCTGACATCTCCTCTGTACCTACCCCCCAGCACCTTAAAACTGTGTCCTCTCGTGCTAGCTATTTCAGCCCTGGGGAAAAGCCTCTGACTATCCACACGATCAATACAATTCTATTGTATTTCCTTGTTCGACTTCGAATGCCTGCAAGAGAATGAATCCCTGGATAGTAAATAGTAACATATTTATACTTTGCTTATGTATTTACTTTGAACTTAAAACTATTTCACAGCCCTGAAGTTAGACACAGAGTAAAGCTCTCTCTGCACTAGGGGTTCAGGACCCCTCAGTTAATGGTAAGGCTCCATGGCATAAAAAGGTGAGGAAACCCTGCTCTGCACTGTAAGAAATTTGATATGTCCTCATTGGCCTACACTAACTTCTACAGAGGCTCCTTAGAAAACATCCTGTCCAGGTGCACCATGGCTACTGCTCTGCCCATGACCGCAAGAATTGTGAACACAGCTCAGCACATCACAGAAACCAGCCTTCTCTCCGCGGACTCTGTCTACGCTTCTCGCCGCCTTGGTAAAGCAGCCAGTATAATCAAAGACCTCACCTACACGAGAAGTTCTTTCTTCCTCCCTCTTTCATTGGGCAGAGATACAAAAGCAGAAAGCAAGTACAACCAGGCACAACAACAGCTTCTACCCCGATGTTGTCAGACTCTTGAAAGGACCTATTCTGTGCTAGAAGATAAACTCTTGATAAACCAATTTATTATTGTCACATGTATGAAGTACAGAGAAAACTTACCTTGTGTACTGTTCATAGAGACCAATTCATTACAACAGTATATTGAGGTAGTACAAAGGAAATCAATAACAGAATGCAGAATTAAGTGTCACAGTTAAAGAGAAAGTGCAGTGCAGGCAGACAATAAGGTGCAAGGTGATAACAATGAGGTAGATTGTGAGGTCAGGAGTTTATTTTATCTTAATTGGGAAACATTCAATAGTCTGGCTAAAGAAATCCCTTCCCATCTCTGTTCTAAAGGGATGTCCTTCTATTCTGAGGCTGTGTCCTCTGGTCCTAGACTCCTTTACTATTGGAATCATCCTCTCCACATCCACTCTATCTCGGCCTTTCAATATTTGGTTGGTTTCTATAAGATCTCCACTCATTCTTCTAAACTCCATTGAGTACAGATCCAGAGCCATCAAATGTCCACATATACGAGGAATTCTGCAGATGCTGGAAATTCAAGCAACACACATCAAAGTTGCTGGTGAACGCAGCAGGCCAGGCAGCATCTCTAGGAAAGGGTACAGTCGATGTTTCAGGCCGAGACCCTTCGTCAGGACTAACTGAAGAAACATTACAACATTTTGAGGTTTATATTTGTCCGGCACTGAAACCACTGATAATTTACACTGATCACAATCCATTTGTGTTTTTGGTCACAATGAAGGATTAAAAAAAAGCTTACTAAATTGGAGCCTGGTGTTACAGGAATTTGATATTAAGATAAAACATATAAAAGGAACGGACAATGGGATTGCTGATTGTCCGTCAAGGTGTTAAAACTTAAAGTTCTCTGTATTAGCCAAATAGCTGATGACTACCTGTATATTAGTGTGTATCCTATAATGTGCATTCATGCCCATAATTTTTACCCTGGTAAAAATCCTTTAAAAGGTGGGGTGTCATGTGTGATGCCAAGCAGAGCTACCGGACGGATGATGCTAATGAGAGAGATAACGGAAGACAATGGAGAAACATTCAAAATGCTAATAAGAGAGAAGAGAGAGATTAACGAGAAAGAAACACAATTCAGATATTGATAGACCGTTTGCTTTGAACCTGAACTGTTTGAAGTTTGATGGACAGGTGATACCCCAGCAGGGGGATAAAAAGAGCAGGTTTGCTAAGGCACGACACGCCACAAAGCCCTGGAAAGAGTGGTGTGCCCCCACAAGTTGGTGAGAGTTTGAAGGACCAGTTCGCGGGAACTGATCAGAGGCTCACAGGGTGTAAAGGTACGATCGGTGGGAACCTGAGTGTGTCTCCGCCCTTGCGTGGGTGCCGGGTTCACCGCAGCAAATGTCCACATACGTTAACCCTTTCATTCCTGGGTTTATTTTTGTGAACCTCCTCTGGACTCACTCCAATGCCAGCACACCTTTTCTGAGATAAGGGGCACAAAGTTATTCATGATACTCCAAGTGCGGTCTGACCAATGCCTTATAAAGCCTCAACTTTACATCATTGCTTTTATATTCTAGTTGTCTTGAAATGAA
Source organism: Mobula hypostoma (assembly GCF_963921235.1). NCBI lineage: Eukaryota > Metazoa > Chordata > Chondrichthyes > Myliobatiformes > Myliobatidae > Mobula > Mobula hypostoma. Next base: position 30,298,316 of record NC_086097.1, on the reverse strand, counting down.
TGCGAACATCACATTTGTCTTCCTCACCACTGATTCAACCTACATATTAACCATTAGGGAAACCTGCATGAGGACTGCCAAGTCCCTTGGCACATCTGATATATGAATTATCCCCCCTTTTAGAAAATAATCTATACCTTTATTCCTTTACCAAAGTGCATGTCCATACACTTCCCTTCACTATATTCCATCTGCCACTTCTTTGCCCATTCTCCTAATATGTCTGAGTCCTTCTGCAAACTCCATCCTTCCTTACGATTATTCTCATGAATCTCCTGTGGACACTCTCCAATGCTGTCATATCCTTATTAGAGACTGGACCAAAACTGCTCACAATGCTCCAACTGTGAATCAGAATCGGATTTGATATCACCGACACATGCAATGAAATTTGTGGTGATATTAAAACTGATTCTGACTCTGATGTCAGATTCTGCCTTCTGGTGCCTATAATATTCATTAGGTGCCTGTCTCTGATATCCTCCCTATACTTCCCTCCAATCTTAAAACTATGCCCATTGTATTAGTCATTTGTGCTCTGGGAAGAAGTCTCTGACTCTCCACTCTTCACTCCAAAGAGAAAAGCCCTAGCTCACTCAACCTGTCCTTATAAGACATGCTGGTTAGGAGGTTAATTAGTCATTGATTAGGTTAGGGTTAAATAGATGGGCTGCTGGGTGATGTGGCACGTTGGTGAATCTCTATTTAAATAAGTTTTAAAAACCTTGAGCTGCATCTTTGAGGGATCTATGAATGTTAGTATGTTTTGGAAATTGTAATCCTAATTGGCCCCACCCAGTCGAGTTGGTGAATTAAACTGGTAAATTGGTTTATTTTTATCACATGTACTGAGCTACAGTGTTTTGCATGCTATCAAATCATCACCTCGGCACATCGAGGAAGAGCAATAACAGAATGCAGAACGTGACACAGCAGAGATCGTCCATTTCCCTCCATAGATGGCCGCCTGACCCACTGAGTTCCTCCAGCGTTGTATGCGTGCAGAATAAGGTGTTACAGTTACAGAGTAAGTGCAGTACAGGCAGACAATAAGTCACAAGACTGCTGGTGAGGGAGATACGGGAGGTGACAAGTCTATCTTATACAAGATGTCCATTAAATAGTCAAGGTATCATAGAGCAATACAGCACGGATAGAGGTCCTTTCGCCCAAAAAGCCCATGCTGACCATGGGACCCACCTAGCTAGTCCCAATCACAATGTTTAAAAGGACTTGGACAGGTACGTAGATTGGAAAGGTTTGGAGGGAAGTGGGCCGAACATGGCTAGCTCGGGAACTAGCTCACAAAGGCGTTGTGTTTGGCTTGGGCCAGTTGGGCTGAAGGACCTGTTTCAAAGCTGTGCAACACTGTTGACTCTTTGATGGTGAGTCACGGAGCGGAAAAGGACAGACACCTGCCCTTCAGCCCACCAAGTCTGTGCCAACCTCTAACTACTCGCTTACACTAATCCCATTTTCTCCTGTAAGACCATAAAACTTAGAAGCGGAGTTAGGCCATTCGGCCCATCGAGTCTGCTCCACCATTCTGTCATGGCTGATTTATTTTCCCTCTCAACCCCATTCTCCTGCTTTCTCACCGTAACTTTTGACTGTCTGACTAGTCAAGAACCCTATCATATTCCACTTTTAATATACTCTATAACTTGGCCTCCACAGCCCAATGAATTGCACAGATTCACTACCCTCTGGCAAAAAAAATCCCCCTCGCCTCTGTTCTAAAGGGATGTCCTTGTATTCTAAGGCTGTGCTTTCTGGTCCTAGACGCACCCACAACAGGAAACATCCTCCTCATATCTGTGTTCTCTAGACCTTTCAATATCATATCAGGTTTAATGTCACCGGCATGTGTCATGAAATCTGTTAACTTACTGGCAGCCGTACAATGCAATACATGATAATATAGAAAAAATAAGTAAATCAATTACAATAAGTGTGCATATGTATATTAAATAGCTACATTACAAACAGTGCAAAAACAGAAATAATATTAAAAAAGTGAGGTAGTGTTCATGGGTTCAATGTGCATTTAGGTATCAGATGGCAGGAGAGGATGAAGCTGTTCCTGAATCAATGAGTGTGTGCCTTCAGGCTCTTGTACCTCCTTCTTGATGGTAACAATGAGAAGAGGGCATGTCCTGGGTGATTGGGGTCCTTAATAATGGTCATTGCTTTTCTGAGGCACCACTCCTTGAAAATGTCTTGGATAGTACGGAGGCTAGTACTCAAGATGGAGCTGACTAATTTATAACTTTCTGTAAACAACAGGAATTCTGCAGATGCTGGAAATTCAAGCAACACACATCAAAGTTGCTGGTGAACGCAGCAGGCCAAGCAGCATCTATAGGAAGAGGTGCAGTCGACGTTTCAGGCCGAGACCCTTCGTCAGGACAGACTGTACCTCTTCCTATAGATGCTGCTTGGCCTGCTGCGTTCACCAGCAACTTTGATGTGTGTTGCTATAACTTTCTGTAGCTTCTTTTGATCCTGTGCAGAAGCATCCTTCCACCCTATACTAGACAGTGATACCTCAGAGATCTTGACACACAGGAACTTGAAACTGTTCACTCTCTCCGCTTCTGATCCCGCTAAGAGGATCGATATGTGTTCCTTCATCTTACCCTTCCTGAAGTCCACGATCAGCTCTTTTGTCTTACTGACATTGAGTGCCAGGTTGTTGCTGTGACACCATTCCACAGTTGGTATATCTCACTCCTGTACACCCTCTCGTCACCACCTGAGATTCTACCAACAATGGTTGTATCATCAGCAAACTTATAGATGGTATTTGAACTATGCCTAGCCACACAGTCATGGGTATAGAGAGAGTTGAGCTCTGGGCTAAGCACACACCCCTGAGGTGCGCCAGTGTTGATTGTCAGCGAGAAGGATATGTTATCACGAATCCACACAGATTGTGGTCTTCTGGTTAGAAAGTTGAGGATCCAATTGCAGAGGGAGATACAGAGGCCCAGGTTCTGTAACTTCTCAATCAGGACCATGGGAATGATGGTGTTAAATGCTGAGCTGTAGTCGATGAACAGCATCCTGACATGGGTGTTCGTATTGTCCAGGCAGTAGTTGATTCTAGCCATGAACAATTTCTCAAAGTATTTCATTTCCGTAGATGTGAGTGCTACTGGGTGATCGTCATTAAGGCAGCTCACACTACTCTTCTTGGGCACTGGTATAATTATTGCCCTTTTGAAGCAGGTGGGAACTTCCGACCATAGCAGTGAGAGATTGAAATATCCTTGAATGCTCCCACCTGTTGGTTGGCACAAGTGTTCAGAGCCTCACCAGGTACCCCATCGGGGCTTACTGCCTTGTCAGGGCTCACCTTGTGAGAGGCAGCCTGACATCAGCCTCGGAGACAGAGATCGCAGGGTCACTGGGTGCAGCAGAACCCAATGACATCCCCACTCATTCTTTAAACTCCAGCAAGTACAGGCCCAGAGCTATCAAATGCTCCTCACATGTTAATCCTTTAATTCCCAGAATCATTCTCAAGAACCTCCTCTGAACTCTCTCCAATGTCCTCATATGTCTTCTTAGAAAATGGGCCCAAAACTGATCATAATTCTATGAGGGGTCTGGCCAGTGCCTTATAAAGCCTCAGCATTACATCCTTGCTCTTATATTCTAGTCCCCTTGAAATGAATGCTAACATTGAATTTGCCTTCCTTATCACCGACTCAACCTGCAAGATAATCTTCACGGAATCTTGCACAAGGACTCCCAATTTACTTTGTATCTCTGATTTTTGAATTTTCTCCCTGTTTAGAAAATAGTCTACACCTTCATTCCTTCTACCAAAGTGCATGACCATACACTTCTCTACAATATATTCCATTTCCAATTTCTTTGCTCATTCTCCTGTCTCTCTAAGTCCTTCTGCAGACTTCTTGCTTCCTCAACACTACCTGCTACTCCACTTAATTCTGTAACATCCACAAACTTGGCTACAAGGCTATCAATTCAGTCATCTAAACATATAATGCAAGACAGAAACGGATCTCAACACCGACGGCTATGCACACTACTAGTCACCAGCAGCCAACCAGAAAAGGCCCCCTTTATTCCCACTCTTTGCTTCCTGCTGGTGAGCCAATCTGCTATCCTTGCTGGTAATTTTCCTGTAATACCATGAGCTCATAGCTTGTTAAGCATACTCACGTGTGCACCTTGTCAAAGGCCTTCTGAAAATCCAAGTAAACACCATCCCGACTGTCTATCCTGCCTGTTAACTCCTCAGAATTCTAACAGATTTGTCAGGCAAGATTTACTCTCAAGGAAATCATGCTGACTTCAGTCTATTTTATCATGTGCCTCCAACCTTATCCTTAATTAAGGACTCCAACATCTTCCCTACCACTGAAGTCAGGTTAACTGGCCTATAACTTTCTTTCTTTTGCTTCCCTCTCTTCTTAACGGGTGGAGTGGCATTTGCAATTTTCTAGTCCTCCTTCTTGAGAAATCATTACCAGTGCCTCCCCAATCACTCAGCTACCTCTTGCAGAACCCTGGGGTGTAGTCTATCTGGTCCAGGTTACTTATCTACCTTCAGACTTCTCAATTTTCCAAACATCTTCTCCCTAGTAATAGTAACTGCACTCACTTCTGCCCCCGACACTCTCAAACTTTCAGCTTACTGCTAGAATCTTCCATAGTGAAGACCGACACAAATTACTTAGTAAGTTTGTCCGCCATTTCTTTGTCCCCATTAATACCTCTCCAGCATCTTTTTCCGGCAGTCCAATATCCATGCTTGCTTCTCTTTTACTGTTTATATACTTGTTAAAACATTTGGTATCCTCTTTTGATATCCTAGCTTACCTTTTCTCTCTGTGTGGCCTTTTTAGTGGCCTTCTGTTGATTCTTAAAAGCTTCTCAATTCCTGAGTAGACCGAGGTCCTTTGGAGTATGCGAACCTCTCTTTCACATGTTCTACCAGTCTGTTGTCGCAGGTACAATCTTCTATGTGGTGATGCCAACAGGCTCAATAAACTGATTAGAAAGGCTGGCTCTGTTATAGGAGTCAAACTGGACACACTAGAGGTTGTGGTGGAACAAAGGACCCTACAGAAAGTCCTGGCAGTTGTGGACAATGTTTCTCACCCTCTACATGCCATCTTGGCTAAACAGAGGAGCACTTTTAGTAATAGGGCTAAGACAACTGCACTGCTCCAAAGAGTGCTATGTGAGGTCATTCTTATCCTCGGCCATTAGGCTCCATAATGAGTCAACTTATAACTGGGAAGGGATGTTTGAGGTAACATGTTTTTTATTCTTTCTTACTTCTCTTCTAATATTTGTATACTTGTGCACTTGTAATGCTACTGTGACACTGTCATTTCCTTTGGGAGCAATAAAGTATCTATCTAACTTCCCTCTAATTTTTTCAATATGAAATGCCCTCTCTTTTGCTTTTATGAGGTCTTTGAATTCCCTTGTCGGCCACAGTTGCCTCAAACTCCCTTAAGAATTCATCTTTGGGATGTATCTCTCCTGTTACTCCAAATTGCCTCCGGAAGTCCAGCCTTTGCTGTTCTGTCATCATCTGTGCTAGTGTCCCCTTCCAATCAACTTTGGCCAGCTCCTCTCATTCCCTTACTCTGTTATTCCCTTACTCCACTTTAACACTGATACATCGGACTTTATCTTCTCCCTCCCAAACTGCACGGTGAATTCTATCGTATTATGATCACTGCCTCCTAAGGATTCCTTTACTTTAAGTTCCCTAATCAAATATGGTTCATTGCACGACACCCAATGCAGAATTGTTTTTCTCCTAGTGACCTAACCACAAGCTGCTCTAAAAAGCTTTTTTTGTAGACATTCTACAAATAACCCTAGCACCAACCTGCTATTCCCAATCTACCCGCATATTGAAATTCCCTGTGACTATTGTAACATTGCCCTTTTTACATGCCTTCTCTATCTCTCATTGTAATTTGTATCCCACATCTTATTTCAGGGTGCTACTTGGAGGCCTGTATTTAACTCCCATCAGGGCCTTCTTACCCTTAAAGTTTCTTAGCTCTACCTACAATGATTCTACATCTTCCAATCCTTTTTAAGGATTTTATTTCATTTTTAACCAACAGAGCCACCCCACCCTCTCTGTCTACCTGCCCATCCTTTCGATACATGGTGTGTAGTTGGTTGTTAGGCTCCCAACTATGATCTTCTTTCAGCCTTGACTCAGTGATGCCAACAACATCATACCTGCTAATCTCTAACTGTGCCTCAAAATCGTATTCCATGAAATACGTGCAATCAAACACCTTCGTTCCTGACTTCATCACCCCTTCCATCTTTGCCCACATGTTCGACTTCGACTCATCCTACTAGCTGCAGCTTTGCCCTGCCGTTTGCCTGTCCTTCCTTAAAGTCTCACCACACACTGCAGCTGCTTGTGAATTAACTCCTCAGCCCTGTCCTTCTCGATACATCTCCCTGCCAAATAATCCCTCCCATGTCCTCAGATATTGGTCAGCATGAACAAGTTGGGCCGAAGGGGTGGTTTCCATTGTCATACGGCTCTGAGTGTCTTTACAAGATCACAGAGTGCTATTGGGTAGTGTGGGCCTGGAGTTTTGTGTACAGACTTGATAAGAATAGTTGACGATGAGGATACTCCATCAATGAGTCACATGACGGTTTCACAAGAACTGCGTTTTTTTTTAATACAGTCAGCATGTTAAATACTTCCCACGGTCGGGGCATCAGAAACCAGAGGGCAAAAGTTGAAAGTGAGAGGAGGGAGTTTCGAAGAGATCTGAGGGAGAAGTTCCCTTACACAGAGAATGATTGATATCTGGAACATGGTGAAATCAGATAACAATCTCCAAAATCAAGAGACCTTTAGACAGGCAAGGCATAGAGTCATAGAGCACTCTGACACAGAAAAAGTCCATTTGGTCCATCTAGTCCATATCAAACCGTTATTCTGCCTAGTCCCATTGTTTCACACCTGGACGATAGCCCTCCGTCCCCCTCCTATTCATGTACAGCTCTTATCCAAACTTCTCTTAAACATTGCAATTGAACCCACATCCACTACTTCTGCTGATAGCTCATTCCACATTTGCATCACCCTCTGAATGAAGGGATTCCCCATCAAGAGCCTGTTAAATACTTCACCTTTCGCCTTTAAGTCATGACCTCTGTTTCTAGACCCATTCAAATTTGTGTTCAGTTCTGGCTGCCCGATTATAAGAAGGATGTGGAAGGTTTCGAGAGGGTGGAGAGGAGATTCGCCAGGATGCTGCATGGATTAGAGAGCATGTCTTGAGAGGAAAGATTGAGCAAGTTAGGCCTTTTCTCTTTGGAGTGAAGTGGGATGAGAAGTGACTTGTTAGAGGTGTATATGATTATGAGGGTATCCACTTAACAGGAGTGGGGGAATGTTTAGGGGAGATGTCAGAAGTAGTTCTTTTTTACACAGAGAGTGGTGGGTGCATGGAACAAACTGACGAGCGGGGGTGGGGGGGCAGTGCTGGTAGAGGCTGATACAAAAGGGGCATTTCAGAGACTCTTAACCAGGCACATGGAAGGTTATGGGATGTGTAGGTGGGAAGGGTTTGATTGATCATGGTGTTGGTTTGTCTAGGACGGCACAACATCAAGCGCTGAAGGGCCCATAATTGTGTTGCAATTTTTTATGTGTCTTATGCAAATGTCTTTGAAATGTGAGAATCAAAGTGGACGGCTATGTGTGGAGCCAAAAGAGATGGGGGAGATTTTGAACAATTTCTTTTCTTCGGTATTCACTAAGGAGAAGGATATTGAATTGTGTAAGGTAAAGGAAACAAATAGGGTACTTATGGAAAGTATGACAATTATAGAAGAAGAAGTACTGGCACTTTTAAGGAATATAAAAGTGGATAAGTCTCCGGGTCCGGACAAGACATTCCCTAGGACCTTGAGGGAAGTTAGTGTGGAAATAGCAGGGGCTCTGACAGAAATATTTCAAATGTCATTAGAAACGGGGATGGTGCCAGAGGATTGGCATATTGCTCACATAGTTCCATTGTTTAAAAAAGGGCTCTAAGAGTAAACCTGGTAATTATTGGCCTGTGAGTTTGACGTCAGTGGTGGGTAAATTGATGGAAAGTATTCTCAGAGATGGTATATATAATTATCTGGATAGACAGGGTCTGATTAGGAACAGTCAACATGGATTTGTGCGTGGAAGGTCATGTTTGACAAATCTTATTGATTTTTTTGATGAGGTTACTAAGAAAGTTGACGAGGGTAAAATGGTGGATGTTGTCTATATGGACTTCAGTAAGGCCTTTGACAAGGTTCCACATGGAAGGTTAGTTAGGAAGATTCAATCGTTAGGCATTAGTATGGAAGTAGTAAAATGGATTCAGCAGTGGCTAGATGGGAGACGCCAGAGAGTAGTGGTGGATAACAGTGTGTCAGATTGGAGGACGGTGTGTAGCGGTGTGCCTCAGGGATCTGTACTGGGTCCAATGTTGTTTGTAAAATATATTAATGATCTGGATGATGGGGTGGTAAATTGGATTAGTAAGTATGCAGATGATACTAAGATAGGTGGTGTTGTGGATGATGAGGTAGGTTTTCAAAACTTGCAGAGAGATTTATGCCAGTTAGAAGAGTGGGCTGAAAGATGGCAGATGGAGTTTAATGCAGAAAAATGTGAGGTGCTACATTTTGGTAGAACTAATCAAAATAGGACATACATGGTAAATGGTAGGGCATTGAAGAATGCAGTAGAACAGAGGGATCTAGAAATAATAGTGCATAGTTCCCTGAAGATGGAATCTCATGTGGATAGGGTGGTGAAGAAAGCTTTTGGTTTGCTGGCCTTTATTAATCAGAGCATTGAGTATAGGAGTTGGGATGTAATGTTGAATTTGTATAAGGCATTGGTAAGGCAAAATCTGGAGTATTGTGTACAGTTCTGGTCACCGAATTATGGGAAAGATGTCAATAAAATTGAGAGCGTACAGAGGAGGTTTACTAAAATGTTGCCTGGGTTTCATCTCCTAAGTTACAGAGAAAGGTTGAACAAGTTAGGTCTTTATTCTTTGGAGCGTAGAAGGTTGAGGGGGGACTTGATAGAGGTGTTTAAAATTGAGGGGGGTAGATAAAGTTGACGTGGTTAGACTTTTTCCATTGAGAATGGCGAAGATTCAAACAAGAGGACATGGGTTGAGAGTTAGAGGACAAAAGTTTAGGGGTAACATGAGGGGGATCTTCTTTACTCAGAGAGTGGTAGCTGTGTGGAATGAGCTTCCAGCAGAAGTGGTTGAGGCAGGTTCTATGTTGTTGTTTAAAGTTAAATTGGATAGATATACGGACAGGAAAGGAATGGAGGGTTATGGGCTGAGTGCAGGTCGGTGGGACTAGGATAGGGTAAGAATTTGACACGGACTAGAAGGGCCAAGATGGCCTGTTTCTGTGCTGTAACTGTTATATGGTTATACGTTTATATGTTCTTATTGTACTCATCTCAACCACTTCCTCCTGCAGCTCGTTCCATACACCCATTGCCCTCTCCTTGAAGAAATTACCCTTAGGCCTCTTTTTAATTTTTCCCCTTTCACCCTGAATCTATGCCTTCTAGTTTTGGTTCATTTTGCCTGGGGAAATTCTGTGTGTATTTACTTGATCTATGCCCCTCATGACTGTAAACACCTCCGTAAGGTCACCCCTCTGAACTTCCAACACTCAGTGATCAGTGGGGAGGCTTTTGGCTTTGGCTCAACAGGTGTGGGCGATCCAAGTATTTGATAACCTCTTCCTTGCTCATTCCGCATCTGTTACAGCAGTGAGAGTGGCTCCAGGGGCAGTGTTTTGTCCTGTGTGTGGGATGTGGGAATTCTGCAAGGCCTCCAGCCACCTGGATAACCTCATCTGCACCAGACGCACCGAGCTGCTGTCCTCAGAGACCGTGTTAAAGAACTGGAGCTGCAACTCACTGATCTTCCGCTCATACGGGAGACTGAGGAGGTGATAGGTAGGAATTACAGGGAGGCAGCCACCCCTAAGTTGCAAGAGGCAGGTGACTGGGTGACTGTCTGGAGAGGGAACAGAAATAGGCAGCCAGTACAGAGTACCCCTATGGTCAGTCCCCTCAATAATAAATATATTTTGGATACTGTTGGGGGGAGATGACCTACTGTGGGTGGGGGTCAGCAACCTACCAGGGGGAGCTGCAGGTGCTGTGGCTGAGAGATGAAGGGGCCAGAGGAAGAATGCTGTAGTGGTAGGAGATTGCATAGTTTGAGGAGCAAAGAGGTCCTTCTGCAGTTGTACAGGGCCCTGGTGAGACCACACCTGGAGTATTGTGTACAGTTTTTGTCTCCAAATTTGAGGAAGGATATTCTTGCTACTGAGGGAGTGCAGCAGGGGTTCACGAGGTTAATTCCCAGGATGGCGGGACTGTCATATGTTGAAAGATTGGAGCGACTGGGCTTGCATACTCTGGAATTCAGAAGGATGAGAGGGGATCTGATTGAAACATATAAGATTATTAAGGGATTGGACACACTAGAGGCAGGAAACATGTTCCCGATGTTGGAGGAGTCCAGAACCAGAGGCCACAATTTGAGAATAAGGGGTAGGCCATTTAGAACGGAGTTGGGGAAAATTTTTTTCACCCAGAGAGTTGTGGATCTGTAGAATGCTCTGCTTCAGAAGGCAGTGGAGACCAATTCTCTGGATGCTTTCAAGAAAGAGTTAGATAGAGCTCTTAATGATAGCTGAGTCAAGGGATATGGGGAGAAGGCAGGAAGTGGATACTGATTGTGGATGATCAGCCATGATCACAGTGAATGGCGGTGCTGGCTCGAAGGGCCGAATGGCCTACTGTTGCACCTATTGTCTATTGTTTATTGAGTAGATAGGAGAGCCTGTGGACACAATAGAGAGACCCGGATGATATGCTGCCTCCCAGGTGCCAGGCTCTGGGACTTCTCAGTGCATGTCCATGGCATTCTAAAGGGGGAGAGTGAGAAGCCAGACATCTTGGGACATATTGGGACCAATGACTTAGCAAGGAAAAGAGAGGAGGTCCTAAAGAGGGAATTTGGAGAGCTGAAAAGCAGGACCTCCAGGGTAACAATCTCCGGGTTGCCTGCCTGTGCGACACACCAGTGAGGACAAGAATAGGATGACTTGGCTGGTGAAAACGTGACTGAAGAACTGGTACAAGGGGGAAGGGTTTCAGATTTCTGTATCACTGGGATCTCTTCTGAGGAAGGAATGATGTGTACAAAAGGGACCGGTTACATCTGAGTCCGAGCAGGTCCAATGTCCTTGCAGGCAGGGTTGCTGGAGCCGTTGGGAGAGGTTTAAACCAATTTGACAGAGGGATGGGAACTGGAGTGATGGGGTAGTTGGTTTACAAGCAGAGGTAAACAGGAGGGACAGGCAGAGGCGAGGGCAAAATTGTAGTGGGAGGGATGGGTTGTGGTGTAAAAGAGGGACAAAACTGAAAAGGGTGACAAATCCAGGAGTGAAGGTGTGAAATATGAACGCATACAGAATATGAAATAAGGTGGATGATCTTGTAGCGCAGTTAGTATGACGTTGTGGGTACCACGGAGTCATGGCTGAAAGATGATTGTAATTCAGAGCTTAATATCCAAGGATACACAATCTATTGAGAGGACAGGCTGGTGGGTAGAGAAGAAGGAGTAGCTATGCTAGTAAAATATGAAATCAAATCTTTAGAAAAGGTGACATAGGATTGGAACTTGTAGAATCCTTGTGGGTAGAGTAAAGAAACAGTAAGGCAAGAAGACCCTGATGAGAGTCATCTGCAGGCCTCCAAACAGTAACCAGGATATAGTCTACAAATTACAGTGGGAGATAGAAAAAGCATGTCAAAAAGGCAATGTTATGTTATTTATGGCGGTGGGGGGGGAGGGATTTCAATATGCAGATAGATTGGGAAAATCAAGTTGATGCTCAATCCCAAGGGAGAGAACTTATGGAATGCCTCCAATACGACTTGTGGTTGAGCCCACTACGGGATCAGTAATTCTGGATTGGGTGTGGAGTAATGAACTGAATTTGATTAGAGTGGTTAAGGTAATAGAATTCTTAGGAAATAGTGATCATAATATGATAGAATTTACCCTGCAATTTGAGAGGGAGAAACTAAAGTCAGATGTATCAGTGCTATGGTGGAGAGGCATGACAGAAGGGATTGAAAGGTAACACTAGCAGGGATGATGGCGGAGCAGCAACGGCTGGAGTTTCTGGGAGCATTCGGAAGGCCCAGGAAAGATACACCCCAAAGAAGAGGAAGTATTCTAAAGCAGGATGATGCAACTGTGGCCGACAAGGGAAGTCAAGGCCAGCATAAAAGCAAAAGAACAAAACATTAGTGGGAAGTTCGAGGATTGGGAAATCTTTTAAAACCAACAAAAGGCAACTGAAAAAACCATTGGGGCAGGGGGAGGATTAAATTTGAAGGTAAGCCAGCGATAATATCAAAAATGATGGCAAAAGTTTTTTCAGATATATAAAGACTAGGAGAGAGGCAAGAGTAGATATTGGACCATTGGAAAATGATGCTGGAGAGATAGTAATGGAGGACGAGGAAATGACAGATGAAGCGAATAAGCATTCTGCATCAGTCTTCACTATAAAAGACACTGTAGTATACTACAAGTTAGACAGTGTCGGGGCAAAAGTGAGAGCAGTTGCTGTTACGATGGAAGGTGCTTGGGAACTGAAAGGTCTGAAGGTCTGAAGTCACCAGAGGGTCTCCACACCAGGGTTCTGAAGGAGGTGGCTGAAGAGATTGTGAACACATCCGTAATGATCTTTCAAGAATTACTAGATTTTGCATTGGTTCCAGAAGATTGGAAAATTGCAAATGCCGTTCCACTCTTCAAGGAGGCAGAAGGAAAGGCCATTTAGCCAGAACTCAGTGGTTAGAACGATGTTGGAGTTGACTGTTAAGGATGTGATTTTGGGGTACTTGGAGGTACATGGCAAAATAAGCCAAAGTCAGCATGGTTTCCTTAAGGGAAAATTTTTTCTGACAAATTTGTTGGAATTTTTTGAAGAAATATCAAGCAGCATAGACAAAGGAGAATTGGTGAATTTTGTGTACTTGGATTTTCAGAAGGCATTTGACAAGGTGCCACACATGAGACGGCTAAACAAGATAAGAGCCACTGGTATTACAGGAAAGAGACTAGCATGGATAGACCATTGACTGATTAACAGGAGGCAAAGAGTGGGAATAAATAGATCCTTTTTGGTGGTTAGTGGTATACCACAGGGATGTGTCTTGGACTGCTTCTTTTTACGGTGTATGTCAATAATTTGGATGATGAAATTGATGGTTTTGTAGCCAAGTTTGTGAATGATACAGAAGCTTGTGGAGGGGCAGGTCATGTTGAGGAAGCAGAGAGGCAGCAGAAAGACTTAAGCAGATTAGGAGGATGGGCCAAGAAGTGGCAGATGGAATACAGTGTCAGGAAGTGTATGGTCATGCACTTTGGTAGAAGGAATAAAAGTGCAGATTATTTTCTAAATGGGAAGAAAATTCAAATATCCGAGGTGCAAAAGGATTCAGGAGTCCTTGTGCAGGATTTCCTAAAGGTTAATTTGCAGGTGGAATCAGCAGTGAGGGGGGTGAATGCAATGCTAACGTTCATTTCAAAAGGACTAGAATATAAAAGTAAGGATGTAATGTTGAGGCTGTATAAGGCACTGGTGAGGCCTCACTTGGAGTATTGTGAGTGGTTTTGGGCCCTTATTTAAGAAAAGATGTGCTGACACTTGAGAAGGTTCAGGGGAGGTTTACAAGAGTGATTCCAAGAATGAAAGGGTTATCATATAAGCAGTGATCGAAGGCTCTGGGCCTGTACTCACTGGAATTTAGAAGAATGAGGGGAATCTCACTGAATCCCATCAAATGTTGAAGAGCCCAGATGAAATGGATGTGGAGAGGACTCTTCCTTTGGTGGGAGAGTCTTGGACCAGATGGCACAACCTCAAAATATCTCGAGTAATGATGAGTTTGAGTACAGAGAGGAAATTACGAACCTGGTGGCATGTCGCGAAGACAATAATCTATCCCTCAAAGTCAGCAAGACAAAGGAATTGGTTGTTGACTTCAGAAGGAGTAGCAGACTGCACGACCCAATTTACATCGGTGGTGCGCAAGTTGAACAGGTCAAAAGCTTTAAGTTCCTCGGGGTCAATATCACAAATGACCTGACTTGGTCCAACCAAGCAGAGTTCACTGCCAAGAAGGCCCACCAGCGCCTTTACTTCCTGAGGAAACTAAAGAAATTTGGCCTGTCCCCTAAACCCTCACTAATTTTTATAGATGCACCGTAGAAAGCATTCTTCTAGGGTGCACCCACAACCTGGTATGGAAGTTGTCCTGTCCAAGACTGGAAGAAGCTGCAGAAGATCGTGAACACGGTGCAGCACATCACACAAACCAATCTTCTGTCCTTGGACTCACTTTACATCGCACACTGTTCGAGCAGTGCTGCCAGGATAATCAAGGACATGACCCACCCAGCCAACACACTTTTCATCCCTCTTCCCTCCGGGAGAAGGCTCAGGAGCTTGAAGACTCATACGGCCAGATTTGGGAACAGCTTCTTTCCAACTGTAATAAGACTGCTGAACAGATCCTGACCAGGATCTGGGCCGTACCCTCCAAATATCCGGACCTGCCTCTCGGTTTTTTTGCACTACCTTACTTTACATTTTCTATTTTCTACTTACGATTTATAATTTAAATTTTTAATATTTAATATTTGTACTCCAGGGAGCGGGAAGCGCAGAATCAAATATCGCTGTGATGATTGTATGTTCTAGTATCAATTGTTTGGTGACAATAAAGTACAATGTATAAATAGAGGGATTTCCATTTAGAACAGAGATGAGCAGGAATTTCTTTAACAGAGGGTTGTGAATCTATGGAATTTGTTACCACAAGAGGCTGTGGAGGCCAGGTCATCGGGTGTATTTAAAGTGGAGGTTGATAGATTGTTGATTAGTCAGGGTGTGCTGAGTGTTTCTGCCGAGAGCGCTTGCGTGAGATTTTCGCTATGGTGAACAGTGCAGCAATGATTGCAGAGAAGTATTTCTACTTAATATAGGCTGTATATTTATCATATCATTCCTGCTTTTACTATATGCTACTGGTATTTTAGGTTTTATGTGTTATTTGGCATGATTTGGTAGGTTATTTTTTGGGTCTGCGTACACTCACAAATTTTTCCCATATAAATACATGGAATTATGATGTAGTGGCCATTACAGAGACTTGGCTGGCACCAGGGCAGGAATGGATTCTCAATATTCCTGGATTTCAGTGCTTTAAAAGGGATAGAGAGGGCGGAAAAAGGGGAGAAGGGGTGGCATTACTGGTCAGGGATACTATTACAGCTACAGAAAGGGTCGGTAATGTAGCAGGATCCTCTTTTGAGTCAGTATGGGTGGAAGTCAGGAACAGGAAGGGAGCAGTTACTCTACTGAGGGTATTCTATAGACCCCCTGGTAGCAGCAGAGATATAGAGGAGCAGATTGGGATGCAGATTTTGGAAAGGTGCAAAAATAACGGGGTTGTTATCATGGGTGTCTTTAACTTCCCTAATATTGATTGGCACCTGATTAGTTCCAAGGGTTTAGATGGTGCAGAATTTGTTAAGTGTGTCCAGGATGGATTCCTGTCACAGTATGTGGACAGGCTGACCAGGGGGAATGCCATACTAGATCTAGTACTAGGTAATGAACCGGGTCAGGTCACAGATCTCTCAGTGGGTGAGCATCTGGGGGACAGTGACCACCACTCCCTGGCCTTTATAATTATCATGGAAAAGGATAGAATCAAAGAGGACAGGAAAATTTTTAATTGGGGAAAGGCAAATTATGAGGCTATAAGGCTAGAACTTGCGGGTGTGAATTGGGATGATGTTTTTGCAGGGAAATGTACTATGGACATGTGGTCGATGTTTAGAGATCTCTTGCGGGATGTAAGGGATAAATTTGTCCCGGTGAGGAAGATAAAGAATGGTAGGGTGAAGGAACCATGGGTGACAAGTGAGGTGGAAAATCTAGTCAGGTGGAAGAAGGCAGCATACATGAGGTTTAGGAAGCAAGGATCAGATGGGTCTATTGAGGAATATAGGGAAGCAAGAAAGGAGCTTAAGAAGGGGCTGAGAAGAGCAAGAAGGGGGCATGAGAAGGCCTTGGCGAGTAGGGTAAAGGAAAACCCCAAGGCATTCTTCAATTATGTGAAGAAAAAAAGGATGACAGGAGTGAAGGTAGGACCGATTAGAGTTAAAGGTGGGAAGATGTGCCTGGAGGCTGTGGAAGTGAGTGAGGTCTTCAATGAATACTTCTCTTCGGTATTCACCAATGAGAGGGAACTTGATGATGGTGAGGACAATATGAGTGAGGTTGATGTTCTGGAGCATGCTGATATTAAGGGAGAGGAGGTGTTGGAGTTATTAAAATACATTAGGACAGATAAGTCCCCGGGGCCTGACGGAATATTCCCCAGGCTGCTCCACGAGGCAAGAGAAGAGATTGCTGAGCCTCTGGCTAGGATCTTTATGTCCTCGTTGTCCATGGGAATGGTACCGGAGGATTGGAGGGAGGCGAATGTTGTTCCCTTGTTCAAAAAAGGTAGTAGGGATAGTCCGGGTAATTATAGACCAGTGAGCCTTACGTCTGTGGTGGGAAAGCTGTTGAAAAAGATTCTTAGAGATAGGATCTATAGGCATTTAGAGAATCATGGTCTGATCAGGGACAGTCAGCATGGCTTTGTGAAGGGCAGATCGTGTCTAACAAGCCTGATAGAGTTCTTTGAGGAGGTGACCAGGCATATAGATGAGGGTAGTGCAGTGGATGTGATCTATATGGATTTTAGTAAGGCGTTTGACAAGGTTCCACACGGTAGGCTTATTCAGAAAGTTAGAAGGCATGGGATCCAGGGAAGTTTGGCCAGGTGGATTCAGAATTGGCTTGCCTGCAGAAGGCAGAGGGTGGTGGTGGAGGGAGTACATTCAGATTGGAGGATTGTGACTAGTGGTGTCCCACAAGGATCTGATCACTTTTCGTGATTTTTATTAACGACCTGGATGTGGGGGTAGAAGGGTGGGTTGGCAAGTTTGCAGACGACACAAAGGTTGGTGGTGTTGTAGATAGTGTAGAGGATTGTCAAAGATTGCAGAGGGACATTGATAGGGTGCAGAAGTGGGCTGAGAAGTGGCAGATGGAGTTCAACCCGGAGAAGTATGAGGTGGTACACTTTGGAAGGACAAACTCCAAGGCAGAGTACAAAGTAAATGGCAGGATATTTGGTAGTGTGGAGGAGCAGAGGGATCTCGGGGTACATGTCCACAGATCTCTGAAAGTTGCCTCACAGGTGGATAGGGTAGTTAAGAAAGCTTATGGGGTGTTAGCTTTCATAAGTCGAGGGATAGAGTTTAAGAGTCGCGATGTAATGATGCAGCTCTATAAAACTCTGGTTAGGCCACACTTGGAGTACTGTGTCCAGTTCTGGTCACCTCACTATAGGAAGCATTGGAAAGGGTACAGAGGAGATTTACCAGGATGCTGCCTGGTTTAGAAAGTATGCATTATGATCAGAGATTAAGGGAGCTAGGGCTTTACTCTTTGGAGAGAAGGAGGATGAGAGGAGACATGATAGAGGTGTACAAGATAATAAGAGGAATAGATAGAGTGGATAGCCTGTGCCTCTTCCCCAGGGCACCACTGCTCAATACAAGAGGACATGGCTTTAAGGTAAGGGGTGGGAAGTTCAAGGGCGATATTAGAGGAAGGTTTTTTACTCAGAGAGTGGTTGGTGCGTGGAATGCACTGCCTGAGTCAGTGGTGGAGGCAGATACACTAGTGAAGTTTAAGAGACTACTAGACAGGTATATGGAGGAATCTATGGTGGGGGCTTATATGGGAGGCAGGGTTTGAGGGTCGGCACAACACTGTGGGCCGAAGGGCCTGTACTGTGCTGTACTATTCTATGTTCTATGTTATGGAGTATAGGCAGGAGAGCGGAGTTGAGGGAAATAGATAGCCATGATGAAATGGCGAGCAGACTTGATGGCCTGAATGGCCTAATTCTGCTCTAAATTTTATGGTCTATTCCAAGGAATAAAATCCTAGCCTGCCTAACTTCTTCCTATAACTCAGATTAAAGTATATCTGTTGAATGTAGATCGAAACATCCAGGGAAATGAGTCATTTGAATCATTGATCAGCGCAGTCGAAGGGTGTACTGCAGGCAGCTCACAGTGTCACCATGCTTCCAGTCTCTATATAACATGCCCACAACTTACTAACCCTGTGTCACAAAGGGGGAGTGCTGGGAGCAAGGGTGGACCCAAATGCAAGACACATCTTGTGAGGTTAACTTAATCGAGTTTATTGCTTGATACAAGGACAGCAAAGCAGAAGCAGGAATAGCATAATGGACAAGGACTCAGGCCTTGGACTAGGCTGGGACTAATGGTCCGGGCTAGGACTTGGAATCACAGACCGCTGGAGCCAGGACTTGGTACTTGGAGCCTCCGGAGCCAGGAACTCTTCTTATTCACAGGACAGACACAAACACAGGACATAAAACATAGAGCCGGGAATCCTCCTAAGACACAGGACAGACACAAACACAGGACATAAAACATAGAGCCGGGAATCCTCCTAAGACACAGGACGGAGTCGGGACTCTTCTTGACACAGGGTCAGGACCCTTCCAGGGTACAGGGCCGGGACCCCTTTTAGACACATGACATGGATATGGAGACCACACAACGATGGACAGAACTATAACTGGGCTGAAGTACGCTCCAAGCCGCGGCGAGCTCTTGGCTCACCACAGCGGGTTAACTTAGACTGACCCGCTCTGACAAGGGAAGGCGGCTTGCTGGCACTTGCTTTGGGAGGAGACTAGGCTTGCTCCGGCCAGATGACATTGGCTCGCAGTACCTTTGGTGACTTTGCAAACACTCTCGTGCCGAACGGCTGAAAGCCGGAGACTATAAACTGCTGGTTCAGTCAAGAGTAAATTGCCTCCAATCACCAAGCCTGAGGGACACGGGAAAACAGGGAACCAAAGGGAAACAGGGAGTCAACGGTCCAGATCGTAATATAAACAAAGTAAATTTAAAGGGACCCTGATCCGGACCATGACACCCTGATTCGTACATCTTTGGAATGTGGGAAGAAACTGGAGCACCCAATGGAAACTCATGCAGTCATAGGGAGAATGTACAAACTCAGTGGTAGGAATTGGACCCAGATCACTGGTGCTGTAAAACGTTACACTAATTGCTATGCGCCTGTGTCACAGTCCCACGAGTCCTGGCAGCACCTTCACAAGTCTTCCTTTCCACCCCAGTTTTGATCGTCCAATCCTTTATTTTGAGATTGTTCTTATGATTCCAGACACCTTCATTTCCCACATTATTTTTAAGAAATAAAATTTGCCATGCCAGAAACACTATCATTCTTGGTCTCTCTACCTCCATCTATCCCTCTCCTCCTCCCCCTCCTCTCTACCCCTTACTCTGCTCCCCTTCCCATCTCCCTTTCCCCCTTGCTCCCCTTCCCCATTTCCCATTTCCCACTTCCCCTTCCCACCTTCCCTCTTCCCCTCCCCCTTCCCATTTTCTCCTTCCCATCTTCCCTTTCCCCCTTTCCTCTTCCCCTTCCCACCTTCCACTTCCCAGTCTCCCATGTTTTCCTCAACTCGCTGATTCTCCTTGACCTCCTCTGTGCTTTAAGACTATTAACTTCCCAGTCCCACCCACAATCATATTGAAAGATGTGAAGCAGACGCTATCTCTGCAAAGGTGGCTTGCAGTGTGTCAGATGTTCCCTTCGATCTCCAGATAGGGCTCCCTTCCTTCCTTTTGTATGAGCTTTACTTCAGAAGCTAACATCACGGTTTTATTTTTAGTCTGTGCCCTTCCTGAGGGTGAGTGTTGCCCAGGCTATTGCCCTGAACTTTCCAGTGGCAGAATGTTTGTTCTGTATACAATCTGGTCTCTTGACACATCCTTCACCTCTCCATTTTCTGGGTCAGACACAGAATGAAGCTCCCTCTACATCAGGTGTTCCCAACCCTTTTGATGTCACAGACCCCTACGATTAACTGAGGGGTCCGAGGGCCCTAGGTTGGGAAACCCTGGTCTACACTGTTCCATCACACACTCGCAGAGTTAGATCCCCCTCAGCTTCCCCTTAGGTCTTTCATCTTTCATTCTTTAACCTACGACCTCTAGTTCTGGTCTCACCCGATCTCAGAGGAAAAAGCCTGCTAGCATTTACCCTATCTACACCCCTCATAATTTTCTATATCAAATCTCCCCTCATTCTCCTACGCTGTATGAAATAAGGTCCTAACCTATTCAACCTTTCCCGGTTTGACAAAGGAAAAGGCTTTTTTGGCCTGTTGTGTCAGGCTGGCAGCAGAGACCAGCCCTAGGTATACCTCTGTAACTGTGTTTTTCATGGGTCCTGTGGTTCTGCTCTGTTGACTGTAGTTAATTGTGGCTTCTTGGCAGTTGACTTTGAGGACGTGACTGAACTCTGTGTAAATGTGCAGACGGAAATAGTTTCTAGTGTAGATGGTTGGAAAGAAATATCTTTTGAGGTTTCCTGCTTCACTATGCCAAAGTGTAAGCTACATCAGCATGCGCGACTCCATTGGTACTCGTCAGTCCTTACTCCGAGTGAGTTGGACATAGAACAGTAGAGCACAGGAAAAGCCTCTTTGGCTCACCACATCTCTGCTGACCAGATGCCAAATTAAATGAATTTCTTCTGCCTGTACAGGATCCCTATCTCTCCATTCCCTGCCTCAACATTTCATAAATACCACAATCGTATCCACTCGCACCAATCCCTCAAGCACCCCGACTCTGTGTAAGAAAAAAGAAACTTGCTTCATGAATCTCCTTTAAACACTTCCCCTTCACATTTAACAACCCATTTCTAGGTGACACTTTTCACCCTGTTGAAAAGATTCAGACTGTCTGTACTATCTGTGCCCCTCTTAATTTTATAAACCTCTTTCTAATCAAATCTGGGTCTGAGAATCAAAAAATCACTAGCACGTGTCATAGAATTTGTTGTTTTGGGCAGTAGAACAGTGTGATACATAAAAAATTGCTATTAATTACAATAAGGATAAATATAACAACTAATGCAAAAAGAGAATAAATGTTCATGGTCCATTCAGAAATCTGATTCAAAGAATATTTGGCAAGTATAAAGTACGTATGCAATATTTATATAGAGGCATCCGTTAGTCTAATGAGACCATGGATTTGCGCCTTGGAAGGTTTCCAGGGCGTAGGCCTGGGCAAGGTTGTATGGAAGACCAGCAGTTGCCCATGCTGCAAGTCTCCCCTCTCCACGCCACTGATGTTGTCCAAGGGAAGGGCATTAGGACCCATACAGCTTGGCACCGGTGTCATCGCAGAGCAATGTGTGGATAAGTGCCTTGCTCAAGGACACAACACGCTGCCTCAGCTGAGGCTCGAAGTAGCGACCTTCAACTCACTAGACGAACGCCTTAACCACTTGGCCACGTGCCAACACATATGCAATATACAACCTGAGATTCATCTTCCTCTCAGACAACCACAAAACAAAGAAAACCCATGGAACCTGCTCAAAGAAAAACATCAAACCACCCCCCACACAGTGCGAAAAAAAAAGAAATCGTGCAAATGGCAACAAAAAAGAGCGATAAACACAGAATATAAAACACAAAATCAAAAGAGTCCAGGCATATTCAGTTCAGCTCAGTTAGATTTCTGCAGGAGGCCCCGATCAAAATCACTCAAAATAGCAACAAATAAGGACCTGTTCCTAAAACATTGAGTGTGTGTCTTCAGGATCCTGTACCGACTCCCTGATGCAAGCAATAAGAAGATGACATGTCCTGAAAGATGAGGCCTTTTGAAGATGTGCTTTATTTATATGTTTTAATTTACAGTGATTTTATATCTTGCACAGTCCTGCTGTCACAAACATAGGTATGTCAGTGCTTAGTAACCCTGACTGACTCTGATTCTGTGGCGTATGGCAGCCGGAGCCAGAATCAGATAGGGGAGGAGGGTTGGGGGGTGAACTACGTGTGTATGGTGGAACCAGGAGAGTTGGGGGTTGGGTGAAGGGCTGTGGTAGGAATGTTACCTGGGTTCAATTCTCACCACTGCCTGTGAGGAGTTTGTACATTCACCTTGTGGCCGCGTGGGTTGCCTCCGGGTGCTCCGGTTTCCTCCCACATCTGAAGACGCACGGGTTAGGGTTAGTAAGTTCTGGGCGTGCTATGTTGGCATCAGATGCATGGTAACACCTGCGGGATTGTCCCCAGCACAATTCTCGGACTGTGTTAGTCATTTATGCAAATGCACATCTCACTGGTGAATCTTTGGATTTCAATAGTTCAACAGTTCCCTTTAATATCAGAGAATGCATACAACATAATCCTGAAGTTCTTGTTCTTCACAAACACCCACGAAAACAGAATGCCCCAAAGAATGAGTGACAGTAAAAACTGTAGAACCCCAAAGCCCTCCCTACTTCCTTCCACGCACAAGCAGCGGCAAAGCGACAACCCTAACCCTCCCCCACTTACTTCAGCAAAAAAAATCACACCCTCCAACCACTGAGCAAGTGTTAGCAAAGAAAGACCAAGATCTGCAGTGCAACAAAAGTGAATTTTTGTAAGAATTACTCCTTGTAACAATGATCAGGGAGGCACAGAGAGATCTGTATTTACCGACAAGTACTTTTATTGCTTAAACATGTTAAGTATATGAATTCATACACTAAATACCTTGAGTGCACACCCACTAAGTGTCCCTGACTCTCCTGAAGAGTCAAAGAATAGTACAGGTATTACCTGGGCTAAGGAGTTTACGCTGGCCAGGCGTTCCTCGTAGTCCCGATTCACTCACGTGTTCCACACAGGGTCAGTCATGCTTGTATCTGCAATGGTTATTCTTCAGAGTTACCGCTGCCAGCACATATGAGGCATCCACTTTTATATCTGTTCCTTATCAATTCAAGTATCACATTTCAGTGTTATTGGCCACAGGTCATGTGTCTGTCCTTTAAACTCCTTGTCATTGGCTCTGCTCCAAGCCAGCATCCATTTATTGCCCTCTTCCCATCAAGTGACAGGAATATAATCTATGGCTCTTTGTTCTCAACCAGCAATAAGCTTGAATCACTCCAGGCAGGCATCAACCCCAACATTCACAAACCTGCATGTTATAGCCAACTAAAGAATATCTCACAAATAACTTCTAATTTGGAACTGATCTCCAGTCCAGCAGATTACCTGGAGCATCATTGTGTCTTCTTTAAAACATTGATCAAGCCAAGCACTTCAAGCTCACAAAATGTGTCTTCACAAAATGGCGGCGTCCAACCCCAAGCGCACAACAAGAACAAAGACAATTGGTCTTTCTGGTTCCACTATCCTCGATTCATTCCAATTCACTGATGTGCAGACTGCCGTTCTTTCTGGCCAACAGAATCATTCACCCAACAATTCAACCCACCACAGGTTCTTCCTCTCCCTAATAAAGGGCCAGAGAGGTGTTCCCTTTCACAGTGAGAGGGAAGACGAACAAACACAAACATGGCCCTTGTGGCTACGGGGGTCAGGGGGTATGGAGGGAAGGCTGGGGCTGGGTTCTGAGTTGGATGATCAGCCATGATCATAATAAATGGCGGTGCAGGTTCGAAAGGCCGAATGGCCTACTCCTGCACCTATTTTCTATGTTTCTATGTTTCTATGTTTCTAACTCACTGATTTATGGTGTTAAAGTCTGCCATGTCGCCTTTTTCTCCCCCCCCCCCCGAGTTCTCTGACTTGAGAATTGACAACGAGCTCTCCCCCACCAACGAGAGAAAGAGAGAGACTGCGCGATTCATCACCTACGGAGCCCCCGACAGCTGATCCGCTGTTTCCAGTGCTTTGTTTTCTCCCGCAACGCTTCAGTTGGCGTCAGCGGTATAGAATTGGCTCATCCTCTGGGCTGCAAAGCCTTGGAACCCCGAAGGTGCACTCGTCTTCTAGGACGCATCCTTGGGATAAATGGCTGGCCGGTAAGTGTCAGGAGTAGGTCCCATTGCTGCAAACAACTGAAGTTTGAGTGTAGCTCTAGGACAGGGTCTTCAAGAACTCCATCCACCTTAAAAAAGAAAAGGAGAGATGTTAAAGGTAGAAATTAAGCTGTTTTTGTAAATGACCTTGAAGGAGTCACTGTCGAGCTCCATTGTAGCTCCGCCCACCCAAGTTCAAGTTTGTGGACGTCAACATCTGGGAAGATCTATCCTGCGTCCAACATACTGATGCAGTCACAAAGAAAGCACGCCAGTAGCTCTACTTATCAGGAGTTTGGGGGAGATTTGTTACTTTATTAAAGACTCTCGTGAGTTCTACTAATGTACGGAGAGCATTCTAACTGGATGCATCACAACCTTGTATGAAGGTGCCAGTACACAGGATCACAAGAGGCTGCAGGGGTTTGTAGATTTAGCCAGCTCCATCACGAGCACAAAGCTTCCCCACCACTGAGGATATCTTCAAGAAGTGATTCCTCTTTTGCACCATTTATTAATTTATTGATTGATTGATTGTAACTTATAGTAATTTTTATGTCTTGCTCTGTACTGCTGCCGCAGAGAAAAAAAATTATGTTGTTTGTCAGTGATGATAAACCTGATTCTGAATAAATTTACGACAATCACAGATAAGTTTCTGGATATTTGAAGAATCAGAAAATTGAGTTAGTGAAGCAAAATGTTACATAAGCACACACAAGGAAGGCACACCAGCATCTTTACTTTCTTAAGAGATTAAGGAGAATTGGCTTGTCACCAAACTCTCTGACAAACTTCTATAGATGTACTGGTGAAAGTTTCCTCACTGATACTGCATCAAGTTCTGATTTGATGAGATACATTTAAGACACAGTTAGGTTTTTTTGCACAGCAGGGGAATTAATTAAGGGTTATGGGGAAAAGGCAGGTAGGTGGAGTTGAGTCTACGGCCAGATTAGGCGTGATCTTATTGAATGATTGTTAAAGCAAATGATGCACTTACTGCATGTTTCAACGTACACGTGATAAATAAACTGGAAACTTGAATCTTGGCAGAGCAGACTTGACAGGCCAGACGGCCTACTCCTGCTCTATTATGTTCTTACGTGGCAATTGCATGAGCCAGGATCTTCCCAGCTACCAACAGGAGAGAAATGCTTGTGTAATCCTCAACCACTTAATTACCAACATGTCAGAAAAGAATGTTCCTGAAACACAGTGTGATTTTCATTCGGGTTGCGGCATCGTCGACATGATCTTCGCTGTCAGCCAGGTTCAAGTAAAAATCTGAAGAGCTGTACCTAGACATCAGCTTTGTAGATCTAACTACGGTAGACAGAGAGGTTCTCTGGACAGTCCTGTCAAACTGGGATGCCCACACAAATTCATCAACCTCATCCGCCTTTTTCATGACAGGTCCTCTCGAACAGTGACATCGCAGAGCGCTTCAATATTTCGAACAGAGTGAAGCAAGTGTGTATGCTGGCCCCTGTGTTGTTCAACCTGTTCTTTACATATGTGCTGAACCACACAGACAAAGACCTCAAATGTGTGTCTCCCTGAAGTACAGACCTGATGGATCACTCTTCAACCTGCATTGTCTGATAGCTAGAACAGAGACAGTCAAGAATCTCATCCTTGAAGCCCTCTACCCTGGTGACTATACTCTGACGGCTCACACTGGCTCCGATCTTCAGCTAACTGTCAACAAACTTGCCAAAGCCTCTTGCCTCTTTGGTCTTACCGTCAGCCTAAGCAAGACTGAAGTCCTATTTCAACCTGCTCCTAGATCAGTTGCAATTGGGGGAACAAGACTGAGAAGAGTGGAAGAATTCAAGTATCTCAGCAGTGCCATTTGTAGTGATGACTCACTGGACAGAGAAATCAGTGCCAGGATTTGCAAGGCCAGGCAGAGCCTTGGCCGACTGCCATTGCATGTGTTGAACCAGTACAACATCTGGCTGTCCACAAAACTAAAGGTGTACGAAGCCGTATCCTCAGTAGTCTCCCGTATGGATGTGAAACCTGGACCGTATTAGATTAGATTCAACTTTATTGTCATTGTGCCGAGTACAGATACAAAGCTAATGAAATGCAGTTAGCATCTAACCAGAAATGCAAAGAATAGTGTTATTTACAAAATAACTGTGAATAAAAAGTAAGTGCTACAGCACACAAAAATAAAAGTACTGAGACAGTACAATATGGGGGCAATACTGCTTAGCGCTGTGATGTGAGGTTCAGGAGGGTCACAGCCTCAGGGAAGAAGCTCTTCCTGAGCCTGCTGGTGCGGGAGCGGAGGCTCCTGTAGCACATACCGGATGGGAGGAGAGTAAAAAGTCCATGGTTAGGGTGAGATGCATCCTTGATAATGCTTTTCACCCTGCCCAGGCAGTGTTTATGATAGATGTTCTCAATGGTGGGCAATTGGGTGCCGATAATCCGGTGGGCAGTTTTCACCACACGCTGGAGTGCTTTGCAGTCCAATATGGGACAATTGCCATACCACACTGAGATACAGTTGGTGAGTATGCTCTCAATGGTACAGCGGTAAAAGTCCGTCAGTATCCTGGGATAGAGGTGAGCTTTCTTGATGCTCCACAGGAAATAAAGGTGCTGTTGTGCCTTTTTGATCAGGATGGAGGAGTTCAGGGACCTGGTGAGATCCTCGGAAATGTGGACACCAAGGAATTTGAAGCTTGATACATGCTCCACTACAGCTCCGTTGATGTAGATGAGGACGTGAGTGTGGCTCCTAGCATGCCTGAAGTCCACAATGATCTCCTTGGTCTTCTGGGTGTTAAGAGCCAGGTTATTGTTGGCACACCACATGGCCAGGTGCTGGACCTCGTCCCTATAGGCCGTCTCGTCATCCCCTCTGATCAGGCCAACCACCATGGTGTCGTCTGCAAACTTGATTATGGAGTTAGAACCGTGTACAGGAACGCAGTCATAGGTGAAAAGGGAGTACAGAAGAGGGCTCAGCACACAGCCTTGAGGCACGCCGGTGTGCAGGGTGAGAGTGGAGGAGGAGAGGTTGTCTAACTTAACTGATTGGGGTCTGTTAGTCAGAAAGTCCAAGGTCCAATTGCAGAGGGATGAGCTGATACCAAGCTGGCGAAGTTTGGTGATCAGCTTGGAGGGGATCACAGTATTGAATGCTGAACTAAAGTCAATGAACAGCATTCTGACGTAAGAGTTGGGGCTGTCCAGTTGGGTCAGGGCAGAGTGAAGTGCTGTGGAGATAGCGTCCTCTGTTGACCTGTTGGTGCAATGGGCAAATTGATGGGGATCCAGGGTAGTGGGTAGACAGGATTTCAGATGTGATAGGACCAGTCTCTCAAAGCACTTTGCAATGATGGGGGTGAGTGCAACTGGGTGAAGTCACTCAGGCCCGTGGCAGTGGAATGCTTCGGCACTGGCACGATGGTGGCGATCTTGAAGCTTGTGGGGACAACTGCCTGGGCCATTAAAAATGTCTGTGAAGACCCCGGCCAACTGCCCTGCACAGACTCTGAGCACACGGCCAGGTATTCCATCAGGACCAGCTGCCTTCCGTACATTCACCCTGCTCAGGGTGGCGCAAACATTGGAGGTGGAAAGTGAGAGAGGCAGTTCAGCAGGTGGGAGATCCGCTTTGAGGGTGGCCTCCTTGTTCTCTCGGTCAAAGCGAGCGTAGAAGTAATTGAGCTCAGCAGGGAGGGAAGCAGAGCTGGAAGGGGGCACAGTACTAGGTGGTTTGAAGTCAGTAATGACCTGTATGCCATGCCACATGCGCTGGGGATCCGAGGAATTGAAATGCTCCTCGATTCTCTGTTGTATATGTGTTTAGCCTGAGAGATTCCCTTCCTCAGGTTGGCCCTGGCTGAGCTGTAAGCCTCCCGGTCTCCAGACCTGAAGGCGGAATCTCTGGCTTTGAGCAGGAGGCGAACTTCTTTGTTCATCCATGGTTTCTGATTGGGGAAAACTTTTATTTGTTTTAGTGATGTCACTCTATCTACACACTTGTTGATGTACTCAAGGACAGAGTTGGTATATAAATCAATGTTAATCTGAGAGTCTGTGGTGGCATGGGCAGCGAACGCACTCCAGTCTGTGTGCTGGAATTGGTGCTGAAGAGCAGAGTCAGCACCCTCCAGCCAGATCTTAATGGTCTTCATTGTGGGTTTCACACGTTTAATGACCGGGCTCTGCTTGGGAAGCAGAAACAATGAAAGATGGTCGGACTGTCCCAGGTGGGGGAGGGTAGTGGCTTTGTAAGCATCAGCCACATTTGTGTAGACATGACCTAAAGTTTTATACCCCTTGTGGTGCATGATACATTCTGGTAAAATCTTGGAAGCACGGTACGTAGGTTACAATGATTAAAGTCCCAAGCAACAATAAAGGCTCCGTCTGGATGCAATATCTGCAGCTTGCTAATAGCAGCACTGAGGTCTTTCATGGCTACTTTAGCATTAGCATCCGGTGGAAAATAAACTCCGACAGCAATGATGCATGTAAATTCTTGTGGTTGATAAAAAGGTCTGCCCTTAATAATCAGGTATTCTAGATCTGCAGAGCAATAAGTGTCAGCAACGGTAGAGTTAGTACACCATGATCGATTCATGTAGATGCGTAAACCACCTCCCCTACTTTTACTGTATACAGAAGACACCACAAAATGCTGGAGGGGTTCCATGCATAGTCTGAGGTCGATCCTTGGCATCCATTGGGAAGACTGAGTCACAAACCTTGACAGGGCAGGGACCACGCGTGTTGAGGTGGTGATTGTAAAAGCACAGCTTCGGTGGGCAGAGCATGTCAAACATAGTCATAGTCATACTTTATTGATCCCAGGGGAAATTGGTTTTCGTTACAGTTGCACCATAAATAATAAATAGTAATAAAACCATAAATAGTTAAATAGTAATATGTAAATTATGCCAGGAAATAAGTCCAGGACCAGCCTATTGGCTCAGGGTGTCTGACCCTCCAAGGGAAAAGTTGTAAAGTTTGATGGCCACAGGCAGGAATGACTTCCTATGATGCTCGGTGTTGCATCTCGGTGGAATGAGTTTCTGGCTGAATGTACTCCTGTGCCCAACCAGTACATTATGTAGTGGATGGGAGACATTGTCCAAGATGGCATGCAACTTAGACAGCATCCTCGTTTCAGACACCACCATCAGAGAGTCCAGTTCCATCCCCACAACATCACTGGCCTTACGAATGAGTTTGTTGATCCTGTTGGGGTCTGTTACCCTCAGCCTGCTGCCCCAGCACACAACAGCAATCATGATAGCACTGGCCACCACAGACTCGTAGAACATCCTCAGCATCGTCCGGCAGATGTTAAAGGACCTCAGTCTCTTCAGGAAATAGAGACGGCTCTGACCCTTGAAGGATGAAGGGTCATGAAGGATGCCCGAATCCCCAAGCAGGTGAGCTTTCACTGAGCAAGGGGAATTGAGGCAGGCCCCATAAGAGTTCCAAAGACTAGGTTTATACCAAAGTGGTTGGAACAGAGTGTGCAAGACTGGAGTGGCTGGTGAGCCTTGGTTAGAATCACTCACAACATGGAGGACAGGCACTGAGCAGTACTGATCACTGCCCGACAACGAGGGAAAGCAATAGTAGCAGCTCCACTCCCAGATCCAGCACAGTTTTTACGTCCTTATCGTGGACGTCTATGTCACTCACAACTTGGACTCGGCAGCCACCTACAAACACTCAACAGTACTGCACAGACCTAACTGTCATCACGGGATACAATGGTCAACCAATCAACCTATATGGCAATCGAAATGTACGGGAATGTAAGAAGCTGCAGAGCGTAGAGGATTCTAACCAATACAGGCACATCCCTCCCCACCATCCAGAGTATCGACAGGAGGTGCTCTTCATAAAGGCAAGCTCCACCATCAACGATCCCCACCGTCCAGGCCATGACACCTTCTCACAGATACCATCAGACAGGAGGTACAGAAGCCTGAAGTCCCACACCACCAAGTTCAGGAACACCTACTCTCTTCAACTGTTTAGTTCTTGAAACCGACTGGCAAAACCCTAATCCCTAATTCAGTATAGAAAAATTATGACCATTTGACACTACAATATACATTTTTCTGTTCTATTTGTGTTCTTCTTGTACAATTTTGTACAATTTATGCTTTTTCTTGTGAATGGTACACTTTAAGAACTGCGTTCCTGCCACACTGGACACTCACCCTCACCCTAATGCTTACCAACACAGCCACTTTGCGACAGATGCCAGAGCACCTGTCGTGCACACACCTAGAAAACAAGGACATTTGTGTCCGGATGTTGTTTCTGGATTTCAGCTCAGCATTCAACACTATTGTCCTGCAGACCTTGGCGAACAAACGCCTACTCCTCAGTGTAAATACCCCACCGTGCAACAGGGTGTTGGAATTCCTGATGGACAGACCTTGGATAGTCAGGATGCATAATTGTGCCTCCCTCCCCCTCATCCTCAGCACGGGTACCCCCCAGGGCTGTGTGCTGAGCCCACTGCTGTACACATGTCTGCATGGCCAAGCACCCGAGTAATCACACTGCCAACTTCGCTGGTAGCACAGTAGTGGTGGGGCTCATCGCCAATGACGATATTACAGCCTGCAGTGAGGAGGGAGGTGGAAGAGCTCGAGGCCTGGTGGCAGGCAAATACCCTCTTTGTCAGTGTCAACAAGACAAAGGTTATTGACTTCAGGAGAAGTCATACTGCCCTTTATATCAGTGGCATAGTAATGGAAACTGTGAAGTTCCAAACTCCTGGGAGTTCACATCTCCCACAGCCTCTCATGGTTCCAGAACACATCCCACACAGTCAAGAAAGCTCTGCCTTCTGAGGAGAGAGAAGAGTGATGGACTATGCACATCTCTACTTCATGTCATTCTCCAGTTGCACAGTAGAAAACATCCACTTTTTCTGTGGAAAATTGTGGTAAACGATCACTGCAAACAATGGAGAGGCGAGGCTGACTCGAGGGCCGAGGCGCTTGGGTGCGATGCAACGTCGGAGCGAGGTCGAGGCATGCGTGAGAAGTGGTCAGAGCAGGGTCGAGTCGGAGTTGGGGGTGTGTGAAGCAGAGAGAAGTCGGCGTGCTGGAGTTTTGGAACCCGTCTACCTAAACCGAGAGCAAGGTTGGATCGATGTAAGCACTGGGCCAATTTGGAAGGGGCGGGCACGGGCCGGACAGTGGTGGCGAGGTCAGGGTGCAGAGTGTAACGAAGCGACAGGCCCGGGGAACAAACCGGTGATTGGAAGATTTAATCGCCAGGCCAGATGGATTAAAAAGTCGGGTGTCGGGACTGGCGGAGAGGGTCGGGTCGGTTCTGCTCATTGCTCTGTGACGTTTACCCCGCTCTCCGTGGCGCTGTGGCTGAGGCTGTGAGCCTGCTCCGGGCTTGCTGTCTTCGAGCTCTGTGACGGTTTGCTCCAAGGTGTGATGAACTGAGCCTGAGGCTGTGGTGCCGCTCTGGGCTTCGAGTCCACTGGGACCCAATCCGTGTGGCGTTGTCAGAACTGCCCAACGCATCACCAGAACCGGCCTACCCACTGTCAAGGCCATACATACAGAAAGGTGCTGGAAAAAGGCCAGTAACTTCATGAAGGATCCCACCTCCCCGGTCATGGACTGTATGTCCCACCCCATCAGGGTATGAGGCACCCTCACTAGGACCGCCAGACTCAAAAAACATATCTTTTCCCGAGCAGAAAGGCTGATCAACACCTTCATCCACTAACCCAGTCCACCACACCCCCAACCACCACGACTTTATTATTTCCTGTCAGTCACCTATTGTATAGACACTCCTGTGCCTAGTATCACTTTATAGACGTACAATCAATCTATGTATACCCCCTATCTTATATATTAACTGTATATTTATTTTGTTATTATTATTGTGTTATTTACCTTATTGTGTTTTTTTGCGCTGCGTCAAATCAGAAGTAACAATTACTTTGTTCTCCTTTATACTTGGGTACAGGAAATGACATTAACCAATCTTGAATCTCATGCTCTGTACCTGCGATGCTGCTACGAGTAAGTTTTTCATTGCACCAAGGCATCAACGTATTTGTGCAGATGATAATAAGCTCAAGTTTGACGATTTTACAGAATGGTGGAGCAAGCTCAAAGGGGCCCGATGGTTTCCCTCCTGCTCTGATTACAGGCCATCCCCAGATTATAAAACACCAGTGACTACATTCTGTCAGGAGTTTGAGGAGATTTGGCATATCCCTCAAACTCGCGAGCAAATTTCTACATAAGTACCGTGGAGAGCATTCCGTCACCGTCTGATATGGAGGCCCCACTGCAAGGGATCAGAAAAAACTGTGGAGAGTTGTTAACTCAGACAGCTCCATCTTGCCACTAACTTCCCCACCATCAAGGACATCTCAAAAAGTGATGCCTCAAAAAGACATCACCAATCATTAAGGACCCTCACTATCCAGGACATGCCCTCAACGTAGAACATAGAAATTTACGGCACATTACAGGCCCTTCGGCTCACAATGTTGTGCCGACCACATAACCCACTCTAGAAGCTGCCTAGAATTTCCCTACCGCATAGCCCTCTATTTTTCTAAGCCTATCTAAGAGTCTCTTAAAAGACCTTATTGTATCTGCCCCTACCACCTTCACTGGCAGTGCGTTCCACGCACCCACCACTCTCTGCGTGAAAAACTTACCTCTGACATCCCCCTTGTATCTACTTCCAAGCACCTTAAAACTGTGTCCTCTTGTGGTAGCCATTTCAGCCCTGGGGAAAAGCCTCTGACTATCCACACAATCAGTGCCTCTCATCATCTTATACACCTCTGTCAGGTCACCTCTCATCCTCCATCGCTCCAAGGAGAAAAGGCCACGTTCACTCAACCTATTCTCATAAGGCATGCTCCCCAATCCAGGCAACATCCTTGTAAATCTCCTCTGCACTCTCTCTATAGCATCCACATCCTTCTTGTAGTGAGGTGACCAGAACTGAACACAATACATCAAGCTCTTGTATAGCTGTAACATTACCTCATGGCTCTTGAACTCAATCCCACAGCTGATGGAAGCCAACACACCATACGCATTCTTAACAACACTGTCAACCTGCGCAGCAGCTTTGAGTGTCCTATGGGCACGGAGCCCAAGATCTCTGATCCTCCACACTGCCCAGAGTCTTACCATTAATATTATATTCTGCCTTAAAATTTGCCTACTGAAATGAACAACTGCACACTTCTCTGGGTTGAACTCCATTTGCCACTTCTCAGTCTAGTTTTGTATCCTATCAGTGTCCCGCTGTAACCTCTGACAGCCCTCCACACTATCCACAACACCCCCAAACTTTTGTGTCATCAGCAAACTTACTAACCCACCCTTCCACTTCCTCATCCAGGTCATTTATAAAAATCACAAAGAGGAGGGGTCCCAGAACAGATCCCTGCAGAACACCACTGGTCACCAACCTCCATGCAGAATATGACCCATCCACAACCACCCTCTGCCTTCCGTGGACAAGTCAATTCTGGATCCAGAAAGCAAGATCTCCTTGGATCCCATGCCTCTCATTACTATCATCAGGGAGGAGGCACAGGAGCCTGAAGACCGACACTCAAGGTTTTAGGAACAGCTTCTTCCCCTCAACCATCAGATTTCTGAATAGACAACGAATCCATGAGACTACCTCACTAATTTTGTTTTCTTTTTGCTTTCCTTCTATTTATTACAGTAATGTATAGTATTATTGTGTAATGTACTGTACTGCTGCTGCAAAACAACTCATTTCACAATGTAAGTCAGTGATTCTGATCCACAGACGCCTCCACACACATTTGAATTCCCATAACATTATTAAATTCAAAAGTCTGATGTACGTATATACCCATGTCTGTTGCTGCACAAGGCGGAATTAGATTCTTGCCTGTTTCCACTTTTAGTAATTGTTCTTTCTTATCTCTAGGTGCTTTTAATGCCATTGAGTAAAGTACTATAGAAGGGAAGGTCACATCCTTCCTGTAGTCTGATGCCCAGAACTGCACACAGCTCGCTAGCTGGGTCCTGGCCAATGTTTATAAAGTTGGAGCACAACTTCTCTATTCTTGTACTCAGTGACCTGACTAACAAAGGCTATTATTAATTATTCACGGCATGGGCATCAATTTCACCAACTTCTGGTAATTTCTAACCCCCCCCCCATCTCATTTCTCATTCCTCATTGTGGCTTCCCTCTTAACCTTTCTCCTCACCTGCCTATTAGCTCCCTCAATGCTTCCCTTCCTCTCTCCCATGGTTTTCTCTCCTCCTATCCAACTGCTACTTCTTCAGCCCTTTACCTGTTCCACCTGTCACCTCCCAGCTTTTTCCTTTATCCCCACCCACCTTCTCCCCTCACCTGGCTTCACCAATCACCTGCCAGCTTGTACTCCTTCCCCATCCTTCCACCGTTCTATTCTGGTGTAGCGGCGCGTTGCACGCAGCGCTAAAATAACCACACGTAGTCGGTGAGTTAGAGTTGCGATAAAAGAGATTTATTCAAACTTCGCGGCCTGCTTTAAAGCCTTTCCGTTCCCGCCCTCCCCGGGCGGGACTGCTGTGGGGAATGCATATTCCCAGACCCTTTCCGCGCGTGGGTTTTTCCCCCTGCTGGTGAAGACGGCCTGGCGCCGGCCCTCTGCCTGCGCACGCTGTTTTGTGAGCCGGTTCGTGTGTGCTAGAAAGTGGGTCACCACATAACTCCCCCCCACCCCCCCCAGAACCGGCGATACCTCCCTCAATGTCCACAGTCTGGTTCGGCCTCTGTTTGGGAGGTCTGCCCCTGCGCCGCGGTGCCTGAGCCTGGACCGGCTGCGCCAAGTCCACATGGACCGGTTTGAGTCGATCCACCGTGAAAACCTCCTCTCTCCCCCCATGTCCAGCACGAATGTGGACCCGTTGTTACTGATCACCTTGAACGGCCCCTCGTAGGGCCGCTGTAGCGGTACCCGGTGTGCGCCCCTTCATACGAATACAAACTTACAGTTCTGCAGGTCTTTGGGTACGCAGGTCGGGCTCTGTCCGTGCTGTGAAGTGGGGATGGGGGCCAGGTTACCGAGCCTCTCACGTAGTCTGTCCAGGACTGCTGTGGGTTCTTCCTCTTGCCCCCTTGGGGCTGGTATGAACTCTCCTGGGACAACCAGGGGTACGCTGTACACCAACTCGGCCGACGAGGTGTGCAGATCCTCCTTGGGCACCGTGCGGATTCCGAGCAGGACCCAGGGAAGTTCGTCCACCCAGTTAGGCCCCTCCAGGCGGGCCATGAGAGCCGGCTTCAGGTGATGGTGGAAACGCTCCACTAGTCCGTTCGACTGTGGGTGGTAGGCAGTTGTGCGGTGTAGCTGTGATCCTAGAAGGTTGGCCATAGCTGACCATAGGCTGGAGGTGAACTGGGCGCCCCTGTCGGAGGTAATGTGGGCCGGTACCCCGAAGCAGACTACCCAGGTTGCGATCAGTGCTCGGGCACAGGATTCGGAGGTGGTGTCGCTGAGCGGGACCGCCTCTGGCCATCTGGTGAACCGGTCTACCATAGTTAGGAGGTACTGCGCTCCTCGCGACACTGGCAGGGGCCCCATGATATCCACATGGATGTGGTCGAACCTCCGGCGGGTGCGTTCGAACCGCTGCGGCGGAGCCTTGGTGTGCCGCTGCACCTTGGCCGTTTGGCACTGCATGCACGTTTTGGCCCATTCACTGACCTGTTTACGCAGTCCATGCCACACGAACCTGTTGGAGACCAGCCAGATGGTTGTCTTGATGGAGGGGTGCATTAAGTTGTGAATGGAGTCGAAAACCCGCCGGCGCCAGTCTGCTGGGACGACGGGGCGGGGTTGGCCGGTAGCTACGTCACACAGTAGGGTCCTCTCACCTGGGCCTACGGGGAGGTCTTGGAGCTGCAAACCGGAGACTGCAGTCCTGTAACTGGGGATTTCAGCGCCTGCCTGCTGTGCCTCTCCCAGCGCTGCATAGTCCACCCCCTGGGACAGGGCCTGTATGGTCGGTCTGGAAAGTGCGTCCGCCACGACGTTGTCCTTTCCAGAGACATGCCGGATGTCCGTCGTGTACTCGGAGATGTAGGACAGATGTCGCTGCTGGCGGGACGACCAGGGGTCGGACACCTTCATGAACGCAAAGGTAAGCGGTTTGTGGTCCGTGAACGCGGTGAAGGGCCTACCTTCTAAGAAGTATCTGAAATGCCGGATTGCCAGGTGTAGTGCCAATAGCTCCCAGTCGAAAGCACTGTATTTGTGTTTGGGTGGTCGTAGGTGTTTGCCGAAGAACGCCAGGGGTTGCCAGCGACCCTCGATGAGTTGTTCCAGCACTCCACCGACTGCTGGTGTGGACTACTTGAAAAGTCTTGGCGTGGACTAATCGCTTCCCTTGCAGGTCGACCAGCAGGCTGTGGCTCGCAGAAAATTCACCCCCAAGAGTGGTTGGGCCACGGCGGCCAGTGTGAAGTCCCACGTGAACCGGCGGGAGCTGAACTGTAGCCGCACCGTGTGGGTGCCATAGGTTCGTATTGTGCTGCCATTTGCGGCCCTCAGGGTGGGTCCCGGTTCTCTGTTGCGGGTGTCGTAACTCGTTGGAGGTAAGACGCTGATCTCCGCTCCGGTGTCGACCAAAAAGCGGCGTCCCGACTGTTTGTCCCAGATGTACAGGAGGCTGTCCTGATGGCCAGCCGCCGTAGCCATCAGCGGCGGCTAGCCCTGGCGTTTCCCGGGAAATTGCAGGGTGGTCTGCAGCGGCGGGCCTCTGTGCCCCACCGCTGGTGGTAGAAACACCATTGTTCGTTGGGCTCCTCACTCCCGTCACTGGGTTTTGTAGGCTCTGCTGCCGGGCCTGGTCTGGTCTGTCGTTGGGCACGCGGCTTGGTGATCTGTGCGACGGATGCCCCTCTCTCTTTCCTGGCATTCCACAGCACATCTGCTTGGGTTGCCACCTCCCGGGGGTTGCTGAAATCTGCGTCGGACAGCAGCAGGCATATG
Source organism: Mobula hypostoma (assembly GCF_963921235.1). NCBI lineage: Eukaryota > Metazoa > Chordata > Chondrichthyes > Myliobatiformes > Myliobatidae > Mobula > Mobula hypostoma. The sequence goes on along the minus strand of NC_086097.1, from coordinate 30,261,166 downwards.
TCCTTGGGCAGTTGCTCTAGGAACGCCTGCTCAAACATGAGGCAGGGTTTGTGCCCTTCAGCCAGGGCCAGCATTTCGTTCATTAATGCTGACGGCCGCCTGTCTCCCAAACCATCCAGGTGCATTAAGCGGCGTGCTCGTTCGCGCCGTGAGAGTCCGAAAGTCCTTATGAGCAGGGCTTTGAATGCTGTGTATTTGCCGTCCTCCGGGGGCGACTGTATAAACTCCTCAACTTGTGCAGCAGTCTCCTGGTCGAGTGAGCTCAGCACGTAGTAGTAGCGAGTGGACTCCGAGGTTATCTGTCAAATGTGGAATTGTGCTTCTGCTTGTTCGAACCACAGACGGGGTCTCAGCGGCCGATAGCTTGGCAGTTTTAACGAAACTGCGTGAACAGATGCGGCGTCGGTCATCTCTGGTCCAAATATCACTTGGGCCGTCGGGGTCATCAATTGTAGCGGTGTGCTACACGTAGTCGGTGAGTTAGAGTTGCAATGAAAGAGGTTTATTCAAACTTCGCGGCCTGCTTTAAAGCCTTCCTGTTCCCGCCCTCCCTGGGCGGGACTGCTGTGGGGAATGCATATTCCCAGACCCTTTCTGCGTGCGGGATTTTCCCCCTGCTGGTGAAGATGGTCAGGCGCCCTTTTTGGGGCCGGCCACCCTTCCTGCACGTGCTGTTTCGTGAGCCAGTTCGTGTGTGCTAGAAAGTAGGTCGCCACACTGGCTTCTTCCCCTTTCCTTTCCAATTCTGATGAAGGATTTCGGCTCGAAGAATTGACTGCCGATTCCCCCTCCATAGGTGATACCTGACTGTTGAGTTCCTCCAGCATTTTGTGTGTTGCTCTGTATTTCTATCATCTGCAGAATCTCTTGTGTTTAAGGACGTTATACCGTACGCCTTCCTAACCATGTTATTTACCTCTGCTGCTACCTCTAATGATCTTCGAACTTCCACACTGACGACCCTCTGTTCCTCTTGGGAAAGAGAAGGGGATTGGGACTAATTGGATAGTCCCACGAGGAACAGGCAAAGATTTGATGGGCTGAATGGCTTCTTTCTATAGGAATCACCCACCTTAACACTAAGTTGCTCCAGCAACAGCAATTATTATTGTTGACCACATCCGATCCAGAACAGGCCATTGGCCCAGTTCTCCAACCTGAGGCTTAGGCTCCCTGTAACCTTGCTTCCACCATCTTATCCTGTCAATACATCCTCTGTTCCTTGCTCCAAGAGGTGTTGGTTATACTTTCTGTCATCTCCTTGAGGCAGGAGAGCTTGATTTCCTCATTACATCCTAGATGAAATTTATTTTCTTTTTGGAGAGTTGCCATCTACTCAGAGTGACACAGTAGCACAGTGCAAACGAGAAAATCTGCAGACACTGGAAATCCAAGCAACACACAAAATATGCTGGAGGAACTCATCAGGCCAGGCAGCATCTATGGAAAAAAGTAAACAGTCGACATTTTGGGCCGAGACCCTTCATCTTCTCTTCTTATCTGCCCATCACCTCTGTCTGGTGCTCCTCTCCCTTCCCTTTCTTCCAAGGATTTCTGCCCTCTCCTATCAGATTCCCCCTTTTCCAGCCCTTTAGCTCTTCCACCAATCGACTTCCCAGCTCTTTACTTCACCTGCTCCTCCTCTTCAGTTTCACCTATCACCTGCCACCTTGTACGTCTCCCTCCCCTCGCCCCCACCTTCTTATTCTGACTTCTCTCCTTCCTGTCCAGTCCTGATGAGGGGTCTCGGCTCGAAACGTCGACTGTTTACTCTTTTCCATAGATGCTGCCTGGCCTGCTGAGTTCCTCCAGCATTTTGTCGTGATGGTATAGCGGTTAGCACAATCACTTTACAGTGCCAGTGATCAGTGATCAGTGATCGGGGTTAAGTTACCACCGCTGCCTGTAGAGAGTCTGTATATTCACTCCAGGATCATGTGGGTTTCTCTGGGCCCTCTGGCCTCCCACATTCTGAAGATGTATTGCTTAGGGTTGGTAAGTTGAGCGCACGCTACATTGGCACCACTTGTGGGCTGCCTCCAGTACATTTATATTTTTATGATGTAAATGTCCCATTTCACTATATATTTTGATGTCTAAGTGACAAATGAAGCTAATCTTAAATCTTATTGCATGTCAGTTGGTGGGAGAGGTGAACCAGGATGTCCCACTTGCAGGGCAACAACCCAACACTTTGAAAGATGTCATTAAGATGGAAGAATACAAATATTTACAAAGAATGTTGCCAGGGCACAATGTCCTAGGTTAAGGGAAAATCACACTGATGAGGACTTTACTCCTTGGAGGGTAGGAGGCTGAGAGGTGATCTGAGAAGTGTATAAAATCACGAGGGACGTAGAGAGGGTGAATACTCACAATCTTTTTCCCAGGAAAGAGAACTAAATATTATACAGCAGAGGTTTAAGGTGAGAAGGGGAACATATGAAAGGGACACTAGGGGTTACTTCTCCACATGGTAGGTGGTGCTTATATAGAACAGGCTGCCAGAAGAAGTGGTTGAGGCAGGTAATATTAATAACATTAAAAAGGTTGTATGTACATACATGGTTAGAAGATACATATAATAGAATAGCACTCTACAGGCCATTCAGCCCACAGTGTTGTGCTGACCTTTTAACCTACTGCAGGATCAATCTAACCTTTTCCTGCCACATAGCCCTCCGTTTTTCTTCTACCCATGTGTCTCTCGCTTGAATGTCCCTAATGTATCTGCCTCCACCACCACCCCTGGCAGTGCGTTCCTCACACCCACAACTCTCTGTGTAAAAATACCTACTTCTAACATACCCCCACCTAGACTTTCATCCAATCACCTTAAATATTTTCCACTGCCCTGGGAAAATGTCTCTGGCTGCCCAGTCTATTGATGCTTCTTATCACCTTGCATACCTCTATCAAGTCACCTCTCATCCTCCTTTGCTCCAAAGGGAAAAGCCGTAGCTCACTCAACCCATCCTCATGTTTTATCCTCTCTAATCCAGGCAGCATCCTGGTAAATCTGCCCTGCACCCTCTCTAAAGATTCCACATCCTTCGTGTAATGAGGCAACCAGAACTGAACTCCATACTATATAGGTTGGCACAACATTGTGGGCTGGAGGGCCGATACTGTTCTATGTTCTGTTTTACGTTCTATGTGTTTTTTCTATGTTGTACTTCACGTGTCCAAGTCTTGCTGTGTTTGGCTAAGGATTTCTTCATTATCACAAAAGGCAGTTGTTGACCAAATCAAAGGTGGTGATGAAATGGCATATAGGAAGGAGATTGAAAATCTGGTTGAGTAGAGCCTTAACTCAATGCCAGCAAAACCAAAGAGCTGATTGTTGACGACAGGAGGAAGAAGCTGGTGATCCATGAGTCAGTCCTCATTAGGGGATCGGAAGTGGAGAGGGTCAGTAACTTTAAATTCCTTGGTGTTATCATTTTCAGAGGCTGTGTCCTGGGATAAACACACAAGTGCCATCACAAAGAAGGCAACGGCAGCACCTCTACTTTCTTAGAAGTTTGTGCTGAACTGGCATGTCATCTAACACTTTGACAAACTTCTCTAGATTCACAGTGGAGAGTATCCTGGAACCATAGAAAACAGGCCATTCAGCCCTTTTAGTCTGTGCCAAAACTTTATTCTGCTAGTCCCATTGACCTGCACCCAGTCCATAACCCTCCAGACCTCTCCCATCCATGTATCTATCCAATTTATTCTTAAAACTTAAGAATGAGCCCGCATTTACCACATCAGATGGCAGCTCGTTCCACACTTCCACCACTCTCTGAGTGAAGTTCCCCTTAATGTTCCCCCTAAACCTTTCCCCTTTCACCCTAAAGCCATGTCCTCTTCTATTTATCTCTCCTAATCTAAGTAGAAAGAGCCTATTCACATTTACTCTGTCTATACACCTCATAATTTTGTAAACCTCTATCAAATCTGCCCTCATTCTTCTACGCTCCAAGGAATAAAGTCCTAACCTGTTCAATCTTTCCCTGTAACTCAACTCCTAAAGACCCAGCAACATCCTAGTAAATCTTCTCTGCACTCTTTCAATCTTACTGATATCCTTCCTATAGTTAGGTGACCAGAACTGCCCACAATACTCCAAATTTGGCCTCACCAATGTCTTATACAGCCTCACCATAACATCTCAACTCCTATACTCAATACTTTGATTAATGAATGCCAGGATGCCAAAAGTCTTCTTTACAACCCTGTCTACCTGTGACGCCACTTTCAGGGAATTATGTATCTGAACTCCCAGATCTCTTTGTTCCTCCGCACTCCTCAGTGCCCTATCATTTACTGTGTATGTCCTACCTTGATTTGTCCTTCCAAAATGCAACATCTCACACGTCTGCATTAAATTCCATCTGCCATTTTCTGGCCCATTTTTCCAGTTGATCCAGATCCCTCTACAAGCTTTGAAAGCCTTCCTCGCTGTCCACAACGCCTCCAATCTTAGTGTCATCAGCAAACTTGCTGATCCAATTTATCACATTAGCATCTAGATCATTGATACAGATAACAAACAACAATGGTCCTAGCACAGATCCTTGAGGCACATCACTAGTCACAGGCCTCCAGTCTGATAAGCAATCATCCACTACCACTCTCTGTCTTCTCCCACACAGCCGATTTCGAATCCAGTTTACAACCTTTCCATGGATACCTCGTGTCTGAACCTTCTGAACTAACCTCCCATGTGGGACCTTGTCAAAGGCCTTACTAAAGTCCATGTTGACAACATCCACAGCCTTTCCTTCATCTACTTTCTTGGTAACTCCTTGAAAAGCTCTACAAGATCTGTTAAACATGATCTACCACGCACAAAGCCATGCTGACTATCCTTAATCAGCCCTTGGCTGTCCAAATACTTGTATATCCGATCTCTCAGAACACCTTCCAGTACTTTTCCTACTACTGATGTCAGGCTCACCAGCCTGTAATTACCTGGTTTACTTTTGGAGCCTTTTTTAAACAACGGAACAACATGAGCTACCCTCCAATCCTCCGGCCCCACACCTGTGGCTAAGGACATTTTAAATATTTCTACCAGGCCCCTGCAATTTCCACACTAGTCTCTCTCAAGGTCCGAGGAAATATCATGTCAGGCCTAGGGGATTTATCTACCTTTATTCACTGTAAGGCAGCAAGCACTTCCTCCTCTTTAATCTCTGTATGTTCCATGACACCACTGCTTGTTTCCCTTCCTTCCATATACACTATGCCAGTTTCCTGAGTAAATACCAATGCAAAAAAACTGTTTAAGATCTCCCCCCTCTTGTGAGGCTCCACACATAGATGACCACTCTGATCTACTAGGGGACAAATTTTGTCCCTTACTATCCTTTTATTCTTAATATACTTGTAGAAACCCTTCGGGTTTACCTTCACATTATCTGCCAAAGCAACCTCATGTCTTCTTTTTGCCTTCCTGATTTCCTTCTTTAGTATTTTCTTACATTTTCTACACTCTTCAAGTACCTCACTTGTTCCTTGTTGCCTATATCTGCTATACACCTCTCTCTTTTTCTTAACCAGATCACCAATATCCCTTGAAAACCAAGGTTCTCTACGCCTGTTAACTTCGCCTTTAATCCTGGCAGGAACATGCAAACTCTGCACTCTCAAAATTTCGCCTTTGAAGGCCTTCCACTTACTGAACCTATCCTTGACAGAAAACAACTTATCCCAATCCACTCTTCCTAGATCCTTTCTCATTTCCACAAAATTGGCCTTTCACCAATTTAGAACCTCAACTCGAGGACCAGACCTATCCTTATCCATAATTAACTTGAAACTAATGACATTATGGTCACTGGACCCAAAATGTTCGCCTACACATACTTCTGTCACCTGACCTGTCTGGTTCCATAATAGGAGATCAAGTATTGCATCCTCTCTCGTTGGTACCTCTATATATTGATTTAGAAAACATTCCTGAACACATTTGACAAACTCCAAGCCATCTAGCCCTTTCACAGTGTGGGTGTTCCAGTCAATATGTGGAAAGTTAAAATCCCCTACTATTACAACTTTCTGTTTCTTACATCGGTCTGCTATCTCTCTACAGATTTGCTCCTCCAATTCTCTCTGACTATTGGGCGGTCTATAATACAACACTATTAGTGTGGTCGCACCTTTCCCATTCCTCAGCTCCACCCATATGGCATCTGTAGGCGAGCCCTCCGGGCTGTCCTGTCTACACACAGCTGTGATATTTTCCCTGACTAGTAATGCCACTTTTCCCTCTTTCATCTCCCCCCCCATCACGTCTGAAACAACGGAACCCCGGAACATTAAGCTGCCAGTCCTGCCCCTCCTGCAACCAAGTCTCACTAATAGCAATAATGTCACAATCCCATGTGCCAATCCATGCCCTAAGCTCATCTGCCTTACCTACAATACTCCTTGCATTGAAATAGATGCACCTGAGAACATTTCTATCACGTACAAACATTTGATTTCTGTCTATACATGCAGTCCTCGCATGACCTTTCTCCTCCTCCACCTCACTATCTGCTCTAACACTCTGGCTCCCCTGCCCCTGCAAATCTAGTTTAATCCCCCCTGAGCAGAACTAGCAAACAAGGATGCTAGTCCCCCTCCAGTCCAGGTGCAAACCATCCTGTTGGAACAAGTCCCACCTTCCCTGGAACACAGGAAATCCTGACTGGTTGCATCACAGCCTAGTATGGAAACACCAATGCCCAGGAATGGAAACGCCTACAAAAAGTGGTGGCTACAGCCCAGTCCATCACAGGCAAAGATCTCCCCACCAGTGAGCACATCTACAAGGAGCGCTGCCAGAAGAAAGCAGCATCCATCATCAAAGGTCCCCCACCATCCAGGCCCTGCTCTCTTTTTACTACTACCATTGGGAAGGAGGTACAAGAGCCTTAGGTCCCACACCACCAGGTTCAGCAACAGTTATTAATCTTCAACCATAAGGCTCCTGAACCAGAGGGGATAACCTCACCCACTTCAACACTGAACTGAATCCACATTTGTTCAAAGAATCTGCACCTCATGTTTTCAGTATTATTTATTTGTTTAATTATTTATTATTCTTACTTTTTATTTGCACAGTTTGTCTTCTTTTGCGCATTGTTTCTCAGTCTTTGTGTGTAGTTTTTCACTGATTTTATTGTATTTGGTTCTACTGTGAATGCCTGCAAAGAAATGAAAATCAGGGTAGTATACGGTGACATATTTGTACTTCAATAATAAATTGACTTGGAACTTTGATGGAGCATAGTCATAGTCATACTTTATTGATCCTGGGGGAAATTGGTTTTCAGTACAGTTGCACCATAAATAATGAATAGTAATAGAACCATAAATAGTTAAATAGTAATATGTAAATTATGCCAGTAAATTATGAAATAAGTCCAGGACCAGCCTATTGGCTCAGGGTGTCTGACCCTCCAAGGGAGGAGTTGTAAAGTTTGATGGCCACAGGCAGGAATGACTTCCTATGACGCTCTGTGCTGCATCTCGGTGGAATGAGTCTCTGGCTGAATGTACTCCTGTGCCCACCCAGTACATTATGTAGTGGATGGGAGACATTGACCAAGATGGCATGCAACTTAGACAGCATCCTCTTTTCAGACACCACCGTGAGAGAGCGGCCAAAGATCTTACAGAATAGAGCAGCTGAATGGTCCATCTCTTCTGTTTATGCCCTTATGTGAAGCCCTTCATTGCAAAGTATAACAAGTAGCATCGAGGGAAATCTGATGAGCAACAAAAGCTCATTTTCATACTAGTTATGGTTCTGGAAGTCACTTTGTCTAGTGGAAGATTGTAACAGGAAGGCTAGATGTAAATGCAACACGTGGATTTAAGTGTACTCCTGTGGATGCACCTCTTGTGAAAACAAAAGGGAGCTCTGTAAGTCAAAGTCATATGACTCCGAAATGGCAACGGTGCAGTGCATTTAAAAGAAGTTGCCAATCTTAAAAGTTTCAAACTTCAATCAATATTGAGAAGTGAGACGAGAAGGTTTGAAGGATTGTCAGTTGCCCGATTTAATGTGGGTGTTAACCTCAGCTCTCAAATGAGGCCAAATGTCAGGGCTTCTCAGTCACTTTTTGTTTCCATGATTCTGGTACTATTGAAGTGGAAAATAATGTTTCAAACGACCCAAGGTTGGAAATGCTGAAAATTTAACTGCTCAGTCAACACTTCCACTGGGGGAGCTTGGGTTCATTGTAACGTTGAAGCAGGTTCATGGCATTGGTGAGTGAGACAGAAAATATTGAATACAAATAAGTATAAAAATCATTTATCTATAAACAGTAAAAGCAATTGCCAAATATTTAAATCCCCCCCAGGTTACAAGACCTACAAAAACAAATACTTAGTTAAAAGTGCATGCAGATCATACCCTGACACAGTGGTGTCAAGAAAACAACCTCTCCCTCAATGTCGCAAAAACAAAGGAGCTGGTTGTGGATTACAGGAGGAACGGAGACAGGCTAATCCCTATAGACATCAATGGTTCTGGGGTTGAGAGGATGAACAGCTTTAAATTCCTCAGCATAAACATCACCGAGGATCTCACATGGTCTCTACATCCTGGCTGTGTGGTGAAAAAGGCACCTCAGATGGTTGAAGAAATTTGGTATGGGCCCCCAAATCCTAAGAACTTTCTACAGGACCACAATTGAGAGCATCCTGACTGGCTGCATCACTGCCTGGTATGGGAACTGTACCTCCCTTAATCGCAGGACTCTGCAGAGAGTGGTGCGGACGGCCCAGCGCATCTGTAGTTGTGAACTTTCCACTATTCAGGACATTTACAAAGACAGGTGTGTAAAAAGTATCACTGGGGACCTGAGTCACCCCAACCACAAACTGTTCCAGCTGCTACCATCCGGGAAACGGTACTGCAGCATAAAAGCCAAAACCAACAGGCCCTGGGTCAGCTTCTTTCACAAGGCCATCAGACTGATTAACTCATGCTGACACAACTGTATTTCCATGTTATATTGACTATCCTGTTGTACATACCATTTATTATAAATTACTATAAATTACACATTGTACATTTAGGCAGAGACATAACATAAAGATTTTTACTCCTCATGTATATGAAGGATGCAAGTAATAAAGTCAATTCAATTCAATACCTTCCCAGTGGTTCTGGGGTCAAAGGGAAAAGAGAGAATCTCTCACAGGTGCTGTATTTTATATCCGATGTGTTTGAAACTGGACACTAGGTACTGTGGCACACAAATCAACCAGTGGTAAGAGCCGCTGCAGTTTTTAAACTGACCAATCACGATCGACACAACAGAAGTGCCTTTTGACCAGCAAAATAAGCCACACACCCACAGGACAATCATTTATGTGTATTTTAGTTTAACAAGCTAATAACACTTGTTAATGTGCACTGGGAAAAGTAAGCTAATCTATGTTACAGTACTGACTGCAATGAATGGAATGCCACAGGGATCAGTACTGGGTCCACTGATGTCTATGTTAATAATTTTGATAATAATGTGGTAAACCGGATGAACAAATTTGCAGATAACACCAAGACAGCAAGAAAGCTGGCTATTGACTTCAGGAGAAGGAAACCGAAAGTCCATGAGCCAGTCTTCATCGGAGGATTGGAGGTGGAGAGGGTCAGTAACTTTAGATTCCTTGGTGCTATTATTTCAGAGGGTCTGTCCCAGCATGAAAGTGCAATAATGAAGAAAGCACGGCAGTGCCTCTAATTCCTTAGGAGTTTGCTAAGGTTCGGCACGACACCTAAAACTTTGACAAGCTTCTATAGATGTGTAGTAGAGAGTATATTGACTGGCTGCATCACAGCCTGGTATGGAATTGCCAATGCCCTTGAACGGAAAATCCTACAAAAAGTAGTGGATAAAGCCCAGTCTGTCACGGGTACAAAAAAAAGTCCTTCCCATCATTGAACACATCTACATGAAACATTGTTGCAAGAAAGCAGCATCCGTCATCAGGGAACCCTATCATCCCGGACACGCTCTCTTCTTGCTGCTGCCCTCCGGAAGAAAGTACAGGAGCCTCAGGTCTCACATGACCAGGTTCAGGAGCAGCTATTACCCCTCAACCACCAGGCACTTGAAGCAAAGGGGATAACTTCACACAACTTCACTGGTCCCATCATTAAAATGTTCCTACAACCTACAGACTCATTTTCAAGGACTCTTCATTTCATGTTCTTAATAATTATTGCTTATTTATTTATTATTATTATTTATTTATTTTTTCTATTTGCACAGTTTGTTGTCTTTTACACACTGCTGGCAAGTTGGTGTGGTCTTTAACTGATTCTATTATGGCTATTATTCTGTTATGGATTTATTGAGTTTGCCCACAAAAAATTAATCTTCGGGTTGTATCTGGTGACATATATGTACTTTGATAATGAACTTACTTCAAACTTTGAAGATTATGTAATATAATAGTTAGTGTAGCACTATTACAATGACAGGGATACATTCTCCTCAAAACCGCATGATTTGACGCAAATGAAGGTGAAGTTTGCCGAATGATCTGGACCAGCTGGAAAAATGGGCTGAAAGATGGCAGATGGAATTTAACACAGACAATTGTGAGCTGTTGCAATTTTGTAAGACAAACTAGGGTAGGACTTACAAATGAGTGGTAGGGCACCGAGGAGAGCGGTAGAACAGAGGGATATGGGAATACAGATCCATAGTTCCTCGAAAGGGTCATAAAGAGAACTAATTAGGCTTCATAAATCAGGGCATTGTGTATTGGAGTGGAGGAGTTTTGTTGAAGTTGTATAAGACATTGTTGATGCTGAATCTGGATTATTATCTGTGCTTCTGGTCACTTATCTACAGGAAAGACATCAATAAAATTGAAAGATTGCAGAGAAAATTTACAAGAATGTTGCTGAGACTTGAGTTATAGGGAAAGGCTGAATAGATTAGGACTTTATTCTCTGGAGTTTAGGAGAATGAGGGGAGATTTGATAGAGATATACAAAATTATGAGGGGTACAGATAAGGTAAATGCAAGCAGGCTTTTCTCACTGAGGTTGGGTGAGACTAGAACTAGAGGTTATGGGTTGAGGATGAAAGGTGAAATATTAAAAGAGAAGCTGAGGGGGAAATTCTTCACACAGAGGGTGTTGCAAGTGTGGAATGACCTGCCAGTGGAGGTGGTGGATGCAGGTTCGATTTCGACACTTCAGCAACGTTTTGACATGTACATGGATGGGAAGGTATAGAGGGCTGTGGTCTGGATATAGGTAGATGAGACTAGGCAGAAAACCAGCCTGGCATGGACTAGATGGGCCAAAGGGCCTGTTTCTGCGCTGTTGTGCTATATGACTTTATGACTCTAAAAGCGCCAGAACTTGCACTTTACAGGAACAAATGATTCTGGGCTCTCCAGGGTTCTTAGGTCCACCTGCAGTCCTATGACAGGCAAGTGATGAGTTGATCTATTTGGATCGATGTACCACAGCAGCATCACCTGTACCCCAGGATGTTGTTATGCTGGGGGGGGGGGGGACAGAGTCGCTTTCATCCTGCAATCGTAATAGTCACTAAGGTCCAAACTAATGATACAGCAGATGCTAGTAAGCTGAAGCAAAGAAAAAGAATTCTAGGAAAACACTCAGTTGGTCAGGCAGCATCTGTGGAGAGAAACATAGTCAACATTACCGGTCTGGGATAGAGAGAAACCAAACGCACAAGGGATTCTGCAAATGTTGGAAATAGTAACACATACAAAATGCTGGAGGAACTCAGCAGGACAGGCAGCACCGATCGTGAGGAATAACCAATGTTTCAGGCGAATCCCTTCACCGGGAATGGAAAGGGTGGGGGAAGAAGTCAGAATAGTGGAGAGGGGAAGGAGTACAGCTGACAGGAGATAGGTAAGACCAGGTGAGGGGGAAAGAGTGTGTGTGGAGGAGGAGGGGATGAGGTAAGAAGCTGGGAGGTGATAGGTGGAAAAGGTGAAGAAGAAGGAATCTGATAGGAGGGGACAGTGGTCCATGGGAGAATGGCAAGCAGCAGGGAAACCAGAGGGAGGTGATGGGCAGGTCACCTCATTCCCCCACTCCTGATGAAGGGTCTCGGCCAAAAGCATTGACTGTTTATTCCCCTCCCTAGATACTGCCTGACTTGCTGAGTTCCTCCAGCATTTTGTGTGTTGCTAGAGAGATGGCAAGATCACTTTCAGTAAGCAGACAGTGGGGAAGAGTAAACAAGTACAGCAAAGGGAATATCTCTGATAGGGTGATACCAGATGACTGAATGTGGCAAACATAAAGCAGTTAGAATTAAATTCATCTTCATTTTAGATTAAATATACTTTGTTTTGGTCAATCTATCCCACTGCTTGAAAGGCTGAGATAGAGTAGACATGGAGAGGCTGTTTTCTATTCTGAGGGAGCCCAGGATCAGAGGGCACAGCCTCAGAATACAAGGACATCACTTTAGATCAGAGAACAAGAGGAATTTCATTAGCTAGAGGCCTGACCTCCCAGTCAAGGTGTGCTGAGCTGCCATGTCCATCGATCACGGGACTTTGACCTTTAGGCCTCAACCCCAGGACTCAGGTTTAGTTGCTCTTTCAGGTTCGTGGGGACAGTGCGAGGCATTAGGGGTTAGCATAGTGGGGTGACATAACACTTTACAGCACCAACTATCACCAGCCACCGGGGTTCAATCCTCACTACTGTCTGTAAAGAGTTTGTATATTTTCCCTGTTAATCTGTGGGTTTCCTCGAGGTGCTCCAGTTTCCTCCCACATTCCAAAAACACATGGTTAGGGTTAGTGAGTTGTGTGCTTACCAGAAGCATGGCAACACTTGCAGGCTATCCCCAGCTCATTCTTGAACTGTGTTGGTCGTTGACACAAACAATGCATTTTCACTGTACTGTATGTTTTGATGTACTTGTGACCAATAAAGTGAATACTTATCTTTTAATCTTTAAGTTAGGGTTTAGGGACAGGGATGAGGGAGAATCAGAGGTCAGGGACAGTAGATGAAGAGACAGGGGCAGGAGCCAGAGGTTGAAGTCCAGACTGGAGTGCGCTGCAGTCAAAGGTCAAAGATCCTGGACGTGGGGTTGTTGGGTGCTGAGGAGACCAATGAGTTCCAGGTTGGCGAGGCCCAGACTGCAGGTCTGTTTGGGCTGGGGACCCCACCCCTGGGCTATAGTGGTCAGAGTTCGGAAGCCAAGGCCCAAACGTCAAACCAGTGATCAGTGCATCCTGAGGTCAATACCCAGAGGTCAGCAAAGTCTTGAGGGCAAAACCAAGTGTTGGATTCCAGAGCTTGGCAATTCCAGAGGTAGAAAATCTGAAGTTTGAAGCCCCTGGGTGAGCTTGTCCGGGGGTCAGAGGCCTGATGTCTGCGATTCTGAGTCAGGGACTGGAGGCCTGGAGGCAGCCTGTCCTGGGCTGGAGGACTGTGTGGGTGTGTGAGTGGGAAGGGGGTTGTTGCTGTTGTCCTGTTTTGTTTTGTTGCTGCTTATGCTGTTGTGCTAACATGCTATGTTGGCACCAGAATATGTGGCAACACTTTCAGGCGGTCTCCAGCACATTCTTGGGTATGTTGGTTGTTAATGCAAATGACACAGTAGTCCTTGGAATGAAAGCCCAATTGTCTCTCTGGTGGGCGCGTGAGAAAAGAAACGGCTTTGCAGGCAGATATGAGTTCAAAGCTGATGACCCAGTCACTGTGTCCTGAAGGGTGGTGGCTCCAGCATGTAACGTCAAGGAGCTGAGGAACACATGTTCTTTGGGCCACATAGATTTAACTGGCACGCTGATGTATTTCACGTTAAGCCAGTTGTGGTTACACAGTACTTCAGCGGGTACACCACAGTCTTGCACCTCCGGTGACCTACTTTTAACCTTGACCTCCTATGTGTAGGTTGCATATTTTCAACAAGACTACACTGGCTTTCTTTCTCCCACATCCTGGGGGGGGGGGGAGAACCTGGGGGAGGGTTGGTTCATGAGAATGTTGGGGGAATGAAATGGGCTAGATGGAGGGTTGTGTAAATGGGTGGTTGGTGGCTACCATGGCAACAGTGGGCTGAAGGGCCTGTTTCTGTATAGTGTGACACCAATCCACTCATCAACGTTACTGGGAAAGTTTTTTTTACACAGCAGACCTCCTGGAGACCACTGCTGGTGTTAGGTGGGAGTGGAGACAGGTTTGATTACAGACTGCGGATGCTTCAAAAAGATGACGTCCATCAGTAAGGACCCTCACCACCCGGGACATATCCTCTTCTCATTACTACCATTAGGGAGAAGGTACAGGAGCCTGAAGATTTACACTCAACAATTTAGGAACAGCTTTATCCCCTCTGCTCTTAGATTTCTGAACAGCCCAAGAATGTATGAGCACTACCTCATGATATTTTGCTCTCTTATGCACTATTTTATATATATATATACACACACACATTTGTTATGTAACTTATAGTATATTTTATATATTGCACTGTACTGCTGCCACAAAACAACACATTTCATGACACGTGCCTGTGATTTTGATCTTGACTCTGAAGAGATTGAACATAGAACACAGTACAGGAACAGGCCCTTTGGCTCAATGATGTGCTGATCTAATGGCACCCAATCCCCTCTGCCTGTACATGGTCCACGTCCCCTCCAATTTCTGCAAATTCTTGTGTCTGTCTAGGAACCTCTTTAAAAGCCTCTATCATATTCTATACTTTCCTCCAATTACCTTAGAATTCTGCCACCTCCCCGTATTAGACATTTATATTCTCTGGCTGTCCACTCTATCTATGCCTCTTATCATCTTGTACATGTCTATCAAGTCGCCTCTCATCTTCCTTTGCTTGAAAGAGAGAAGCCCAAGCTCACTCAACCTATCCTCATAAGACATTGTCTCTAATCCAGGCAGCAACCTGGTGAATCTCCTCTGAACCTTCTCTAAAACAGCCACATCCTTCCTATAATAAGGCAACCAGAACTGCGCACAGATTGTGTTGGTTGTTAATGCAAATGATGTACTTCACTGCATGTTTTGGTGAACATGTGATAAATAAATGAACCCGAAATATTCCTCCGCATAAGGCCTTTGAAAATGTACGATAATTTGGTTATCAAGGATAGACCCAATGGAAGGGAGTACTGGACATTAACTGACCACCTCATGGGTGACAATGTACAATACAAAAATCCCAGAGACTATACAGAAGACAATAGAAGAAATGTATTGTGAGGGATATCAATGACTTCCCTCATTAATCAGGGGATTAAATTCAGGAGCTGCTAGATCATATTTGCAGCTCTATAAAACCCTGGTTAGACCACACTTGGAGTATTGTGTTCAGCTTGGATGCCTGATTTATAGGAAGGATGTGGAGGCTTTAGAGAGGGAGCAGAGGAGATTTATCATGATGCTGCCTGGATTAGAGAGCATGACTTATGAAGGTAGGTTGTGCGAGCTAGGGCTTTTCTCTTTGGAGTGAAGGAGGGTGAGATGTGACTTGGTAGAGGTGTACAAGATGATATGCAGCATAGGTATATTGGACAGCCGGAGAGTTTTCTTCAGGGTGGCAATGGTTAATAGCAGAGGAAGTCCTTTTAGGGTGAGTGTAGGAATGTTTATGGGGGATGTCAGCGGTATTTTTTTACACAGGTCGTGCTAACTGCCTGGAATGTACTGCTGGAGGCGGTGGTAGAGGCCAATACAATTTAAGAATCTCTTTGAGAGACAAGTGGCCGAAAGAAAAAAATGGAGGGTTATGGGCTGTGTAGGAGGGAAGGGTTAAATGATCTTGGAGTAGATTAAAAGATTGGCACAACATTATAGGCTGAATGGCCTGTATTGTTCTAAGTACTAATGAAAGATCAGGGATTGCTTGGGATGGAACAAGTTGTGGAGTAACTCCTGTGCAGAAAAGGCCAGCTGGTCTGGGTGTTTGGACAGTCACAGATTACCTTGGTAACGTGAATCATTCGTAAAGTGTGTGGGGACGAAGAGCTTGGTAAAGTTCAAAAATGTGAAGGAAATTGAATTAAAAGACAGGAGGAAAAGTTGTTATAAGCTGATACCCTTATTGAAACCTCACTGCAAAATTCTGTGATAAATAAGAGTCCAGAAATGATGTGCAAAGTTGAGAAAAGATTAGTTACTGAAGAAAACCAAATGCGCGAGTCAGTGTCTAAGACTGGCTGTGAAGCACCTCCTGTCAGTATCATTGACTGCAGATAATAGTCACTTAACCCTCTGCAACTTTATCTTTAGTGAGGGAAGTGTTCATTTCTATGTCTACCTGAGCATGGGCCAAGGTGTTTTGAAGGGAGAACAGGAAATAGTTTAAGTGCCCAGCAGATCAGGCAGCATCTGTGGAGAAGGAAACCATTAAAGCTTGAGGTTGAAAACCCTTTGGGAAACTTGGAACGTTGTGTTCATTTCTGGTCATCTCGTTTTGGGAAGAATGTGGAAGCTTTAGAGAGGGGGCAGAGGAGATTTACCAGGATGCTGCCTGGAGTAGAGAGTATGTCTTATGAGGATAGTTGAGTGAACACGGGCTTTTCTTTTGGAGCACAGGAGGATGAGAGGTGAGATGATAAGAAGCATAGATTGAGTCGATAGTCAGAGCGTTGTTCTCAGGACAGAAATGGCTAATATGAGGGGGCATAATCTTAAGGTGATTGGAGGAAAGTAAAGTGGGGGGGGGTTGATGTCAGAAGGGAGTTCTTTAGACAGAGAGTGCTGAATGCACGGAACACCCTGTCAGGGGTGGTGGGACATGAGGAGCAGTTACGAAGCTCTTAGATAGACACATGGATGATAGGAAACTCAGGACTGTATAGGAGGGAAGGGTTAGATTAATCTTAGAGTAGGTTGGAAGGTTGGCACATCATGAGCCAAAGGGTCTTTACTATACTGCTCCATGAAATTACTTGAAATGTAACCTCTGTTTCTCTTCCCACAGAGAACCTGATGAGCGGCTCTACAATTTTCTGTGTTTGTTTCAGATTTCCAGCATCTGCAGTTTTTAATTCTCATATTTGCTGAAGTAAATTAGTTTATTATTGTCACATGTATTGAGGTACAGTGAAAAACTTTGTTTCACATGCCACCCAAACAGATCATTTCACTACACAGTGCATTGAGGTAGTACAAGGGAAAACAATAACAGAATGCAGAATACAGTGTTACAATTACGGAGAGAGCGCAGTGCAGGTAAACCATAAGGTGCAAGGTCATTGAGGTAGATTGTGAGGTCAAGAGTTCATTTTATCATTAAAAGGCATCCGTTAGTCTTGCGAGACCATGGATCTGCGCCTGGAAAGTCTTCATTCTCCAGGACGCAGGCCTGCAAGGTTGTATGGAAGACCAGCAGTTGCCCATGCTGCAAGTCTCCCCTCTCCACGACACCAATGTTGTCCAAGGGAAGGGCATTAGGACCCATACAGCTTGGCACCAGTGTCGTCGCAGAGCAATGTGTGATTAAGTGCCTTGTTCAAGGACACAACACGTTCCCTTGGCTGGGGCTCAAACTCAAGACCTTCAGATCGCTGGTCGAATGCCTTAACCACTTGGCCACGTGCCCACATTTTATCATACTAGGGAAACATTCAATAATCTGATAACAGTGAGGTAGAAGCTGTCCTTGAGCCTAGTGGTATGTGCTTTCAGGCTTTTGTATTTTCTGACTGATGAGAGGTACGGGGTGGGGGGGGGGTGGGGGTTCGTGGAGAAGAGAGAATGTCCAGGGTGAGTGGAGAATTGAATCCATGGTGTGCAGGGTGAGTGGAGAATTGGATTATGTTGGGTACTTTACCAAGGCAGCAAGGAGTGTAGAGGGAATCCATGGAGGGGAGGCTGGTTTAAGCAGTTTTGTACGTGTTGAGAATGTTTGAATATACTCTATCTGAGTAGCCTCCAACCTGACTTCTTGAACATCAATTTCTATAACCTCTGGTAATTTCTTCCCCTCCTTCTTCAGTCTTTTTCCATTCCCCATTCTGCTGCCCTCTCACACCCCCCTCTCTTCTCCTCATCGGCCCATCACCACCTCTGGTTCCCCTCTTCCTTCCATTTCTCCCATGGTCCAATCTCCTCTCCTATCAGATTCCTCCTTCTTCAAACCTCTACCTTTTCCACCTATCAACTCCCAGCTCCTAACCATCCCCTCTCTCCCCAACATACCCACCCAACTTCCCCCTCACCTGGTCTCACCGATCACCTGCCAACTTGTACTCTTCCCCCTCCTCCCCAACTTCTTATTCTTCCTTCTGCCCATTCCTTTCCGGTCCCGATGAAGGGTCCTGGTCTTGACTGTTTATTCCCCTCCATAGATGCTGCCGGATCTGCTGAGAACCATCCTCCCCCCCTGCCCCCAGCATTTTGCGTGTGTTACTCTGGATTTCCAGCATTTGCAGACTCTCTTGTGTTCATGAATGTGTTGTGAGCATCTGTCCTTAGGATACTGAATATGCACAAAAATCATGCTTTGGCAAACTAATTAAACTGATGATTTCTAATTAATTTAATCCCTCTTCACTACCCATTGACCATATCCCTCCTTTCTCTACATATTCCTGTCCTCTGCCATCTACCTTCTCCACCATCCCTGCCAATGAATTCCAGGTTCCCACCACTCTGTCTTTAAAAAGACTTGCTCCACACACCTCCTTTGAAACTACCCACTGTCACCTTAAGTATTAGCCCTCCAGTATTAGATATTTCAGTCCCGGAAAGAAAAACATGGCTGTCCACTCTACCTATGCCTTGTGTAATTTTGTAAACTTCTATCAATCTCCCTTCAGTGAAAACAGCTCCAACTTGTCCAACCTTTCCTTAAGGACTATGTCCTCTGAACCAGACAGTATCCTGTTAAACCTCCTCTGCACCCTCTCCAAAGCCTCCACACACTTCATGTAATGGGATGAGCAGAACGAATGCACCACTCTAATAAAAAAAGTGAAGAGGCCATCGTGGGATCGGCCGGGGTTGGAATGGGGAGCTGAGGCTTTGCCTCAAGATGCTTTTGCATGAAGGGGTGGAGTAAGTGGCCCACTCAGTAAGAGGTGAGAGTGAGAACAGCTCTTTAAAGCCAGAAAAGCTCTTTCAACCCGGAGAAGTATGAAGTGATTTACTTTGGAAGGTCAAATCTGAAGGCTGAATACAGGGTTCTAGGCAGTGTGGAGGAATAGAGGGATCTTGGGGTCAACGTTCATAGATCCCTCAAAGTTGCCGTGCAAGTTGATAGGATTGCTAAGAATTCATTTACTGTGTAGACCTTCAATAGCTGGGGATTGAGTTTAAGAGCCATGAGGTAATGTTGCAGCTCTATAAAACCCTGGTTAGACTACACTTGGGGTATTCGCATGGGTCCCAGCTATGCCTTCCTGTTTGTTGGCTACATGGAACAGTCTATATTCTGAGCCTACACTGGTGTCCATCCCCCACTTTTCCTACGCTACATCTATGACTGCATTGGTGCTGCTTCCTGCACCCACGCCAAGCTCGTCGACATCATAACTTTGTCTCCAACTTCCACCCTGCCCTCAAATTTACCTGGTCCATTTCTGACACCTCACTCCCCTTTCTGGATTTCTCTGTCTCTATCTCTGTCTATTATAAACCCACTGATTCTCACAGCTACCTAGACTATACCTCTTCCCACCCTGTTACTTGTAAGAATGCCATCCCCTTCTCTCAATTACTCCACCTCCACTGCATCTGCTCTCAGGATGAAGCATTTCATGCTAGAACAAAGGAGATGTCCTCCTTTTTCAAAGAAAGGGGCTTCCTTCCTCCACCATCAATGCTGCCCTCAACTGCATTGCTTCTATTTTGTGCACGTCTGCCCTCACCCCACAAGGGATAGGGTTCCTCTTGTCCACAGCTACCACCCCACCAGCCTCCGCATCCAGCACATAATTCTCTGTAACTTTCGCCATCTCCAATGGGATCCCACCACCAAACACACCTTGCCCTCCCCCCACCTCCTGCTTTCTGCAGGGATCGCTCCCTAAGCAACTCCCTTGTCCATTTGTACCTCCCCCTCCCCTCTGATCTCCCTCCTGGCACTTATCCTTGCAAGTGGAGCAAGTACTACACCTGCCCCTACACTTCCTCCCTCACTACCATTCAGGCCCCAAACAGTCCTTCCAGGTGAGGTGACACTTCACCTGTGAGCTTGCTGGTGTCATATACTGACATCAGCAAACTCGGGTTCGTTGCTCCCGGTGTGGCCTCTTGTATATCGGTAAGACCCGATGTAGATTGGGAGACTGCCTACGCTCTGTCGGCCAGAAAAAGTGGGATCTCCCATTTTAATTCCACTTCCCGTTCCCATTCCGACATGTCAGTCCATGGCCTCCTCTATTGTCACGATGAGGCCACACTCAGGTTGGAGGAGCAACACCTTGTATTCCGTCTGGGTAGCCTCCAACCTGATGGCATGAACATCGATTTTGCAAACTTCCGGTAATGCCCCTGCGCCTTCACCCTTCACCATTCCCTTTTCCCTCTCCCACCTTATCTCCTTGCCTGTCCATCACCTCCCTCTGGTGCTCCTCCCCCTTTTCTTTCTTCCATGGCCTTCTGTCCTCTGCTATCAGATTCCCCCTTCTCCAGCCCTGTATCTTTTTCACCTATCAACTTCCCAGGTCTTTACTTCACCCTCCCCCACCCCTCCTGGTTTGACCTTTCACCTTGTGTTTCTTCCTCCCTTCCCTCACCTGCTAACTCCTCATCTTATTTTCTCCACTCCTGACGAAGGGCCTCAGTCTGAAACATCGACTGTGCTCTTTTCCGTAGACGCTGTCTGGCCTGCTGAGTTCCTCCAGCATTTTGTGTGTGTTGCTTCGATTTCCAGCATCTGCAGATTTTCCTTTGCTTTGGGTATTGTGTTCAGTTTTTGTCGCCCATAATAGGTACAATGTGGATGCTTTAGAGAGGGTGCAGAGGAGATTTATCAGGAAGCTATCTGGACTAGAGGGCATATCTTATGAAGATAGGCTGAGTGAGCTGGGATGTTTCTCTTTGGAGTGAAGGAGGATGAGAGGTGACTTTACAGAGGTATACAAGATGATAAGAGGCATAGATCGAATGGATAGTCAGATACTTTTTCCAGGGTTGAAATGGTTAACACAAGGGGCAAAATTTTTATGTTGATTGGATGAAGTATGGGGGTTTGTCAGAGGTAAGTTCTTTACACAGAGAGTGGTGGTTGTGTGGAATGCCCTGCCAGGGGTGGTGGTAGAGGCAGATACATTAGGGACAGTTAAGACATTCATGGGTTGAAGTAAAATGGAGGGCTATGTGATGAGGAAGATTGTAGAGTAGGTTAAAAGGTTGGCAGAACATCGTGGCCTGAAAGGCCCGCATTCTGTGTTCTAAATCAAAGACTTCAGCAAGAAGGAACAGGTAAGGATAGGCAGGAGTTTCATTTTGCTCTTCAATCTTTGTCTTTGAATCACTGTATGAAGGATGGTAGTGCATTAGAATACACCTGCAAGATGAGGGAAGTTAGGGAATCTCCCTTTTGACAATATTTGTTTGTGATGTACGTACGTAGATGACCCGGGTTGGAGTTTTAGTAAGTTCACAGACTATGGGAAATTGGTGATGTAGCATGCACTATAGATATAGATCAGTTGCAGATATGGGAAGAGAAAGGTCAGATAGAGATTAACTCAGCTAAATGTGAAATGTTGCATCTTGAGAGATCAAATGTAAAGGGACTGACTGTACACTGTTAACAGCAAGACTTTTAACAGTGTTGGTATGCAGAGAGATATCTGGATCTCAGGCCACACTTCCATACAAGTGGCTACACAGGTTGATAGGGTGGTGAAGAAGACATACGACATGCTTGCCTTTATTAGTCGAGGAAATAAGTTCAAGATTCCGGCTAGACTGCACTTGGAGTATTGCATCCATTTCCTGTGGCCCCAGCACAAAAAGGATGTGAAGGCTTTGGAGAGGGTGTAGAAGAGGTTTGTTAGGAAACTGCATGAATTAGAGGGTTTGGAGAAGTTTCCCGGGATACTGCCTGGATTAGAGGGCTTAGAAAAGTTTGTTAGGATACTGTCTGGATTAGAGAGTTTGAAGAGGTTTCCCGGGATACTGCCTGGATTAGAGGGTTTGAAGAGGTTTTCCGGGATACTGTCTGGATTAGAGGGTTTGGAGAGGTTTTCCGGGATACTGTCTGGATTAGAGGGTTTGGAGAGGTTTGTCACGATACTGTCTGGATTAGAGGGTTTGGAGAGGTTTCCCGGGATACTGCCTGGATTAGAGGGTTTGGAGAGGTTTGTCATGATACTATCTGGATTAGAGGGTTTGGAGGGGTTTCTCGGGATACTGTCTGGATTAGAGGGTTTGGAGAGGTTTCCCGGGATACTGCCTGGATTAGAGGGTTTGGAGAGGTTTCTCACGATACTGTCTGGATTAGAGGGTTTGGAGAGGTTTCCCGGGATACTGCCTGGATTAGAGGGTTTGAAGAGGTTCCCCGGGATACTGCCTGGATTGGAAGGTTTGGAGAAGTTTCCTGGGATACTGCCTGGATTAGAGGGTTTGCAGAGGTTTCCCGGGATACTGCCTGGATTAGAGGGTTTGGAGAGGTTTGTCAAGATACTGTCTGGATTAGTGAGTTTGGAGAGGTTTCCTGGGATACTGCCTGGATTAGAGGGTTTGGAGAGGTTTCCCGGGATACTGCCTGGATTAGAGGGTTTGGAGAGGTTTCCTGGGATACTGCCTGGATTAGAGGGTTTGGAGAGGTTTCCCGGGATACTGCCTGGATTAGAGGGTTTGGAGAGGTTTCCTGGGATACTGCCTGGATTAGAGGGTTTGGAGAGGTTTCCCGGGATACTGCCTGGATTAGAGGGTTTGGAGAGGTTTCCTGGGATACTGCCTGGATTAGAGGGTTTGGAGAGGTTTCCCGGGATACTGCCTGGATTAGAGGGTTTACACTGTGAGGAGAGGGTGGACAAACTGGGTTGTTTTCTCTGGAGTGGCAGAGGCTGAGGGAAATTCTGATGGAGGTTTATAAGATGATGAGAGGCGTAGGTAGAGTAGACAGCCAGTATCTTTTTCCCAGGGTTGAAATATCCAATACCAGAGGGCATATATTTAATGGAGAGGGGTTAAGCTTAAAGGCAATGTGCGGGCAGCATTTTTCCATAGAGTGTGCTGGGTGCCTGGGGTGCTGGTGGAGGCAGTTGTGACAGAGGCATTTAAGAGGCTCTTTAATAGGCTCAATGTCCAGAGAATGGAAGGTTATGGGAATTGTGTAGGCAGAAGAGATTAGGGTAGTTGGGCATTTGATTGTTATTTTAATTAGTTCAGCACAACACTGTGGGCTGAAGGCTCTGTTCCTGAGCTACTTCGTTTCGTTTTATGTGGTATAACGTGTTAAGTAATGAAAATCTTGATCTTTATACAACGGAACAGGAAAAAAGCAGAGAACTGCAGCAACACACACAAAAGGCTGGAGAAATATAACAGGTCAGGCAGCGTCTAAGGAGAAGAATAAACAGTTGACGTTTCAGGCCAGGACCCTTCAGCAGGTATGGAAGGGAAGCGGGAAGGATCCCAAAAGAGAAGATGAGCTGAGGGGAAGGCGCGCAAGCTAGAATATGATAGGTGAGACCAGGTGAGGCAAAGTGAGAGGCTGGGAGGTGATAGGTGGAAAAGTTAAAGGGCTGGAGAAGAAGAAATCTGACAGGAGAGGACAGTGGATCATGGGAGAAAGGGAACCAGAGGAAGATGACAGGCAGGAGGAGGGAAGAGAAGGGGAAAGAAGGGAGCCAGAATGGGAAATGGAAAAAGAGAGAAGGGAGAGAGAGGAGAAATTACTGGAAGTTAGAGAAATCGATGTCAGATTGGAGGCTGCCTGGATGGAATATGAGGTGCGGCTCCTCCAACTTGAGAGTGATCTCATCGTGGCATTGAGGAGGCCACAGGAGTTTCATGTCAGCATGGGAATGGGGAGTGGACTTCAAATGGTTGGCCACCGGGAATTCCTGCCTGTCATGGCAGAGAGAAGGAGCTTGATCAAGTGGTCTCCCAATCTATGGAGAGAAGGCTGCACCAGTAGCCCTGGATACAGTATATTCGCAGGTGACATGTCGCCTCACTTGGAAGGACCGTCTGGGGGCCTGAATGAAGGTGAGGAAGGAGGTGTAGCCCTTGTTCCACTTGCAGGGTAAGTGCCAGCAGGGAGACCAGTGGAGAAGAACGAGTGGACAATAGAATGACAAAGGGAGCGACCCCTGTAGAAACTGGAGATGTACCGTTATATAGAGTTACATTTTTATGGTGCGTTATATAACAATTGGGCAGTGTACTTGATGAGAAGTGAGGAGGGGTCGACCACAGTAATGTTCAAAGCATAGTCTATTATTAAGACCATAAGACCATCAGATATAGGAGCGGAATTAGGCCATTTGGCCCATTAAGTCTGCTCCACCATTTCATCATGGCTGATCCATTTTCCCTCTCAGCCCCAATCTCCTGCCTTCACCCTGTATCCCTTCATGCCCTGACTGATCAAGAATCTATCAACTTCTGCCTTAAATATACGGAAAGACACAAACTGACTCATACTGCCAATGAATGAAAATGCAAGCACAGAGATCAAGTCATTTTCCTCTATCAGTCGTGGTGGTGACATGAATCAAAAGGCATCAGGAAGAACATTTAAAAATTGTAATATATATTGAAACTACGGTTCTCTGCTGAGAAACAGGAGGCTCACAGAAATGCTTTCAAATATCTTAGAGAATACAGACAAATGAGTTGGTGTGAAAGTGTTTCTGAAAGCCGGCATGAGAAATTAATACCCTTATCTTATAAAGATATCTCTTGAAAGGATATCACGGTTCTCGGTTTCATTTACCGATTGTTCAGAATAAAAAGCCATTTAACCCATATAAGCTGGTCTCTTACTCTGGAGTTATATATTATTTATGCAGACCCTTTGGCCCAACTGCTCCATACAGAGCAAGATGCCTATCGAAGTTAGTCCCATATCTCTCTGACTGTCCCTGTCACACTGCCTTGAAAATATGTTACTGTATCTGCCTCAGCCACTTCCTCTTGCAGCTTGTTCCGCATACTCACCACCCTCTGTGTGGAAAATGTAATTAGGTACAAATTAGCAGTCTTGAAGAATAAGAGATTGGAAGGTTGATTTTCATATTATTGAATATGTGAACCGAATGCATTGTAAGCATCTGATGCTCATTCATTGACCATATTTTTAATGAAAAGAGGGCAGCTATAAGGAATAGTAACTCACAGGTAGCTGCGTAGTGCTCACAGAGTTATGCAGTTCTAAAGCAGGCCATTTGGCCCATCTAAACTAGTCCCATTTGTCCATGTTTTGCCAATGTCCCTCTAAATATTTCCTACCCATGTATATATGTCAAGAACCTTTTAAATGTTGTTAATGCACTTGCCTCAACCACTTCCACTGCAAGCTTATTCCATGGCACTTATAGCGAGAGGATTCGAGTACAGGAGCAGGGAGGTACTACTGCAGTTGTACAAGGCCTTGGTGAGACCACACCTGGAGTATTGTGTGCAGTTTTGGTCCCCTAATCTGAGGAAAGACATCTTTGCCATAGAGGGAGTACAAAGAAGGTTCACCAGATTGATTCCTGGGATGGCAGGACTTTCATATGAAGAAAGACTGGATGAACTGGGCTTGTACTCGTTGGAATTTAGAAGATTGAGGGGGGATCTGATTGAAACGTATAAAATCCTAAAGGGATTGGACAGGCTAGATGCAGGAAGATTGTTCCCGATGTTGGGGAAGTCCAGAACGAGGGGTCACAGTTTGAGGATAGAGGGGAAGCCTTTTAGGACCGAGATTAGGAAAAACTTCTTCACACAGAGAGTGGTGAATCTGTGGAATTCTCTGCCACAGCAAACTGTTGAGGCCAGTTCATTGGCTGTGTTTAAGAGGGAGTTAGATATGGCCCTTGTGGCTACAGGGGTCAGGGGGTATGGAGGGAAGGCTGGGGCGGGGTTCTGAGTTGGATGATCAGCCATGATCATAATAAATGGCGGTGCAGGCTCGAAGGGCCGAATGGCCTACTCCTGCACCTATTTTCTATGTTTCTATATACTGGCCACCATCTGTGTGGAAAAGTTGCCTGGCAAGTTGCAATTAACTTTTTTCCCTCTCACCTTAAACTTCTACCTTCAAGTTCCTGGGGAAAAAAGACTAAGTGCATTCACCCTATGCCTCTCATGGTTTTATGCATCTCTGTTAGATCACCTCTGTCTCCTACATTACAGTACAAGGAATAAAGCCCTGGCGTTTCCCCCCTTACCTAGTCTCACCTACCACATTCTAGTGTGTATTCCTCCTCCTCCCCCTTTTTTCCCAGGGCTTGGGGATTGGGAAATGTGTAATATATGAGGGGGCATAACTTTAACATGATTGGAGTGTGGAGATGGGATGTCCCAGGTAGATTTTCAACAGAGAGTGGTGGGTGGTGAAACGTGCTGCCAGGGTGGTGGTAGTAGCAGATACATTAGAGACTTCTGAGAGACTCTAAGATAGGCACATGGATGATAGGAATATGGGGAGCCATGTGGGAGGATTGATTAGATTGTTCTTAGAGAAGGCTAAAGGGGTGGCACAACTTTGTGTGTCTAAAGGCCTGTATTGTGCTTTACTGTTTGATGTTCTATGTAGGATGTTGACAGTTTATGATAGGACCCTGGAGAGCATTGTAGAACAGAGGGACCTTGGAGTTCACGGTTCTCTGAAAGTGGAGTCACAGCTCAACAGGGCGGTGGAAGTGTCTTTTGGCATATTGGAAAGAGTGCAGAAGAGACTGAGAGGGATAATGCTACAAGTCAAGGGTCTGAGTAATAGAGCTGCAACATCACCTCATGGCTCTTAAACTCAGTCTCTTGACTGATGAACAACACATCGTGATAGTTGTCCGTCGTATCAGACGATGACAGGAAACCTGTGCAGGAGAGTTTTTAAGGCGGAAAAGCCATTGCGCTGGGGCAGTTCCACTCACTTGGCCTGAGCAGTCTGGGTCCAGTGGTATGAGTAGTCATTAAAAACTGGGGTCTTCCTTGGTTGCAGGGGATGACTGTGACTTGCTCTGTGCCTCATTATGCCCTTTGCTCTCCACAGAACCTTGCAGAACCACCTTCCTGTCCGTTGGACCTCATTGTAGAACTCATCCGCCCAGTTTGCTGGTGCTGACTTAGCGTGCCAGGACAGGCATGTCCCTATCTCACCGGCGTATGAGGACCGCCTGTCGAAGTGGTGAACCAGGATGTGGCTGCTGTGGCATGCAGAGAACTATTTGAAGCCACAGGTGAGAGCTGAGCATCCGGTGATGTGGGTGGGGAGGGACCAATGTTGAGTCAGCTGCCCCAGCACACCACATGTCTTCTTAATCACCATTGTCAACTCTAGCTTGAGCTGACTTTCCGAAATGTGATCAAATCAAATCAAATTCGTTTAATTATCATTCAACCATTCATCAATGAAACCGTGTTCCTCTGGAGCCAAGGTGCAATACACACACAGCACATTCAAAATAGCAAGGTCACATAAAAACGACATACATACATTGAACTTCATTTGCTATTCTTCAGCCCTCCAATGGGATGCATTCTCTGGTACATTTATGGTATCTATGAAAATTTGGTGAGGGTCAATGGGGACTTGCCAAAATTCCTTGGACTGCTGAGGAAGTCAAGGTACTGGTGGGCTTTCTTGGCTGTAGTCTATGTAATCGGAGCAGGACAGGCTATTAACAATATTCACCTTTCAGAACTTGAAGCTCTCAACCTCAGCACTATTGATATAGTCAGCGGTATGCATTCCAGTTCAGATTCAGATTTATTTATAACATGTATGTCAAAACACAGAGATGTGTGGTTTGTGTTCATGACCAACAGACCTTGAGAATGCGCTGGCGCAGCCCGCAAGTGTCGCCACACTTTCTGGCGCTAACATAGCACGTCCACAATGTCCAGCAGAGCAACAATAGCAATATCAAACCAAACATACCAACAGCAAAACAAGCCCCTTTCCTCCCTCCCACCCATCAGCTCACTCACACACAGACATGCCTCCAATCCCACAACAGGCCACCTTTGGGCTTATGACCTCCAGTCCTTGACCCTGGACTCTCAGACTTGCAGACATTGGGCTTCCAGCTTCCGCCCTTGAGTCGGACTTGGGGATTCACAGACTTCTGGACAAGCTGGCCTCCAGACTCGTTGACTTCCATTTTCGAACTTCAGCTTTGGCCTCTGCACTCACAGACAACCAAATGCTCCTTGTCCACTTTGAACAGTCGTGGTTTGCACATTCCTGAGAATCAGCGAGAATGTTGTCTTTCTTCCCAGAGCTTTAGCCCACACTTGCTCTGGGTTCATTGGACCAGTGTCTGTTGCTTCAGAAACTTACATCCTCTGTACAGTAGGTGGCAGTGTTTCTCCGGTTAAACAGCCCAGTGTGGGAACACAAAATCAAAGTCGAGCTTACTGTCATCTGCACAAGTACACGTATGTACAGGAGCTATGAAAAACTTACAACAGCGTCACAGGCACAGAGCATCAGATATACAGCATTCACAGGAAAGCATAAGTGATACACAAGTTTTACAAGAAAGAACACTATTAGAACAAAAAATAAGCAAAGTCTATTTCGGCATAAAGTAGTCACACTGCACTATAGTGAGGTAGTGATTAGGGTGGTGCCAGTTGGTTCAAGAACCAAATGAATGGTTGAAGGGAAACAACTGTTTTTGAACCTGGTGCTGTGGCTTTAGGGTTCTATACAGGTCTAGTGACCATGACAGGGACAGCACCGCTAGGTTTGTATACCACGAGGAATGAAGAAGGCAAGACAGCGGCTATATTTCATTAGGAGTTTGAGGGGATTGGGAACATCACCTAAAACACTTGAAAATTTCTGCAGATGTACTGTGGAGAGCATTCTGACTGGCTGAATCACCGTCTGGTACAGGAGTGCGACTGCACAGGATCGAAGCAAGCCGCGGAAAATTAGTCATCTCCATCATGGGTACTAACCTTCGTAGTATCCAAGACATCTCCAAGGAGTGGTGCCTCAAAAAGGCAGTGTCCATCATTAAGGACCCCCATCAGCCAGAACACGTCCTCTTCTCACTGTTACCATCAGGTAGGAGCTACAGAACCCTGAAGTCACACGCTCAGCGATTCAGGAACAGCTTCTTCCTCTCTGCCATCCGATTCCTAAATGGACATTGAACCCATGAGCTCTTCCTCACTACTTTTTAATTTTATGTTTTTGCACTACTTAGTTAACCATTTGATATGCATATATAAAGGCCTCCGTTAGTCTTGCGAGACCATGGATCTGCGCCTGGAAAATCTTCACTCTCCAGGGCGCAGGCCTGGGCAAGGTTGTATGGAAGACCAGCAGTTGCCCATGCTGCAAATCTCCCCTCTCCACGACACCAATGCTGTCCAAGGGAAGGGCATACAGCTTGGCACCAGTGTCGTCACAGAGCAAGGTGTGATTAAGTGCCTTGCTCAAGGACACAACACGTTGCCTCGGCTGGGGCTCGAACTCACGACCTTCAGGTCGCTAGTCCAATGCCTTAACCACTTGACCACGTGCCCATATTATGCATATATATGCTTACAGTAATTCACAGTTTTCCCACTATATTATTGTGTATTTTATTGTATTTGTAAAATTAACAAATTTCACAACATATGCCGATGATATTAAACCTGATTCTGTGAGAAGATGGCATGGCCCAGCTGGTGGTGAGAACATTATACAAGCTGAACCAGCTTTTGCATGTAGTTCTGTCACCCCACTGCAGGAAGGATGCGGGGACTTTAGCTAAGGTGCAGAAGAGGTTCACCAGGATGCTGCCTGGATTAGAGGGGAGAGATTGGACTGTTATGAGGAGAGATTGGACAGACTTGAGTTGTTTTCACTGGAGGACTGGAGGCTGAAGAGAGACTAAGAGAATTTCGTAAACTGAGAGGCAGAAATATGGCACAAATAGAGTCTTTTTCCCAGAGTAGAAATACCAAATGCTAGAGGATATTCATTGAAGGTGAGGGGGGAAGTTTAAAGCAGATGTGTGAAGCAAGTTGTTTTTACACAGAGAATGGTGACTGCTTGGAATGTGCTGCCAGGGGTGGTGATAGAGGAGAACAAATTTGGTAAATAGGTACCGAGGTACGGTGAAAAACTTTGTTTTGCCAACCATCCCATATAGATCACTTCATTACAAGTTCCTGGGCCCAATACGTTAATGCAATCGCAAACAAGACTATACTACATTAGGACTTTGAGGAGATTTGGTACGTCAGCAAAGGTTCTAGCAAATTTCTGCAGCTGTACATGGGGAGCTTTCTGACCGGTGGCATCACAGCCTGGTACAGAGGTATCAACGTGCAGGATTGCAACAGGCTGCTGAGGGCTGTAGTGTCAGCCAGCTTCATCATGGGCACAACCCCTCCCACCACCGAGGACAGATTCGAAAGGCAGTGCCTCAAGAAGGTGCAATCGATCACTAAAGACCCTCACCATCTGAGCATGCCCACTTCTTACTGCTACCATCAGGAAGGAGGTACAGGAGGCTGAATACACACACTCAACGACTTGGAAACCGTTCCTTCCCCTGCACTGTCAGATTTCTGAATTGTCCATGAACCCACAAACACGACCTTGTTATTCCTTTTCTTTGCACTCTTTATTTTGTAGCTTATATTAATTTGATTGTCTTTGCACGGCATTGCTGCTGCAAAACAACAAGAAACACATTACGTGTCATAACAGTGATTCTGATTCTGAAATGCGTCTTTACGTGAAGTGTTATTCTTGGCAGATCTCAGAGCAGAAAGTGTTGGCGTTAATAGGCAGCTGGTGAATGTGTCATTCTGGAGTAATTAGCTGCAAATTAGTTGTCATGAAGAGTAAGACAGTGGAAGTGTGGTAGAGATGTTACTGTAAAAGTGAAATGAACACATCATAAGCATTTGATGCCCATTCATTGTTCACAGCTTTAAGGAAAAGAGAGCAAGCAGCTCTGAGCAATAGTAACACACAGACAGAGCTCAGAAACAGGACCTTCAGCTCAACTGGTCCACGCCAGCTACGATTCCCATCTGAGTTAGTTCCAGTTGCCCACATTTGGCCCTTGTCTCTCTAATCCTTTCCTTTCACCTCAGGTGGCACAGTAGTGTAGTGGCTAGAGCATCACTTTACAGCACCAGCTGTGAGGTAGGGGTTTGAGTCCGGTCACTGTGTGTAAGGAGCTTGGACATTCTCCCCGTGCCCACGTAGGTTTCCTCTGGGTGCTCCAGTTTCCTCCCACATTCCAAAGGCGTACGGTTAGGGTTAGTGAGTTGTGGGCATGCTATATTGTGCATGATGACACTTGCCGGCAGCCCCCAGTACATCCTCTCTGATTTGATTTGATTTGATGGAAATTACTCATTTCATTGTATGTTTCGATGTACGTGACAAATAAAGCTAATTTTCAATCTAATTTTAATCTTAATCTCTTTATCCTTGCATATATCAATGTACTGTAGCTATTAAATATTGTTAATGTACCTGCTTCAACCACTTCTTCTGGTAGCTTGTTCCACACACTGATCACCATCTTGGTGAAAAAACTTCCCCTCAGGTTCCTATTAAATATTTCCCCTCTCTTCTTCAATCTCTCGCTTCTCGATTCCCCAACGCTGGGAAAATGCCTTTGTGCATTCACCCTATCTATGCCCCTCTTGCTTTTTTACACCTTTGAGAGATCACTCAATCCAAGGAAAAATGTCCTAACTTGCCCAACCCCTCTCCATAACTCAGTCCCTTGAGCCTCGGCAACATCCTAATAAATCTCCTCTGCACGCTTTTGAATTTATTGACATCTTTCCTATAGATTGGTGACCAGACCTGAACATGATACTTCAAGTGTGTCTCACCAATGTCTTCTACAACTGCAATATAACACATTGACTTCTAATCTCAGTGCCCTGACCAATGAAGCCGACTTGCCGAAAAGCCTTCTACACACCTGTCCAACCTTCTTCTGAAGGCGGAGGCCGCAAACGAGATTCTCGTTCCTTTTCTTTGAAAAACGCCTGGAACCTGGCAGCAGATAGGTCTGGTTGGCCAAGTGTTTCCCAGCCAGCACCCCATCCCCAGAGAATATCGGACAGGCTTGGAAACTGCACCTCTGGCAGGCACAATGCTCTCTGCCTGTGACAGTGGCGGGGGCCTCGAGAGTCTGCTGTCTTGCAGATCAATCAATGTCAGATAAATGTGAAGTGGGGTGAGTGGTGGGGGGAAAGCAAGGGACAGCTGGCCATCTCTAACGCGAGGGAAGTGTCCTTCACAGAATTGTCTGCTCTTCGATCAGATGCTCAGATTATGACTTATTTTCCACTTGAAATAAGCACAGAGTAACACAGCAAAGGAGCTGACCTTTCAGTCCAGCTCATCCGTGCTGAACACAGAGCCACCCGACTAGTCCCATATACTTGTTTTTGCCCCATATCACTTTGAACCTATCTTATCCATGTTCCTGTCCCACTATCTTTTAAACGTTGTAATTATACCTGCCTATACCACTTCATCTGGCGGCTGATTCCATATATCCACCACTCTCTATGTGAAAATGTTGCTCCTCAAATCCCCTTTAAATCTTCCCCCTCCACCCTAAACCAGCACCCCCTGGTTTTAGACTCCTGTTGTTTGGTTCAGCTCAGCTCATTATAGAAAGGATGTGGAAACTTTAGGGAGAGTACAGAGAAGATGTACCAGGATATTGCCTGGACTACATGGCATGTCTCATGAAGGTTGATTGAGTAAGTTATGTCTTTTTTCTTTGGAGAGGAGGATGCGAGGTGACCTGATCGAGGTGTACAAGGTGATTAAAGGCATAGCTGAAGACTTTCCCAGAGCAGAAATGGCTATACAAAGAGGCATAATTTTAAAATGATTGTAGGAAAGTATAGTGGGGGTGGGATGTCAGAGGTAAATTCTCATTTGACGTGGAGAGTTGTGGGTGCATGGAATGTGCTGCTAAAGTGGTGGCAGGGACAGATACGTTAGGAACATTCAAGGAATTCTTAAACAGGCACATGGATGGTAGAAAACTGGAGGGTTATGTAGGAGGGAAGGGTTAGATTGATCTTGCAAAAGTTTAAAATGTTGGCACAACATTATGGGCCAAAGAGCCTGCACTGTGCTATGTCCTATATGATAAATACCCTGGGGAAAGACTCCACTCACGTTATCTATGTCCCTCATGATTTTATAAATCTCTATAAGGTCACCACTCAGCCTCCTTCACTCCAAGAAAAACTTTCCCAGGATATCCAGCCTCTCCTTATAACTCATACCCTCCAGTCCTGGTAACATCTTAGTGAATCTTGCCTGCACTCTTTCCAGGTTAATTATACCTTCCTCTAGCTAAGCTGGTGACCAGATGAGAAGAGAAGCCAACTCCAGCGTCAACACAGCACTTCATTAGGTCCCTGAAGGGCAGAGGAAATGCAGTAGACCAAAGACAACTTGGTGCCATACCGTAAAGCCAGAAATGATGACCTGAACCACACCTGCGGCACAGTAGAGAAAATGGCCAAGGACAGACAGAGATGGAGGACATTCACTGCAGCCCTAAATGCCAGTGGCGTAATGGGCGGTAACTAATGATCCACTACGGTAGTGTCACCCACTAACTTACAGATGGAGTTAGAGCAGAATCTGGGCACACAGTCATGGGTGACAGGGAGTACAGAACACAACCTTGTGGGGCACCAGTGTTGAGGATAATCGTGACAGAGGAGCTGCTGCTTATCCTTACTGATTATAGTCGGTTGGTCAGAAAGTCGAGGGTCCAGCTGCAGAGGGAGGTGTTGAGTGCCTGTACCAGGGGTTTGGTGCTACCTTCGCCAGGAAGTGTGGATTTGAAGGAGGAGCTGTGGTCAATACAGACTTGTAGGTGACTTCACTGTCTAGATGGTCCAGAGATAAGCATGTGTCTATGGAGATGGTATCCACTTGTTTTGACATGAGGCTGATTGCAGTGGGTCGAGGTTGTCTGGGAGGCTGGAGTTAATGGGTGCCACGACTAGCCTCTTGAAGCAGTTAATGATGGTGGAGGTCAGAACCACTGGGCAGTAGTCATTAAGACACATTATCTCATTTCTGTTGAGCACCAGGATCATAGTGGTGTTCTTAAAGCAGGAGGAAACGATAGGCTGAGGTAGGGTGAGGTTAAAAATACCTGCAAAAACTCCTGCCATCTGATCTGGACAGGACCTAAGGACATGGCCAGGGACACCATCTGGGCCAGGTGCTTTCCATGGGTTCATTTTCTGGATGACATTTCCTAACAGTGACTTGTGGTTTCAGGTGTCCTGGAGACCATCCGGATGGATGGTGACATACCCACTCCCTACTGTTCAAAGCATACATAGAATAGCATGCATAGAATGGGAAAACATTAGAGAGGGTGCAGAGGAGATTTACCAGGGTGCTGCTTGGATTAGACAGTATGCTTTTTGAGAATAGGTTGAGTGAGCTAGGGGTTTTCTCTTTGGAGCGAAGGAGGATGAGTAGGGGATTTGATGGAGATGTACAAGATAATTGAGTGGACAGCCAGAAACTTTTCCCAGGACGGAAATGGCTAATACAAGGACATATAATTTGTAGGCGAATGGAGGAAAGTATGAGGGAATGTCAGAGGTAGGTTTTTTTTTACACAGAGAGTGGCAAGTGCCTGGTACACACTTTCAGAGTGGTGGTAAAGGCAGAAAATTTAGGGACATTTAAGAGAGTCTTAAATAGGAACACGGATGATAGACAATTGGTTATGTGGGAGGGGAGGGTTGGATTAATCTTGGAGTAGCTTAAGAGGTTGACATAATATTGTGGGCTGAAGAGACTGTACAGTGTTTTACTGCTCTATGTTCTATGTTCTAGATTCACCAGACTCTTGAGAGAAATAATTTCTACATAACCCCTACATAACTGTAGACACTGGGTGCATCAACGCTGACATCTCCTGGCAGCACCCCATTACTGCAGGCAGCATTATGACCGCTCACTCCAGCACAGGTATCCGGAACCAGAATCAGAATCAGATGTATTGTCACTGACATATGTCGTGAAATTAGTGCCAAAGTGCCCAGTTTCAGTTGCTCCATGGAGCTACTGAGATCTACCCGGACTTCAGTGAAGTGCAGATCAGGGGCAGCCACTGGAGCCACTGCCCCTTGGCTCCAATGTCCCTGATTTGATCCCAACCTCCAGCACTGTCTGTGTGGAGTTTGCCCCTGAGTGTGTGTGTTTCCCCTGGGTGTTCCGGTTTCCTCTTGCACTCCGATGACTTTGGTAGGTTAATTACTTTCCCCCGGTGTGGGGTGAGGGGTATGTCGGGGGAGAATAAATGGGATTAGGTTACCATGCCATGCTGTTTTCAGTGGTCAGCACTTTTCCAGAGGGATGAATCTTGGAGGATGTTGAATGGCACTGACCTCTCGCTATACCAGTGAGGATGTGATCCTCATGCCCCATATAAAGATGGGGCTGTCGGGAGAGCTGAAAGAAGTTTATAAAATTATGAGCGTACAGACGGGGTAGGCATTCATATCTTTTACCCAGGGCAAAACGTCAAATACTAGGGGACATGCATTTAAGATGAGGGGGGAGAATTGTGGGGCAAGTTTTTTTTTAATGGATTGCCAGGGAAGGTGCTGGAATCAGATACGATATACTAGGTGTTTAAGATGTAAAGATTAAAGATGAGCTTCATTTGTCACATGTACATTGAAACAAACAGTGAAATGTGTTGTTTGGATCAACGAACAATGCAATCCCAGGATATGCTGGGGGCAGCCCGCAAGTGCACCATGCTTCCTGCACCAGTATAGCATGTCCACAATTTACCAGCCAGAGCCCATCTGCCTTTAGAAGGTGGGAGGACACCCATGTGGTCGCAGGGAGAACATACTAACTTACAGGCAACTGTAGGGTTCAATTCTATTCAATTCCAAGACTTTGAAGAGGCTGCATTTGGAATATTGTGTCGCATTGTGGAGGTTTTCTTGCTTGTTAGAGGAAACATGTCATTAAGCTGAGAAAGGTGCAGAGGAGACTTATGAGGATGTTGCCAGGACTCGAGGGACTGAGTTGTAAGACCATGAGACATAGAAGCAGAATTAGGCTATTCAGCCCATCGAGTTTGCTCCGCCATTCTATCATGACTGATTTCCTTCGGATGCTCCAGTTTCCTCCCAGATTACAAAGACTTACATTTAGGGTTAGCGCATGCTATGTCAGTGCCAGAATACATGCTGAAACTTGCGGGCCGCCCCCAGCACATCCTTGGATGGTGTTGGTCGTTGACCCTTTGACATATTTCCCGGTATGTTGTGATGTAATGTGAGAAATAAAGGTAATCTTTAATATTTATCATTTCATTATACCTCCCCCATATCCAGGAAGTACAATCCAAACCACCAGATAATTCCTCGGCCGGAAAGTCTGCCACCCACGAGATCCCATTAGCCATCTGCCAAGCTCGTTCAAAAACATTTCGGTTTAATCGCTCTTCTGCCCACCACAGATGCAATTGTTCCTTCAGGGCCCTTTTAACCCAATGTGACAGATGTTCAGATGCTCTCCAACAGATGAGTCCTTCATCCTGTTGTTGAGGCTACCTTGGAACTCATTCGCAGAGACGGAAAAGGAGCACGGAGAACAAGGCACACTGTCCCTGATCAGTCGGATCTCTGATGATAGTAGCTGTGATGTTACGTTGCAGTGGTACAAGACGTTGGAAAGGCTGCATTTGGAATATTGTGTTCAGTTTTGGTCGCCCAGTTGTAGGAAACACATCATGAAGCTGGAAAGAGTGCGGAGGAGACTTATGAGGATCTTGCAGGACTCAAGGGACAATGAGACATAGGAGCAGAAATTTGCCACCATACCAAATCACCTCAAACTCACATAGCTCCAGTTGTGCCTTCTTTGTAATTGCATTGATACGTTGGGCCCAGGATAGACCTTGGGATAGATGTTGACAGCCAGGGACCTGAAACTGGTCTCCCTTTGCACTGCTGAAACATCGATAAGGACTGATGTGTGTTCCCTCGACTTACCCTTCCTAAAGTCTACAATCAATCCCCATGTCTTACTGACGCTGAGTTCAAGGTTGTTGTTATGACACCACCTGGCAATCTGTCTCACTCCTGAACACCGCCTCGTCACCATCTGAAATTCTGCCATCAATGGATTTTTAGATGGAGTTTGGGCTGTGCCTAGCCTCACAGTTATGAGTGGAGAGCAGTGGGCCAAGTATGCACTGATGAAGTGCATCCGTGTTGATTGTAAGTGAGAAGATGTTATTTCCAATCTGCATTGACTGTGGTCTCCCAATGAGGAAATCAAGGATCCAGTTGCAAAGGGAGATATAGAGGCCCAAGTTTGAAGCTTATTGATTAGCATCTTATCAACATTCTCCCCTCTTGCA
Organism: Mobula hypostoma; assembly: GCF_963921235.1. Lineage (NCBI taxonomy): Eukaryota > Metazoa > Chordata > Chondrichthyes > Myliobatiformes > Myliobatidae > Mobula > Mobula hypostoma. The sequence goes on along the minus strand of NC_086097.1, from coordinate 30,223,648 downwards.
TCTACGTCCCTACTCTCTTTCCCTCTGCCACCTTTTTCACCAGCTCTAAAATAAATCACGGCTCTTCTACATTAAAGACATATCTTGGTCAAAGGCTGCACTAGCCAAATGGATGAGATTAGATTAGGGAGCAGTAAGTAAGTGACACTCTTATTCCAGAGGCAGCACTGTCTATAAGTCTTACCCAGACCTGTAACACACAGTGTATCAACTCTGGTCTAAAACTGGCGAACCCATCAGCAGAATGTAAAATGCTTCTTGTTTACTCAAGCAGATGTCTGAATTGATTAAGTTAAGTGCTACCAATTACCCCCATGCCTTACTTATGTTGCTTCAATGGAAAAGCACTTAATAAAAGTCCTGACAGGATAATAATATCGCCTCCAGTACGTGGAGACTTCTATTGTTTGCAGTGTTCGAGGATCATCTATAGAACCTGGGCTTCCTGACATCATGACCTGCATTTTATCCCAAAGTAATTCAATTGCAAAACAAGATGATTGATGTTGTCTGGAAAAGCGTGGTTTCATGTGTCAGTAATAACCTTATTATCCTCTGTCAGAACAAAGTGCTGGCGTATTCTTCCTGACCTTGAATTCAACATTATTCGTTCTTCTACCTCAGAGGGCATTTTTCACAATCTGAGATCTAACAGGCTCCAGTACACTGAGAGATCGAAATGCTTCTTATAACGCATCTACCTTTGTAGTCCATTAAGAAAGTAGGTACGTATATAATCTCAATCAGGGCAGTGGTGGGACAAATGCTGCTATGGCGATGGAGCTGGCTGTAGCCTAATGGACAACAAACTAGCTTTTACACTCATAGAGTCATATAGAAATCGGCCCTTTGGCCCATCATAGTCATGCTGACCATCAAATACTCGTCGTGGCTATCCCTCGAGGTCGAGGATGATGGTCTTCGTTCTGTTGATCTACTTATGGGCTCTCAAGTGGCTTATGAGTCCAATCTTGGCTTTGAAAGTTCTTCCGCATTCCCGACAGGTAGTTCCAGACGGCAGATCGGGTTTTCGTTGTTGCTGCCTCTCTTTCCATTTTCTTCTCTTTTCTTCTAATTCTGCACATCTGTTGGCTTTGAAAGTTGCTGTTCCTTCTCGGATGACGGATTGCCAGTTTCCTGTCCTTGGCATTGGTTTCCCAATTGTTGATGTCGATGTTACATTTCTTTGTGATGGCTTTTAAGACGTCTTTGAATCTCTTCCGTTGTCCGCCTCTTTTACGTTTGCCTTCTTTAAGCAGGGAGTAGAAGATTTGTTTCGGCAGACGTTCGTCTTTCATCTGAACAACATGACCGCTCCATCTTAGTTGGTTCTTGATGACATAGGCTTCAGTGCTTGTTGTTTTTGCTTCATTTAGCACACTGACGTTGGTTCTTCTATCTTTCCAGCCGATAGTTAAGATGTTTCGAAGACAGCATTGATAGAACTTTTCAAGTGCCTTCAAATGCCATCGGTATGCTGTCCAGGTTTTTGATGCATACAGGAGCGTTGGGATTTCCACTGCTTTGTACACTAACATTCTGGAGTCTGTTCGGATGTCACGATCATGAAAGACTCTTGTTCGGAGACGTCCAAAAGCTGATCCAGCTGACTGTACTTCAGTCATAGAGTCATAGAGCATGCAAACAGGCCTTATGGCCTAACTGGCCCATACCAAACAGGATTCCCATCCAAGTTGGTCCCATTTGCCTCCGTTCGGCCCAGATCCCTCCTTTCCTATCCCTGAACCTGTCCCAGTCCCTTTTAAGTGTTGTTAATGTACCCTGCTTCCACCACTTCCTCTGGCAGTTCATTCCATTTACTGACTACCTTCTGGGTAAAAAAAAGTTGCCCTTCAGGTCCCTATTAAATCTCTCCCCTCTCACCTTAAACCTATGTCCTCTAGTTCTAGATTTCTAACTGTGGGAACATGACAGTGTGCACTCACCCTGTCTATGCCATCTGTAAATTTGCTGATGACTGTGCTGTTGGAGGCAGAATCTCAGACGGTGATGTGGAAGTGTACAGGAGTGAGATATATAGGGATGTTGAGTGCTACCTCATTATTTCTCATTGAACCATTTATTTATTTTGTGACTTATGGTAACTCTTATGTTTTGTACTGTACTGCTGCTGCAAAACAATAAATTGCACGATACAGATCAGTGATAATAAAACTAATTCTGATAATATCACTCCACACTCCAATGAAAAAAAGACCAAACCTGTTCAACCTCTCTCCATAACTCCGTTCTGGCAACATCCTTGTAAATCTGCTCTTCACTCTTTCCCGCTGAAGGGAATGTTTTCAATAAATTATACGTTCAAGATGACCAAAACTGAACACAATCTTCCAAATGTGGCAACACTAACATCTTGAACAATTGCAGGATAACATTACTACAACTCCTGAACTCAATGTGTTGCTTGCTGAAAAAACAGTCCACATCTGGAAACAGGTGTTTGCCTCTCAGTGTAAGTTCTCATTCCTAAATGGTAGCGTAACAGTCGACGAGACGCAACTACAGCTCGGGGCGTCGGAGTTTGGGGTTCAATATGACGTCATCTGGAAGGAGTCTGTACATCCTCCCTCCCTGTGGGAAGTGCTGCAGCTTCTGCCACAGTCCAAAGGTGCACTGGAGAGTAGGTAAATTGTCTCATTATTAGGGTTACTAGGGCAAGCATTGAATCCAGAGTTGCCGGGGCAGCACAGCTCGAAGGGCTGGGTGGGCTTACTCCACACTCTAACTCTAAATAAGATGTAAATTTAAAAGCTAAACACGCAGCAGGTTAACAGACCAAACTTCAAACTCGCGAAGATGATAGACTGCATCTACTAGCAGTCCTGTCAGTCACCACAGGCCGCTGTTGGTGGGGCCATGTCTCTAGCTCAGTGACCTTACGCCGATGGTTGTGGGTTCAGTTCTGACCAGGGTTGTCTGAGAATTTCCTGTTGGTTACAAATGAACCAGAAACTGGTGGAGGGAGTAGAAAGACGGAACATACAACTTAGCACATTGAATATTGAACACAGAACAGAACAGGCCCTGTGGCCCACGATGATGTGCCAACCTTTTAATCTACTCCAAGATCAATCTAACCCTTTTTTCCTCACATAGCCCTCCACTTTGCTTTCATCCATATGCCTACCTAACAGCTTATTAAATGGCCCTAATGTATCAGCCTTTACCACCTCCCCTTGCAGCACGTTCCAAATACCTATGACTCTATTTGAAAAAACCCTACCTTTGACATCCTTTCCTCCAAATTTCCTTAAAATTAGGTCTCCTTGTATTAGCCATTTCTGCCCTGGGAAAAAGATGCAGGCTGACCACTTTATTTATGTCTCTTACCAAGTTGTACACCTCTATCAGTCACCTCTCATCCTTCTTTGCGCCAAAGAGACAAATCCTAGCCGACTCAACTTTTCTTCATAAGACATTCTCTCTAATCTGGGCAGCAGACCGGTAAAGCAACACATGTACTGCCAGGGGTCGTGGTAGAGGCTGGTTCATTAGGGAAGGGCAGAATAGGTTAGGATTTATTCCCTGGAGTGTAGAAGGATGAGGGGAGATTTGATAGAGGTATACAAAATTAAGAGGGCTATAGAGAGGGTAAATGGAAGCAGGCTTTTTCCACTGAGGTTGAGTGGGACTAAAACTAGAGGTCAGGGGTTAAGGGTGGAAGGTGAAATGTTTAAGGGGAACATAAGGGAGAGCTTCTTCACCCAGAGGGTGGTGACAGCGTGGAACGAGCTGCTAGTGGAAATGATGGATGCAGGTACAATTTCAATATTTAAGAGAACTTTTGAGAGATACATAGATGGGAGAGTTATGGTCTGGGTGCAGTCTGGCATCAACTAGATGGGCCAAAGGGCCTGTTTCTGTACTGTAGTGTTCTATGACTCTCCATACGAGTTAGCGTTAGTGAGTTGTGGGCACAACATTGTCACTACAAGTGTGGTGGCACTTACAGACTGTCCCCAGCACAATTTTTTTCTGATTTGAGTTGACACAAGCAACACATTTCACTGTATGTTTCAATGTGCATGTGACAAATAAAACTAATCTTTATTTTTATCTTTATAAGACTCAATTAGAACAGAAAAAAGCAACGTCTTTTTTAATGTAAAGTGATCAGTATGGTGATAGTGTTGCTAAACTCTAGTGATTAGGCTCCATAAGACATAGCCCATTCAGCCCATCAAATCTGCTCCGCCATTCCATCATGGCTGATCCCAGCTCCCACTCAACCTCATACACCTGCCTTCTCACCATATCCTTTGATGCCCTGACTGATCATGAAACTATCAACTTCCACCTTAAATATACCCACTGACTTTGCCTCCACCGCAGTCAGTGGCAGAGCATTCCACAGATTCACTTAAAAAAAATTCCTCCTTACCGAATCCCAGTTGGTTCAAGAACCAAATGGTTGAAGGGAACTAGCTGTTCTTGAACCTGGTGGTGCACTTTATTAAAAAAATTCTACAGATGCTGGAAATCTTGAGCAACACTCACAAAATGCTGGAGGAACTCAAGCAGTATCTCAGAGAGGGGAATGAATAGTTGATACTTTCATAAATAGGTGCATGAAAAATGGAGGGCTATGTGGTAGAGAAGGGTCAAATTGATCTCGGAGTAGGTTAAAATGACGGTACAACATTGTTGGCCATAGGGCTTGTACTATGTTGTACGGTTCTATGTTCTATCAGGAATTCAGGCTTCTGTACCTCCTGCCCAAGTGTAGCTGCGAGAAGATGGCAAGGCATGGACGCTGGGGACCTTTGATGATGGATGAAGCAACAGCCCTGTGGGAGCTCCTTCACCAGCAGGACTGCAGCAATTCTCGATGGTGGCTCACACCCAACCTTCTCGATGGAGCACCAGGAATGTGAAATGTGAGATCACGGGCAGCTGTACGGAAGGAATTAAAAGGTGTTAGTCTGGAATGTGGGAATGCTTTGAGAAGGTACAAGGGAACCAACTCACAGCAATGCTTCGAGAACTTAGCGTGAGTGCCAGGCGACAGATTTGAGAGTAGGCAATGGTGAAAAACATGTTAGACTGGGAAAGTACTGGGGTAGTTATGATAGGTTTTTGAAGGGATATTGAAGGGTATAAAAAGGGGCAATTTTTTTGTGCAAGGGGAAACCTTCTCAGGCTGGGTGGTGACTGGTGCTATGTGTTGGAGATAGAGACAAGTATATAGGGAGAGAAAGAAGGAGAGGGAGGGGAGGGGAGGAGAGGGTGGAGGCGCGAGGGAAGTGAGAGAGACTAAAAATGCTGTCAGATACTTGCGGTTCCCTACAGCAATATATTGTGTGGTGTGGCTGAGCGATTGGTTGATAGTATTATTTTGTCTCTTTTACTATTTTATTAATCATTTTTCTTTCTTTCTGTATTTTATTATTTATGCCTCTCTAACAAACAAATTTCTTATAACCTTTAACATGGGTACAGTGCCTTCTTTTGTTTGCGGATAGCTCTGGCTGCTGAATCAGAAAAGAACTAGGAACGGACTTCAAAATATTTTTGTTACTGAAACTAAGTAGCCAAATGGTTAACATCCTGCTTTACTCACCACTTCTGTGAGATAATTTCATCTTAGACAGTCCAATTCACCAAGTGCTAATTTTAATAGAATCTGACCCACATCTGTGGTTGAAATCTATTCATAATGTGACCCATGTCCAGAATATCTTGATACAGAATTATTGTATACTAAAATTGACAAACTAAAGGAGACTGGCTGGTGAATTATGTAGCAACTTCCTTGCCCAATGACAATGAGGAGCTGTCGTCATTACAGAATGTTTTCGGTGGAACTGCCAAGTCACAACTGAATACAAATCTTTCAAGCTTCCTTGTCAAGAACAGTCATTTGATCTTGAAACTTAGCCAGGCCAGGAACCGACGTGAAACATCCTCAATCAAGAAATTTCAAAGACATTCTGAACTTTTGAAGGATCAGGTTGATTTCCCTAATTGTAAGTGCATGAACCATCAACACAAGGCTCCTCATAAGCAGAAAAGATGCTGAAAGCAGTCAGCAAGCCGGGCAGAATTCCATGGAAAATGAACCCTAGGATCCTGACATCATTGTGGTGACACAATTAAATTTATTATCACTGACATGAAACTTGTTATTTTGTGGCAGAGTATAATGCAAAGACACAATATTGCTATAAACTTCAAATTAAATTAATAGTCTGAATGAAATGAATAATGAGGCAGTATTCATGAATTCATGGCCCATTCAAAGTCTGATGGTGGAGGGGAAGAAGCTGTTCCTAAAATACTGAATGCGCGTCTTCAGGCTCCTGTACCTTCTCCTTGATAATAGACATGCGAAGGGAGCATGTCCCAGATGATGAGGATCCTTAATGGCAGATGTCACCTTCTTGATGCATCGCCATTTGAGGATGTCCTTGATGATGCCCATGATGGAACTGGCTGAGTCTAGAACCCTCTGCATCCTCTGTGTATTGGAGGCTCCATAACAGACGGTGATGCAACCAGTCAGAATGCTCTCCACCGTACATCTGTAGAAATTTGTAAGAGCCTTTGGTGACATACCAAATCTCCTCGAGCTCCTAACAGAACAGGAACAGAACCGATCAGCTGGATAAGTGGGCCAAGGAAAGGCAAATGATGTTCAATTTGATAATAGACACTGCCGCAGGAAAGCACTTTCAAGGACTCTTCATCTCATAATCTTGATATTATTACTTATTTTTTATTTTTGTATTTGCACAGTTTGTTGTCTTTTGCACATTGGTTGTTTGTCTGTCCTGTTGGGTGTGGTCTTTCATTGATTCTATTATCTTTCTCATATTTACTGTGAATGCTTGCAAGAAAATGAATCTCAAGAGTGTACTGGGACATTTATATACTTTGATAATAAATTTATTTTGTACATTGCAACTCTGGGTGTGTGTGAGGTCAACCGGGATAGGATTTGTACAGTGAATGGTCATGCCCTGGGGTGTTGTGGAACAGAGGAACCTTGGAGTATATGCGCATAATTTGCTGAAAGTCGTGTCTCAGGTACACAGGGTGGTGAAGAAGGCACTAGGTACTCCGGACTTCATCAGTCTGGACACGGAGTATAGAAGTGGCGATGTTATATTGCAGTTGTACAAGACACGATGAGACTGCACTTGGAGCACTGTGTCTAGTTTTGGTTGCCCTGTTATAGGAATGACATCATTAGTCAAGAAAGTGCACGGAAAAGATTTACTAGGACGCTGTCGGGACTGGAAGGCTGAGTTATAGGGAGAGGTTGGACAAGCTGGGACATTATTCCCACATCATGAAGACCCTGGAGAGACTTGTTCTGGAGCTGCTCCGGCCTATGGTCAGGCCACACTTAGATCCCCTCCAGTTTGCCTACCAGCCCCGACTAGGAGTTGAGGATGCCATCGTCTTCCTGTTGAACCGTGTCTATGCCCACCTGGACAAGCCAGCGAGCACTGTGAGGGTCATGTTTTTTGACTTCTCCAGTGCGTTCAACACCATCCGCCCTGCTGTGCTGGGGGAGAAGCTGACAGCGATGCAGGTGGATGCTTCCCTGGTGTCATGGATTCTTGATTACCTGACTGGCAGACCACAGTACGTGTGCTTGCAACACTGTGTGTCTGACAGAGTGATCAGCAGCACTGGGGCTCCACAGGGGACTGTCTTGTCTCCCTTTCTCTTCACCATTTACACCTCAGACTTCAACTACTGCACAGAGTCTTGTCATCTTCAGAAGTTTTCGGATGACTCTGCCATAGTTGGATGCATCAGCAAGGGAGATGAGGCTGAGTACAGGGCTACGGGAGGAAACTTTGTCACATGGTGTGAGCAGAATTATCTGCAGCTTAATGTGAAAAAGACTAAGGAGCTGGTGGTAGACCTGAGGAGAGCTAAGGTACCGGTGACCCCTGTTTCCATCCAGGGGGTCAGTGTGGACATGGTGGAGGATTACAAATACCTGGGGATACGAATTGACAATAAACTGGACTGGTCAAAGGACACTGAGGCTGTCTACAAGAAGGGTCAGAGCCGTCTTTATTTCCTGAGGAGACTGAGGTCCTTTAACATCTGCCAGACGATGCTGTGGATGTTCTATGAGTCTGTGGTGGCCAGTGCTATCATGTTTGCTGTTGTGTGCTGGAGCAGCAGGCTGAGGGTGGCAGACACCAACAGAATCAACAAACTCATTCCTAAGGCCAGTGATGTTGTGGGGATGGAACTGGACTCTCTGACGGTGGTGTCTGAAAAGAGGATGCTGTCTAAATTGCATGCCATCTTGGTCAATGTCTCCCATCCCCTACATAATGTACTGGGTGGGCACAGGAGTACATTCAGCCAGAGACTCATTCCACCGAGATGCAACACAGAGCATCATAGAAAGTCATTCCTGCCTATGGCCATAAAACTTTACAACTCCTCCCTTAAAGGGTCAGACACCCTGAGCCAATAGGCTGGTCCTGGACTTATTTCATAATTTACTGGCATAATTTACATATTACTATTTAACTATTTGTGGTTCTATTACTATTTATTATTTATGGAACAACTGTAACAAAAACCAATTTCCCCCAGGATTAATAAAGTATGACTATGACTATTCCTTGGAACAAGTCTCCTTGTAGAGATGTACAACATGAGGGGTGTAGACAGAGTGAATGTACCCAGCCTTTTCCCAGGGAGGGGGAACTGAAAACTAGAGAGCTGAGGTTTAAGGTAAGAGGGATCTGAGGAGCAACTTCTTCACACAGAGTACGGAGTTTCCAGAGGGTTGGAAAGCCTGCCAGCTCCATCATGGACACTGGCCTCCCCACCATCAAGGATACCTTCAAAAGGCACTGCCTCAAGAAAGAAGCAGCCATTATTAAGGACACTCATCATCCAGGATATGTCCTCTTCTCATTACTACCATAGGCCATAAGACTATCATCCAGCCCATTGAGTCTGCTCCGCTATTCCATCATGACTGATTTATTATCCTTCTCAACCCCATTCTCTGCCTTCTCCCAGTAACCTTTGATGCTCTTACTAATCAAAAACATATCAACCCATGCTTTAAATATACCCAGTGACTTGGCCTCCACAGCCATCTGTAGCAATGAATTCCACAGATTCACCACCACCTGGCTGAAGAAATTCCTCCTCATTTCTGTTCCTTGAGGACATCTTCCTATTCTGAGGCTGTGCCCTTTGGTCCCTAGACTCTCCCATGGGATTTCCATGCTGTACTGCTCTCTGGCTCTGTAACAGGGAACCACCCATCCAGTATGATATTCCAGCAAAGAACTGTGGCCACCTTAGACAATCTGAAGCCAGCTTGTCCAGAGCAAAGTCACATATGCACCAATGATTTATTGGTAGCTCTGCTCCTGTTCTACCGTTACAAACACAGGTTAAACACTTCCAGTTGAACAGGCTAATGTGTGTGCTTGTGCATGAAGCCATTTAATTTTGTGCTGGGTTCCTTCACTGGAGGGGAGGCTTGCAACAAAAGCACAATGCTCCCCTGAGCAACCTTGTTTCTTAAAGGGGCCCGCACTTCCAGATGATCTGCTTACAAAAGTAGAGAGAGAGAGATAACTAATCATTGACTTCAGAAAGGGGAGGCTGAGAGATCATGTACCAATTTTCACTGGTGGGTCAGAAGTGGAGAGAATTAGTAACACCTTGGATGACCTGTCCTGGGCCCAGCACATTGATGCAATCGTAAAGGCAGCACATGAATGTCTCTACTTTTTTTTTTGAAGCTTAAGAAATTTGGCTTAATAATCTTTAGAAAAACTTCTACAGATGCATTTTAGAAAATATTCTGGTTGTATCTGGTTTGGAAGTAAGGTATGTGTTACCATATATACCCATTGGCACTGGTGAGACATGGCGACACTTTGCGGGCAGCAAACAAAACTACTAACTATTCTACTTTTTGTTCTATGGAGCATTATTCTATGTGCTCCTTTTTTAAAGAAAGGGTCTTCCCTTCCTCCACCATCAACTCTGCTCTCAAGCGCATCTCCCCCATTTCACGCACATCTGCTCTCATTCCAACCTCCCGCCACCCCACTAGGAATAGGATTCCCCTCGTCCTCACCTACCACCCCACCAGCCTCCGGGTCCAACATATTATTCTGTAACTTCCGCCACCTCCAACGGGATCCCACCACTAAGCACATCTTTTCCTCCCCCTCTCTCTCTGCTTTCTGCAGGGATCACTCCCACGCGACTCCCTTATCCATTCGTTCCCCCCCATCCCTCCCCACCGATCTCCCTCCCGGCACTTATCCTTGTAAGCGGAACAAGTGCTACACGTGCCCTTACACTTCCTCCCTTACCACCATTCAGGGCCCCAGACAGTCCTTCCAGGTGAGGCAACACTTCACCTGTGAGTCGGCTGGGGTGATATACTGCGTCTGGTGCTCCTGATATGGCCTTATATATATTGGCGAGACTCGACGCAGACTAGGAGATCGTTTCTCTGAACACCTATGCTCTGTCTGCCAGAGAAAGCAGGATCTCCCAGTGGCCACACATTTTAATTCCACATCCCATTTCCATTCTGATATGTCTATCCACGGCCTCCTCTACTGTAAAGATGAAGCCACACTCAGGTTGGAGAACAACACCCTACATTCCGTCTGGGTAGCCTCCAACCTGATGGCATGAACATTGACTTCTCAAACTTCCACTAATGCCCCCACCTCCCCCTCGTACCCCATCCGCTACTCATTTATATACACACATTCTTTCTCTCTCTCTCTCTTCTTTTTCTCCCTCTGTCCCTCTGACTATACCCCTTGCCCATCCTCTGGGGTTCCCCCCTCCCCCTTTTCTTTCTCCCCGGACCCCCATCCCATGATCCTCTCATACCCCTTTTGCCTATCACCTGTCCGGCTCTTGGCTCCATCCCTCCCCCTCCTGTCTTCTCCTATCGTTTTGGATCTCCCCCTCCCCCTCCCACTTTCAAATCTCTTACTCACTCTTCTTTCAGTTAGTCCTGACGAAGGGTCTCGGCCCGAAACGTCGACTGTACCTCTTCCTAGAGATGCTGCTTGGCCTGCTGTGTTCACCAGCAACTTTGGTGTGTGTTGCTTGAATTTCCAGCATCTGCAGAATTGTGTGTGTGTACTATTCTATTGATTTTACTTTTCCTGGATTATGATCACTGCAATCCACAACCTGTAATTTCCCTTTGGGAGTTGAGCTTTTGAACCATCTGTATGAACTGGCATTTTTGCAGGGCATGGCGGCCATTGCTGGAGTGAACGTGGGCCAAATCGAAGCAGCAGCGCCTGGGCCCAAGAGTGGAAAAACAAACTGATGTTTGGCCAAATTTCAGCACTGACCCAGATTAAACCGTAGGGTAATGTAATTGGGAGAAATGTACACAATTCACAACCACCGACATCAAACTGGGGCTACACTTTAAGGGGCTGGTCTGACATGATTACGTAAAAGGTTCTTTAGCATGATTTTGTGGTGTAGGTTTAGGGAGTTTGACAACATGTGTTACATGTTTTGTTAAACATAAAACACCTCACTTTATTTTACTGTGGAAACCTACATTGGTGACCCCGATGATCTAGGACGATTCCAGGGTTATTGAACACGAAGCCCAACGCAGTTGCTTTGAAACTGCCTGAGTTTTGGGAGCAACATGCCGCCGGCTTGGTTCGTACAAGCCCAGGCCCAGTTTACCCTGCAGGAAACCTCCACCGACAACACCAAAAATGGTAGCAGTAGTAGTGTTACTCAGCAATTATGCCACAGCAAGAGTGGTGAGTCTGCTTGAACACCCACCTGAACACGGTAAATACCGATCGCTGAAAACTCATCTTTTACAGACTTTTGGACTATCGGAGTCTGAGCACACCAAACAGTTGCTCTCCTTACCCAGTCTCAGCAATGCTGGGCCTTTGGAGCTAATGGACCATATGCCGTATCTCCTGGGAAATCACTATCCTTGTTTTATTTTTAAAATAACTCTTCATGCAGCAGATGACTGATCAAGTTTGCACAGTCCTCGCTAATGCGCCTGTGAAAGACTATAGGGAGCTTGCTAAAATGGCTGATAGGCTCCACTCAGCTATGTAGCGATGCACCATCTTTCTCCATCTCAATAAGCCCGTCAACAAGGCCCCCAACACAAGGATGCCTGCAGCTGTGAAATAGATAATGCCGGGCCTGTGCTTTTACAATACTTGCTTTGTTAGGAATGCTAGGCAGTGCCGACCGCCTTGCAGCTTCAACAGTGTAAGCACACCAGCCATCAAAGGTCTGTGAACACCCTGGGTTCCAGCAGCCAGGGTGATTTACGGGCACCCTTTCAGGGCGACACTTCCTGTGTGACACGGGTGCTCAAGTGAGTGTACTGCCAGTATCACTTATTGATGAGAAGGCAAAGTGACGAAACCTTGCTGGAGGCCGCCAGTGGCAGCAAGATCTAGACTTACGGGACACAACAGGTGATCCTATGCTTCAGTGGGCACTGTTACATATGGGACTTCGTCCCGGCTAAAGTGGCTAGATTTCTGCTCGATGCGGATTTCCTGTGTGCCCAAGAACTGTTGATCGATCGTAAGAACTCCCGGCTTGTGGATGTAAAGGGCTTTGAGCCTTTACCCTGTTCTCCCAGCAAGTTCCCCACAATGACTCTATCAAGTGTATGCACCTCCACATGCGAGTTTACTCAACTGCTGGGTGAATTCCCAAGCCTCACCAAGCCCACATTCTCCAATACAGTCACAAAACATGGGGTTGAGTGCCACATTTCCATAACTGGCCCTCCAGTCCGTGCCCATGTGTGTAGACTGGACCCAGAAAAGCTGGAAACCACAAAGGCTGAGTTTGTCAACATGGAAGGACTTGGCATTGTAGGCTGGTCGAATAGCCCCTGGGCTTCACCCCTCCATGTGGTCTCCAAGTCCGATGGTGGTTGCCGCCCATGTGGTGATGACTGAAGCCTTAATGAGGCCAGCACCCCCAATCGTTACCTGGTCCCACACATTCAAGACTTTTTGGCATGTTTAGCCAGCAAGTTTATTTTTTCCAAAGTCAGTCTAGTCAGGGGCTACCATCAGGTGCCTGTGTGCTCAGAGGACATTCCCAAAACAGCTGTGATAACTCTGTTTGGCCTTTTTGAGTTTCTGTGCATGTCATCTGGGCTGAAAAATGCAGCACAGACTTTCCAGTGGTTGATGAACTCTGTATTAAAAGACTTAGATTTTCTTTTTGCTTACCTGGAAGACATACTTGTCGCTAGTGTGTCCAAATACAAACACTTATCTCATCTCTGCATACTTTGAGTGCTTAAGCCAACACAGGTTGATTATTAACCCTGCTAAATGCCAGTTTGGGTTGCCAACCATTGACCTTCTCGGCCATCGTATTTCCACAGAAGGTGCAAAGCCCCTCCCAAAGGTAGTCGCTATTATGGATTTCCCATCACCTTGCACTACTAAAAAACTACAGGAGTTTTTAGGCATGTTGAATTTCTATCACCACTTCATTCCGTGAGCTGCTGAACTTATGTTCCCCTTGTAAAGGCAATACCCCTAATCAAGTGCTTTACTCTTCAGCGGACATGACCAGGGCATTTGATGATACCAAATGAGCTCTTTCTAATGCAACCCTGCTAGTGCACTCACTCCCCAAAGCAACCAAAGCCATTACAACTGATGCTCCAGACTATGCTTTATGCTTGGTTTGGCACCTCATCTGATATTTTCTCTGACTGTGGTCCCAATTCATTTCAGATCTCTGGGCAGCGATGGTCTTGAACCTCAGCGTTAGGCTACACCACACCACAACGTTTCATCCGCAGTGCAATGGCCTATGTGAGCGGTTTCAGAGCTGCTCTGAGGGCTACCCTGACAGATGAGTGTTGACATGATTGGATCCCATGGGCCCTGCTGGGGCTCAGAGCTGCTCCTAAGGAGGGCCTGCAGTCATCCGTGGTTGAATTGGTACACATGCAGCCATTACGAGAGCCAGTGATGCCACGACTGCCTGGTCAGCCTCTCAACAGTGAGCACTGAGCCAGATTAAACTGTAATTGGGAGAAACGTACATAATTCAGGACAACCAACACTGAGTTGGGGTTTCACTTTAAGAGGTTGGTCTGATGTGATGACATTATTACATAAAAGGTTTTTAGCGTGCTTTTGTGGTGGAGGTTTTGAGAGTTCAATAAAATGTGTTACAGGTTTCGTTAAACATAAAACGCCTCACTTGGTTTTATTCACGGAAACCTACAAAACAGTCAAGGCGTCACGGCCGAAGGCGAAGAATGAACCTCACTTCAGTTCAGTTCAGCTCACTACACCATGAGGCTTACTCAGCTCAGCACTGAACTGACTCTGTGTCTGTAGCCTGCATCTATCAGCACTTGGCTCAACACTGAACTGGCTCTGTGGCTGTGGCCTGCAACCATCAGCACTTGGCTCAGCACTGAACTGACTCTGTGGCTGTAGCCTGCATCTATCAGCACTTGGCTCAACACTGAACTGACTCTGTGGCTGTAGCCTGCATCTATCAGCACTTGGCTCAACACTGAACTGGCTCTGTGGCTGTGGCCTGCAACCATCAACACTTGGCTCAGCACTGAACTGACTCTGTGGCTGTGGCCTGCAACCATTGGGCTCCTGGACCAGTTGCAACACTGAACTGGCTCCATGGCCGTGGTCTCACTTTCAGAGACTCTGTTGTTCATGTTCTGTGCGTTATTTGTTTATTTTTGATTGTTTGCACAATGTTCTTTTCTCCCCCCACCCCCACACACATTGGGTTTTTGACGTCCTTTTGTGTTTTTTTAATGGGTTCTATTATTTTTCTTTGTTTTGTGGCTGCCTGCAGGAGACAAATTTCAAGGTTACAATTTATATAGAATACATACTTTGATAAGCTCTTTGAACTTTGAGATTCACCTTGCAGGCATTTACAGAAAAAAAAAAGAAATAGAAGAGAAGCTACAAAAAAACATACATAAACAAAGACTGACAAACAACCAATGTGCAAAAAATTAAATGAGAAAATAAAAATAATAATAGAGAACACGAGTTATAAAGAGTCATTAAAAGTGAGTCTGTAGGTCGTAGAATCAGTTCAGTGTTGAGGTGAGTGATGTTGTCCATGCTGGTTCAGGAGCCTGATATTTGCAGAGTAATAACTGGTCCTGAATCTAATGGTGTGGGAGCTAAGACTTGGGTACCTCCAAACCGACGATAGCAGTGAGAAGGGAGCAGAACCCAGATGGTGGGGTCCTTGATGCTAGATGCTGTATTCCTGGGGCATCTCTCCTTGTAGGTGTGGACGGTTTTGCCTGTGATGGACTGGGCTGTATGCACCACACCCTGCAGCCTTTTCCATTCCTATACATTGGGGTTTCCATACAGACCAGTCAGGATATTCTCCAATGTGCACCTACTGAAGTTTGTCAAAGTTTTAGATGACCTGCTGAATCTACACAAACTTCAAGAAAGTAGAGTCACTGTCATGTCTTCTTTGTAATGGCACTTATGTGCTGGTACCAAAGCAGATCCTCTGATGATAACACCAAGGAATTTATAGCTACTGACTCTTACCTTCCTTCTCCTAATGGACACTGGCTCATGGATTTTTCCCCCTGTAGTCAATAATCAGTGCTTTGGTTTTGCTCATGTTAAGTGAGAGGTTTTTGTTGTAGCACTGTTCAACCAGATTTTCAATCTTATACACCGATTCGTCACCACCTTTGATTTGGCCAATAACAGTGGTACAACATTTCCAACAGCAGGAATGTAAGAGGCTGCAGATTGCAGTGGACACAGCCTGGTCCATCGTGGGCACAGCCTTCCCCACTACCCACAGCATCTACAGGAGGTGCTGCCTCAAGAAGATGGCATCCGTCATCAAGAAACCCCACCGTTCGGCCAATACCATTTTCTCACAGGTACCATCAGGCAGGCGTACAGAAGCCTGAAGTCCCACATGCCCAGGTCCCTTTTCTGTATCTCAATGCATGTGGCAATACATGTACAGTATGTGCAAAGGTCTTAGGTACCTATGATTTTTGCACAGTACTGTACTTGTCAATGTGGAGCAGAGAGCGAGTTTGTAAATCCAGCAGGAGCAAAGGACGTTAGGAATGATGAGGGTGGAGCGCCACGGGGTGGGTGTGGGACAGGTGGCAAAGGAGTGCCGGGGCAGGGGTGAGTACAGACACACCCACTCTGAGACACCAGGCATGGTCATTTGATTCCAAACAATCAGTCTATTGATCATTACAGAATGTCTCTCTGGCACTTCCCATTTTCTCCTCTCTCCCTTCCCACCTTCAGTCCACAATAGACACCTATATCAGAATCAGGTTTATCATCACTCACATATGTCTGTCACGATTTATTTTGCGGCAATGTAATACATAAAATTACTACAGTAATGTGCAAAAGTCTTAGGGACACACACTATATATTCTGATATGGGTGACCTCATTGAAACCTATCGAATGTTGCAAGACCTCAATAGAGTGAATGTGCAGAGGATGTTTCCTACAGTGGGGGAGTCTAAGACCGGAAGGGACAGCCTCAGAATAGAGAAGTACCCTTTTAGAACAGATGAGGAAAACTTTCTTTCGCCGAAGAGTGATAAATCTGTGGAATTCGTTGCCACAGGTGGCTGTAGAGACCAAGTCATTGGGTATATTTAAGGCAGAGTTTGATAGGTTCTTGATTGGTCAGGGCATGAAGGGATGTGGGAGAATGCAGGAGGTTGGTGTTGAGAAGAAAATTGGATTAGCCATGATGAAATGGCGGAGCAGACTCGATGGGTCATTAACCTAATTCTGCTCCTGTATCTTATGGACTCATGGCTTTCCTGCCCAAACCTCTCTGGATCTGATGTGATTCATAGTCATGGAATCAGACAGCACAGAAACAGGCCCTTCAGCCCACCTTGTCAATCACCAACAATCCATACGCTAATCACCTGTATTCACCCTATCTGATGCCCCACCACACCAGCTTCATGTACAGCTACTTCCATTCAACTATTCAATCAATAGGTACATTTAATGTCAGAGAAATGTATACAATATACATCCTGAAATTCTTTTTTCTTCACAACCATCCATGAAAACAGAGGAGTGCCCCAAAGAATGAAAGACAGTTAAATGTTAGAACCCCAAAACACTCCCCCCAACTTCCCCCCCCACGCATAAGTAGCAGCAGAGCAATGACACCCTCCCTGCCCCACCAGCAAAAAAAAGCATCAGCACCCCCCACTGAGCACTCAAGCATAAAGCAAAGCATCAATAAAGACACAGACTTGTAGTACTCCAAAGACTACTCGTTCACCCAGTACTTCGACATACCACAGGTTCTCTCTCTCCCCCTAATAAGGGAAAAAGAGGTGTTCCTGTTTTACAGCGAGAGGGGAGGCATAACAAAAATACTTGCTGATTTATGGTGTTAAAAGTCTATCATGTCGCTTATTCAGATATTGAACCAACCTGGACAACTTTAATCACTGACCATTTTGCACTAAAATAGACTTCTGTTTTTATTCCATTCATAATCTTTCTTATAAAAATTGGGTATAATTTATATTTAATTTGCGTTTTTCTTGTGAATTGTGCTTATCTAAAGACTAGTTTTATTTGTCACATGTAGTTCACATATAAGGAAATGCATCATTTGCGTCAACAAGCGACAAGGATTGAGCTGGGGACAGCTAGCAAGTGCTGTCATGTTTTCCTCACTGACATAGAATGCCCACAACTCATAACCCTAAACTTAACCAGATGGCTTTGGAATATGGGAGGAAACTGAGGCAACCAGAGAAAACCCACATGATCGCGAGGAGAATGGACAAACACCTACACACAGAGATGGGAAGTGAACCCCGATCAGCGTTGTAAAGCAACTGCACTAACTGCTACGCTATCGTACTGCCTGCTGTGGTGCTCTGTGCCTGTGACGCTGCTGCAAGTAAGTTTTTCATTGCAACCGTGCATGTGACAATGAACATGGGCTTTGACGTGGCCATCAACTCCTCTCCCCCCAGTTCCATCATTCACCCACACATTAGGGGCAATTTACCCACCGTAAACTCGAGAGGTTCAGCAGAGGCCAGAAATCTTGAGCAACACACACAAAATGCTGGAGGAACTCAGCAGGTCAGGCAGCACCTTATGGAGAGAAATAAACAGTGAGTGTTTCGGGCCGAGAGCCTTCATCAGGACTTAATGAATTAACCTACTAACCCGTATCCCTTTGGGCTGTAGATGGAAGAGGAGCATCCAGGAAGAAACTCATGCAGTCACAGAGAGAATATGCAAACTCCTCATGGATGAATAAGCCTGAAACTTCTTTTAAGGAATTGGAATTGATTTATTATTCAAGATGGTTCTGTTTATTATCAGAGAATGCATACAGCATACAACCTGAAACATTTATATTGGTTCGATAAGAACCAAAAACCAGCTTGGATTGATTTAGTATTTAAAGCTATTAATCAATTTTATTTAACTTTACTATTAGGAGCTCCATTACGTTTACAACTTGCTAAAATCTCTAACTTAAATTTCTACTCTGTTATTGAACAGTCCTTACGGATTTGGTTTCAGTTTTGCAACTTTTAAAATTTCAAACAATTTAAATTATCTAGTCCTGTATTTTGAAATTTGCTATTTAAACCTTCAATTACCAATCCCATTTTTCTTCTATGGAGAAATAAGGGGATTTGTTCTTTTGCAGATTTATTTAGTGATGGTCGATTGATGTCTTTTGAAGAGTTAATTAGTAAATATTCTCTCTCTCACACACATTTCTTGCAATATTTACGGGTCAGACATTTTTTATAAAAACATGTTTCTACGTTTCCATATATGCAAGAATCTGATTTGTTGGACACTATTTTGAATATGAATCCCTTAGTGAGAGGTTCCATTGGTAGAATTTATAACTTATTTTTACTACAAAAAGATAACCTCTCACCAAAGATTAAACAAGACTGGGAGAGACAACTTAATATGACTTTTGTTAATGAAGACTGGTTGCAAGTTTTGAAAATGGTTAATTCTTCTTCAATATGTGCCAATCATTGTTTAATTCAGTTTAAACTTGTTCACCGCTATTATTTAACAAAGGAAAGACTATCCAAAATATTTCCTAATATAGATAATTACTGTGATAGGTGCAAAAATGAAATAGGTACTTTGTCACATATGTTCTGGTCATGTCCCTTGTTGAAGTCTTTTTGGAAATCTTTATTTTCTACAATTTCTAAAGCTTTGAAAATTAATTTACAACCTAATACATTGACTGTTCTATTTGGAATAGTTCCACATCATATTCAGGGTATTTCATTTTCAAACCAACATGTAATTGCATTTGTTACATTGTTGGCAAGAAGGGCTATTTTACTGAAGTGGAAAGATACCTCTGCTCCTACACTAACTCAATGGTTTTCCCAAGTAATGTAGTTTGGAAAAAACTAGAAGTAGAACTTTTGATTCCCGATTTGATTTTGAGAGAAGGTGGGGCTCTTTTGCTAAATATCATCATTTAATTTGAATCAATTTACATGGTTTCCTTCCAGTTTTATGTTATATAAATGTGATTTGGTGGTTGTTGTTTTCTTTTTATTTTTTATATAAATGATTGTAAGATGTATCGCTCCGGGAGTTGGTTCCTAATGGTTTTTTTTCCTTTTTTTTTGTTTCATAGTTAGTGTTTTTTTTAGTTAGCGGGGGTTCTCTTTTTTCCTTCTTTTTCTTTTATAATTTTTTTTCCATTAGCATATATGTTTTTTTTCAGCTTTATTAATTATATATATATACTAATTTTTTGAATCTCTATTTTATAGCTGTAGAAGATTATATTAATAAAAAGATTTAAAAATGAAATGAAACACTTATCTTCGCAGACATCCACGAAAAACAGAACCCCAAAAGAATGAACGAGAGAAAAACATTAAAATCCCGAAGCCCCTCTACCCTCCGTCGGGCAAGCAGCAGCAAGCATCAACCTCCCTCCTCCCCTCCACGTGTTTCAGCAAAAAGTGACAGTGTCCACCACCCACCAAGCAACAGCAAAGCACCCAAAGAGAGACCATGGTCTGCAGTCAACAAAAACTATTGTTTACCAGACTGTGTCTGTCTGTCTCTCTCTCACACTCGCTAACACGGGACAGAGATATCACCCATTTTCACAGTGACAGTTGCTGGTACAATATTGCAGGAGTTAATATTCCGTACTGTCACACGTACCAGTGTACAGTGAAAACGATGTATTGCAGACCATCCATATAGATCAAACATTACACAGTGCGTGAGCAAGTACAAGGGAAAATAATAACAAAATGCAGAATAAAGTGTTACAACAGAGAGAAAGAACAGTGCAGGCAGACAGTAAAGTGAAAGATCATAATAAGGTAGATTGTGAGGTCAAAATCCATTGTAGTGTACTAGGGAACCATTCGATAGTCTTATATCAACGGGGTGGAAGTTGTCCTTGAGCCTGGTGGTACCCGGAGGGGAGACTGGTTTCTGTGATGTGCTGAGCTGCCTTCTTTCAGTCATAGACAGAGCAGTTGCCATTCCAAGCTGTTATGTATCTAGATAGGATGCTTTTGTATGGTGAATCAATAAAAATTGGTTTGGATTGATGGGGACATGCAAATTTCTTTAGCCTCCTGAGGAACAAGAGATACTGGTGATTTTTCTTGGCTGCAGCGTCTACATGGTTGGGACAGGCTATTAGTGATTAAAACAAAACAGGCAGCAACTTGTTAAACCTGACCGAAGCCACCCCCTTCCCTGAGGGTGATGTTTATATATAGAGATAGACAAACACAGACAAGCTCCCGAGCTCTGATAGGTGCAATCTTTTTGTCAAAGCACAGGGGGAAAGAACCGGGTGAGTGGCCTAGATTCTGTGGCTCAAGTCCTTCAACAGAAGTCACAATAAGCACTTTGCCTAGTGGCTGTGGAATCTTTTTGCGCAGACCCAGCACCTCCCACATCACGATAACCAGAACGACTACATTTTACCAACGGTAAACCCTTTTGGGGAAAAGAACATAAGATAGAACATAGAATATCATGCAACATACATCAAAGTTGCTGGTGAACGCAGCAGGCCAAGCAGCATCTATAGGAAGAGGCGCAGTCGACGTTTCAGGCCGAGACCCTTCGTCAGGACTAACTGAAGGAACAGTGAGTAAGGGATTTGAAAGCTGGAGGGGGAGGGGGAGATGCAAAATGATAGGAGAAGACAGGAGGAGGAGGGATAGAGCTGAGAGCTGGACAGGTGATAGGCAAAAGGGGATACAAGAGGATCATGGGACAGGAGGCCTAGGGAGAAAGACGGAGGGGGGGGGTGACCCAGAGGATGGGCAAGAGGTATATTCAGAGGGACAGAGGGAGAAAAAGGAGAGTGAGAGAAAGAATGTGTGCATAAAAATGAGTAACAGCTGGGGTACGAGGGGGAGGTGGGGCCTAGCGGAAGTTAGAGAAGTCAATGTTCATGCCATCAGGTTGGAGGCTACCCAGACGGAATATAAGGTGTTGTTCCTCCAACCTGAGTGTGGCTTCATCTTTACAGTAGAGGAGGCCGTGGATAGACATGTCAGAATGGGAATGGGATGTGGAATTAAAATGTGTGGCCACTGGGAGATCCTGCTTTCTCTGGCGGACAGAGCGTAGATGTTCAGCAAAGCGGTCTCCCAGTCTGCGTCGGGTCTCACCAATATATAAAAGGCCACATCGGGAGCACCGGACGCAGTATATCACCCCAGTCGACTCACAGGTGAAGTGATGCCTCACCTGGAAGGACTGTTTGGGGCCCTGAATGGTGGTAAGGGAGGAAGTGTAAGGGCATGTGTAGCACTTGTTCCGCTTACACGGATAAGTGCCAGGAGGGAGATCAGTGGGGAGGGATGGGGGGGACGAATGGACAAGGGAGTTGTGTAGGGAGCGATCCCTGCGGAATGCAGAGAGAGGGGGGGAGGGAAAGATGTGCTTAGTGGTGGGATCCCGTTGGGGGTGGCGGAAGTTACGGAGAATAATATGTTGGACCCGGAGGCTGGTGGGGTGGTAGGTGAGGACCAGGGGAACCCTATTCCTAGTGGGGTGGTGGGAGGATGGAGTGAGAGCAGATGTACGTGAAATGGAGGAGATGCGTTTAAGAGCAGAGTTGATAGTGGAGGATATAGAATATCATAGTAGCATTACACTTAGCTTAATGCTTTGCAGTACCTGCCACGGTCTGTAAGGAGTTCACAGGTTCTCCATGTGACTGTGTGGGCTTCCTGTGCGTGCTCCGATCCTGTCCCACATTCCAACACACGGGTTAGGAGGTTAATTGGTCATATTGGACAGTGCGGGATTGTTGGGCTGGAGGGGTCAGTTACTGCGCTGTAATGTTCTTACAGATACAGGTCCTTCGACCCACAATGTTGTGTCAACCTTTTAACCTACTAAGGATCAATCTAACCCTTCACTCCCACACGGGCTTCCATTTTTCTTTCTTCCATGTGCCAATCTAAGAGTTTCTGAAATGCCCCTAATGCATCTGCCTCTCCCACCACTCCAGGCAGCAGGAGCATTTCAAAAAAATCATAGAGATTCAAATCAGTGGGACACTTTTCCTGTCTCCTTTCTCCTTCCCGTTTTCTAGCTCCACACAGACTGTTCAGTCAGTAACTCAGCTGTGGCCTGGATTTTACAGAGGACCCTCCAGACTAATAAGATAACAGCTGCTAACAGTATTAAAATAGCTGCTCAATCCATAGAATATTCAGTCAATACCTCGGCAAATTGGCCACTTGTTGGGTCAATCCATTTGCCACCTCATTATCCCTGTAACTGCTCCAGCAGGCAGCCAATGCCTAGCTAACTCAGGAAGGAAATCGGGGCACTGTTCCTCCAGAAGAAAGGCAGGAGGTACTGTCAGTGTGTAAAACAGTCACTGTGTTTAAGAGGCATTTAGACAGACGCTTAAAGAGACAGGCATAGAAGGCTGCAGTCCTAATGTGGGCAAGCAGATTTGGTATAGGTGGGCAGAAAGGCCAGCATGGACAAGGTGGGCTGAAACCCAACTGATCTGATCTTTCACCATGACCAAATCCCTCCAGTCCAGCAAACCTCTTCTGCACATTCTCTGTGCAATAATCCACACCCCATTCTCCATCCCTCCTCCACAAAGTCCCTTCTCTCACCTCAAATTCCCTCCTCCCACTTGAATTTCCACCTCTCCCTCACCCCCCAAACTCCCCATTTCTAACCTACTCTTTCTCACCAGAACTGTCCCTTCCTCCTCCCACTCTGAACACCCCCAACTCTAATTCCTCCTTCCACACTGAACTCCCCCATCCCAAATTCCTCCTCCCACTCTGAACACCCCCATCCCAAATTCCTCCTCCCACTCTGAACACCCCCAACTCTAATTCCTCCTTCCACACTGAACTCCTCCCTTTCCAGCCTTGACACACCCTCCACTCTGAACCCCCCCTTTGAACTTCACCTTCCTTCTCATCCAGAACTCCCCCTCCCCTCTCTGAACTCCATCCTTTCCTTCTCCTTTGATTTTGAACTCCCTCCTCCAGATCCCAGCCCGAACTTTCCTACCCACCCGAACTCCCATCCTTCCTCCTGCACTCAACCCCTCTCACTGGAACTTGAGCCCCTCTCCCGCAAACCTCTCATCAGCCCCTTTCTCTGCAGCCCCTGGGGCTGACCCCCACCGCATGTCCCTGATAGACGACTTGTTGAAGCAGAGTATTTTTCTGCTGCTGTTCCTGTCCAACCCACCCCACTGGGTCAGTATCCAGTGCAGACATTTCCCAGTGGAATCGCTGGGAATTTCAACCCATCTGGGAAGCCCCACCAATATGTAACTTTCAAAGAGATTTCTTCCTCACCGTCAAAACTGACCCCTATGGGGCAGGTAGCAAGGATGTGGACAAGTTGTAATCCAAACACACACTTCAAAGCTGACACATCTTCTACTGGAACGAATAATCAACTTAAACACAATTTCAACAGAGCAGATTGCATTTGGGTTTGGATTACAAACTTCTCTAATGTTCAGTTAGATGTCACAGGAGCCCTGGTCATGTATCAGTTAGCACACCATTATTACAGCTCTGAGCGTCGGAATTGGTAGTTCAATTCCAGCATCCTCCATAAGGAGTTTGTATGTCCTCCCTGTGGAATGTGTGGGTTTTCTCCGGGTCCTCCCACAGTCCAAAGATGTACCAACTAATAGGTTAATAGGTGAAATGGAGACACCCCTTTTCCCCTTATTAAGGGGAGAGAGAGAGAGCCTGTGGTATGTCAAATTACCAGGTGAACGAGTAGTCTTTGGTGTACAGCAAGTCTGTGTCTTTATAGTCGCTTCGCAGCACGTTCAAGTGCTCAGTGGGGGGTACAGAAGCTTTTTTTGCTGGTGGGAGAGTGGGGATCATTGCTTTATTGTCATTTATGTGTGGGGGGAGCTGGTGGGGGACTTTGGGGTTCTAACATTTAACTGTCATTCATTCTTTGGGGCACTCCTCTGTTTTTGTGGATAGTGGCAAAGCAAAAGCATTTCAAGATGTATATTGTATATGCTTCTCCAACATTAAATATAACTTTGAAAACTTTGAATCAGCCATTCTAAATTGTCCTGTGATTTGGCTGGGGTTAAATTGGGGGTTGCGGGGTGGTGTGGCTGGAAGGGTTGGAAAGACCGGTTCTGTGCTGTATCTCTAAATAAAATAACAATAAATAAAAATAAAGAATGGAACAAAGAATTTTAGTAACAGTAGATAATTACTAGATTAAGTACACTCAGTGGCCACTTCAGATTCATTTATCACATGTACAGTGAATTGCGTTGTTTGCATTAACAACCAAAGCACTGGTTTGGTCATTTGTGAATTGTCCAGTGGTTAGGTTAGGGTTAATCGGGGTTGTGGAGTTGCTGGGGTAGCGTGACTTGAAGGGCCAATGTCCTCTATCACTGAATAAATAAACAAAAGATACTTGTCCCACACATCTCCTTTAAACTTCCTCCCTGTCACCTTAAACATACAGTATGTCCTCTAGTATTTGACACTTTGCCCTGGGAAAAAGACTGACTATCTAGGGTGAGCAAGCCCAGGCTTCTCTCTTGGAGTGAAGGAGGATGAGAGGTGACTTGATAAAAGTGTATGCTAAGAGTCATAGATCGCGTGGACAGAGACTTTTCCCCAGGGTGTAAACAGCTAATTTGAGGGGCATAATTTTAAGGTGATTGAAGCAAAGTATAAGAGAAAGGCAGAGTTAGTTTATTTAACATGGAGAGTGGTGGGTGTGTGGAACGGGCTGTCGGGAGTCATGTTAGGGGCAGATACATTAATATTTATTTTGATTGCTAACACAAATGACACATTTTACTTAATGAATCTCAGAGTTGTATATGGTGACATATATGTACTTAGCTAATAAATTTATTTTAAACTTTGATTATACATGTGATAAATAAATTAATCTCAATCGTTGAGCCTGGTGGAACTCTGTAAGAACGAGCAAACTGCAGCTGGGGTTGAACCTGGGGCATCAGAGCAGTGTGTCGTGTAGGAGTAACCTAGATCAATCTTTACCGCTGGCATGGCCATGAAGGGATGAATGTTCTTCTTCTGGCCTGATGTTCATTTGTTACATCTGAGAGCATCAGGGATCTAAAGTTCAATAAGTATTCAGAGACCCAAGGAGGATCCTTCTATAAAGACCATAAAACATAGGAGTAGAATTGGGCCGTTTAAGCCTGCTCCACCATTTGATCATGGCTGATTTATTTTCCTTCTCAGCCCCATTCTCTCACCTTCTCCTGTAATTTTTGATGACTTCATTGATCAGCAACCTATCAAGCTACACTCCGAATATACCCAATGACTTGAGCTCCACAGCCACCTACAGCAATGAATACTGCAGATTCACAACACTCTGGCTAAAGAAATTCCACCTCAGCTCTGTTCTGAAGGGACATCATTGACATATAACGTGAAAAGAAGCGGTCCCAACACTGTCCCCTGTGGATTTGTGCTGCAAAGGATCTGGAGTAACAACTATTTTGTTCTCCTTTAAACTTGTGTACAGGAAATTACATTAAAGTTTCGAATCTTGAACACCACTGGTTGCTGGCAGCCAACCAGAAATGGTCCCTTTATTCCCACATTTTGCCTCCTGCCAGTTGGCCAATCTTCTAACCCTGCTAGTCTCCTTCCTGTAATTCCATGGGCTCTTCTCTAGTTTAGCAACCCCATGTGTGACACCTTGTCAAAGGCCTTCTGAAAATCCAAATAAACAACGTCCACTGACTCTCCTTTGTCTGTCTGTTTACAACTTTACCTCATTGTTCACGAGTGAAGGTTGTACCTTCCCTCGTATGGGCAAACAGATCTCCTGTACAATTAGTGAACAATCCTTCACGGTAGCACAGGGGTTAGCGTCACAATATTACAATGCAAGTGAGCCGGGTTCGATTCCTGCCGTTGACGAGAAGGAGCTTGTATGTTCTCCCCATGATTGCATGGGTTTCTTATTTTACTTGGTGATACAGTGCATATTAGGCCTTTCAAGCCACACCACCCCAGGAACCCCCAACAAACTCGATTAACTACACGGGGCAATTTACGATGACCAGTTAACCTACCCGGTACGTCTTTGGTTTTTGGGAGGAAACCGGAGGACCTGCAGAAGACCCAGACATTCCACGGGGCGGACGTACAGAGACTCCTGACAGAACGGCACCGGAATTGAACTCCTAACTCGGGACACGTGCTGCAATAGTGCCGCACTATCCACAACGCGGCACCCATTATCGCGTTTCCTCGCACATTGCAGAGATGCGGGGGTTAGTAGGTTAATGGTCACATGGCTGTAACTGGAGAAAGAGGGTAGGTTCGGCCAGAAGGGTACAGGGGAATAAGCAGAGGGAGTGGGGTCGACGAGGTTGTTTCTCCATGCAATGAGACCCGTCATCCCCTCGTCTCGGGGAGCTAGCACACAAGCAATGGGCCGAACATCTGATTTAAGACTCGGTCCAGAACCACGTGACCCGAAGCCCCAGCTCTGCACCGGAGCTCGAGTAACTCGCTCCCTTGTAAACAATACGGTTGACTGTGCCGATCTGATTAAGGTGCGGTCAGCAGATGAGATGTACCCGGCTACCCGTGAGAATTAAGCAAACACGTTTTCTGCTTTGGCCATCCACATAATCGTTTTCGTGTTTTCCAGACGCAGGGCGTCTGGTGAGAGAGGACTGGGTTTCAATATTTAATCAATCCAGCTCCATCGCGGGGAACTCAGCCGGAAGATACCGACTGACAGCTACGGCGAGAGGGGCATTCTCCCTCACTCTCTCCATGGCTGGTTGGGATGTTCTGAATTGGGAAGTGTGCCCCTTACGATGGAGCTGGGGGTGCACTGAGAGAGATGCTGGGTTCAAGTCCTTCCCTGTGTCCCGTACGGTGTAGTGAGATACCGCGATAAAAAAAACTTACCCGGTTAAGAGGAATTCTTCGCAGTCTATAGCTCGTCCCTGTTTAATGAGCCAAAGTTCTAGCGTGAAGTACACGGAACCGGCTAAATAAACTCCACACACTTAACGTAAGTAACCCTTTGTTGAATAACAAATAGTGTTGTGAATTGCACAGTTTAGCCCTTACCTTGACGGAATATCGTAGTCAGAGAGCGATACAGCACGGAAACAGGCCCTTCGGCCCAACTCGCCCCTGCTGACTGTTTCTCTAAACTTTTCCATGCGTTTAAACACTACTAACAATGTTCACAATGCCACCATTTCCGGCAGCATATTCTAAATACACACCACATTGTAGGATTTTGTCCTGTCTTCTCCTGTCATTTCGGATCTCCCCCTCCCACTTTCAAATCTCTTACTATCTTCTTTCAGTTAGTGCTGACGAAGGGTCTCGGCCCAAAACGTCGACTGTACCTCTTTCTATAGATGCTGCCTGGCCTGCTGTGTTCACCAGCAATTTTTATGTGTGTTCCTTGAAATTCCAGCATCTGCGGAATTCCTCGTGTTTGCACCACATTTTGTGTCACATTTAAATCTCTCATCTCTGATCCTGAAATCTGTGGCTTTTGTTATCAGCATCCCCTCCCTGGGAAGAAGACAATGTGCTTCAAACTTGTCTATGCCCCTCATGATCTTACGTATCTGTATCAGGTCACCTCTCAATCTCCTACAGTCTGGGTAATAAAGTCCCTGTCTTGGCAACCTGCCCCAGTGACTCAAGCCCCCAAGTCCCAGCAATATTCTGGTAAATCTTTTCCTGACTCTTTCAGAATCAAGATCAGAATCGGAATCAGATTTAATATCACTGGCATCTGTCATGAAATTTGTTGTTTTGCAGTAGCAGTACAGTGCAATAAATAAAAATATAAAAACTATACATTACAATAAGAAATTATGTAAAAATTAAATATGATAAGTAGTGCAAAAAGAGAGGAAAAATAAAAGAAAAATATATTGAGAAAGTGTACTTGGGCTCACTGTGCGTTCAGAAATCTGATGGCGGAGGGGACCAAGCTGTTACTGAAACACTGAGTGTGTGTCTTCAGGCTCCTGCACCTCCTCCTTGATGGTAGCAATGAGAAGAGGGCATGTCCTGGGTGATGGGGATCCTGAATGATTGATGCCACCTTTTTGAGTCATCGCCTTTTGAAGCTGTCCTTGAAGCTGGGGAGGCTGGTGCCCATGATGGAGCCGGCTGAGTTTACTTTTTATGGAAGAGAGTAAACAATCGATGTGTCGGGCCGAGACCCTTCATCAGGATGAAGTCCTGCTAAGGGGTCATGGCCCAAACCGTCAACCGTACTCTTTTTCCATAGATGCTGCCAGGCCTACTGAATTCCCCCAGCACTTTGTGTGAGTTGTTTGGATTTCCAGCATTTGCAGATTTTCTCTTGTTTGTCAGTTTGTTTACTGCAGTTTGTTTGATCCTGTGTAGTGGCCTCTCCATACCAGATGGTGATGCAACCAGTTGGAATGCTCTCCATGGAAAACCTGTAGAAATTTTTGAGAGTCTTTGGTGACATACCAAGTCTCCTCAAACTCCTGATGAACTGTAGCTGCTGTGGTGCCTTCTTTGTAATTGCATCTATATGTGGGGCCCAGGATAGATCCTCAGAGATATTGACATCCAGGAACTTGAAACTGCTCACCCTTTCCACGGCTGATCCCTCGAAGATGACCGGTGTGTGCACATTTCCTCAACTTCCCCTAGCTGGAGTTCACAATCAGTTAATTGATCTTATTGACCCTGAGTGCAAAGTTGTTGTTGAGACACCACTCAACCAACTGATTAGACTATGAGGACACTCAGTCCTCGTTTATTGTCATTTATAAATGCATACATGCATTAAGAAATGATACAATGTTCCTCCAGAGTGATATCACAGAAAAACAGGACAAACTCCAACGACTAACACTGACAGAACCACATAATTATAACATATAGTTACAGCAGTGCAAAGCAATACCATAATTTGATGAAGAGCAGACCATGGGCATGGTAAAAAAAAAAGTCTCAAAGTCCCGATCGACTCCCAAGTCCCCGATAGCACCGGCAAAAAGGAGAAACTCCCTGCCATAAACCTCCAGGCACCGACAACTGCTGATGTATTGGAAGCACTCGACAACAGCCGACACTGAGTCCGTCCATCCGAAAACTTCGAGCCTCCGACCAGCCCCTCCGATACCGCCTCCCGAGCGCCATCCTCGGCCGAGCGCCTTCGACCTTGCCCTGGCCACTGAAACAAGCAAAAATGAGGATTTGGGGCCTTCTGCTCCGGAGGTTCCGGTTACCACACAGTAACAGTGGCAGCGAAGCGGGCATTTCAAAAGTTTCTCCAGATGTTCCTCCATACTCTCACGTCTGTCTCCATCAAATCAGAATTGTGCACGGTACCCTACTTGACAGATTACAGATATCATTTGCTGGAGAGGCCATGCACACTGTGTCGCGCCACCATCTTCTCCTCCTCCTCCATTTATCTCACTCCTGTACATGTCCGCGTCACCCTAAAAGTCTGCTTAAAAAGAGTCGTGTTGCTGGCAGATTTGTAGATGCATCTGAGCTGTGCCTAGACACACAGTCATGGGAGTAGAAAGAGTACAGCAGGCATCCTTAAGGTTAAGTGTATGTCAAGTATGTCACTGTCCAGTGTTGATGGACAGTGAGGAGGAGATGTTATTTCTGAATGAAACTGACTGCAGTCTCCCAGTGAGGAAGTCAACGATCCAGTTGTAGAGGGAGATACAGAGGCCCAAGTGCTGGCACTTGTTGATTATAACCGAGGGTATGATCATGCTTAACGCTGAGCTGTAATCAATAAGCAGCAGCCTGACGTAGGTAGTGCTATTGTCCAGGTGACCCAAGGCGGGAGGAGAGACAGTGAGATTGCATCCTCTGTAGAGCGATAGGCGAATTGCAATGGGTCCAGGTCCTTGCTTAGGAGGAATTGGTTTGAGCCATGACCAATCTCTCAAAGCACTTTACTTGAGTAGATGTGAGCACAACCGGGTGATAGTCATTGAGGCTGCTCCCCCTGCTCTCCTCGGGCACTGCTATGATTGTTGCTCTTTTGAAGCAGGTGGGAACCTTCAACTGCAGCAGTGAGAGACTAAAGATGTCCTTGAACACTCCCACAGAGTTTTCAGAGCCCTACCACGTACTCCATCGAGGCCTGTCGCCTTGCAAGGGTTCACCCTCTTAAAAGGTGTTCTGATGTCAAGACACAGATCACAGGGTTAGCAGATGCTACAGGGATTTGCCCAGGCATAGTTTAATTCTCCCTTTCAAAGCACGCATAAAGGGCTTTGAGCTCATCCGGGAGTGAAACATCACAGTCATTCATGCTGTTAAGTTTCACCTTGTAGGAAGTAATAGCCTGCAAACCCTGTCACAGCTAACGTGCATCCGATTCTGTCTACTTTCTAATTTAATAACATCTTTAACTTATGTACCGTCCATTACATTGCTGGTGTTTAGGGCAGCAATGAAGGTCCTCCATCTCTGGTGGTGTTCAGGGCTTCCTTCGTTATGTCTGCAGCTTCTTCCAGGTTTTCACTACTGTCAGTCATGCAAGTCCCAAGTGGAGACTCAGGAATACCGTCACACTCAGAGTAGAAGGATTCTTCATTACTTTTTCCGTAGTAATTTTGTTTTACCAATCAGCTTCTTAGCTCTGAGCTCAACTCCCGAACCTGGAGGACCTGTGGACCGCTCTTGGTCTGGCAGGGGTGACCCTACCAAGAGCCAAAGCATAAACCCCCGACTCCAGCCAACACAGCTCTCCGGGTCACTGAGGCACGTAAGCCTCCAAACCCTACGACAAGATTGTGGTCCTGTAGAAGGACCATCTTTAAAGATTAGCTTTATTTGTCACATATACATCAAAAACACAGTGAAATACACCATTTTGAATCAGATCAAATCAATGAGGATTGTGCTGGGCATCCTTCAAGTGTCGCCATGCCAACAAAGCATGCCCATAACTTACTAACCCTAACTTGAATATCTTTGAAATGGAAAGGAAACCTAGGCACTTGGAGGAGACTCTCAGGGTTATGGGGAGAACACAAAAACTCCTTACAGAAAGCAACGGGAATTGCACCCTAATCAGTGATCACTGGCACTGTAAAGCATTGCGCCAACTACTACACTACCATGTCACCCTACAAAAAGGTGACTAAAACTGTGCACAATATCCCAGTTGCAGCCTCACCAAAATCTAATATACAACAGTGTTTCAAATCACAGACGGTTTAACTCTTATCCACCCGAATAAAAGTTAAAAGCAGAAAATGCTGGAAACACTCAGTAGGTCTGGCAATGTCTGCGGAGAAGGAAACAGTGTTCAGACCCTTCACCAGATCTGGGAAAGTATTGGTTTATTACTGTCACATGTATGAAGATATAGAGAAGAGCAATGTGTTGGCATGCCATCCAGACAGGGCATGCCACAGGTAAGTATGTCGAGCTTGTACTAAAGAAAACAGAATGCAGTGTACAGTGTTATAACTACAGTGAAAGGGTGTTGGAGGGAGACAGATGGAGTGCAAAGGCCGTGACTGTACTCGGGGGCTGCCTGCAGTGCATCTTGTGTGTTGGTCATTGACACAGATGATGCATTTCACTGTATGTTTCGATGTACATGTGATCAACCTGAATCTGAAAGGGCCAAGAACAGGTAGATTGAGAGATCAATAATCAAGAGTTCATTCGTGTGAAAGGTCCATTTGAGAGTCTTAAAACAACAAGATAGAAACTGTCCCTGAGCCTCTTGGCTCATACTTTCTGGCTTCTGTATCTTCTGCTCTGGGAGAAGGGGGAGAAGAGAGAGCGACTAGGGTGGAAGGAGTCCTTAATTATGCTGGCTCCTTTCCCAAGGCAGTGGGAAGTGTAGACAGAATCTGTGAAGGGAAGACTTGTTTCTGTGATAAGCTGAGCTGTGTCTACAATTCTCTGCAGTTTCTTACAGCTCTGGGTAGTGAAGTGACTGTACCAAGCCATGATAGATCTAGACAGCACGCTTTCGATGATGCATTGGTAAAAATTGGTTAGGGCCTTCGAGGACATGTCACATTTCTGCTGCTCTTTGATGAAGAGGGACTGGTGTGCTCTTTTGATCATATCATCCACGAAGAGAGAGAAAATTGGTTCTGAGTTGCCGAAGAAAAGGATGGATTGGACAGAGGGAATGGTGATTATGAGATTAACTCAGAGTTGTCATGGAATGGGGTGCAAACAAAGTCCTCCAGTTCATGAGTTAAGGGGGAAGTTTGAGAAAGAAGGAACAAGTGTAGCTGTATAAAACTTTGGTTAGGCCACACTCAGAGAATTGTGTGCAGTTCTCGTTGCCCCATTACAAGAAGGTTGTGGAGGCTTTGGAGAGGGTACAGAAGAACTTCTTCAGGATACTGCTTGGATTAGTGGGTATGAGCTACAAGGGAAGGTTGGAAAACTTGGGTTGTTTTCTCTTAAGTATCAGAGGCTGAAGGGAGACTTGAGAGATGTTATACATTGAAAGGCTGTCAGGACTACACAGGCAGGCACCTCCCAGTCTCCATCCAGTGAACAGGAATCACCTGCCACTTGTTTCCTATTCATCAGCTGCAGCCTATTTTAACCTATCCTCATTCACCCATCGAACCACTCGGCCTCAGCCAGTTGCTCCTAGCCTTTAGTTGCCTTGTCATGTTAAGTACCCGTTCTCTGTTATTTTGTGGCACCCCCTCATGGCTTGTTATTTTACAGTTTATTATTAAAGTGATCGTCCACCACTAAATGGTCTCCACTGTTCTGCATTTGGATCAAGCCTTCTCTACGTTTCCTGACAGAGGCATGGATAGGGCAGACAAGGTGACAGGTAGATCCAGCAGATGAGATGTGTCTAGATAGTTTTGACCTGAAACGTTGACTGACCATTTCCCTCTGAATGCTGCCTGGCCCACGGAGTTCCTCCAGCAGTTTGTATATTGCTCCAGGTTCCAGCATCTGCAGTATCTTGTACCTCTGTAATTCTGCACAGTTGCTCCTACCTTTTCCCTAGAGCTTGGTGCTCCTCTTTCTTTCTTTCCACCACCAAGAAGAACATTTTCTTTAACCCCTTCTATAACACTCTCTCTCTACTACTATTTTCTCTCTCTCTCTCCTTCAGCCCTGCATTTCACAACCTTTATGTTCCTTTGTTCTGGTGAAATGTTATCAACTTGAAGCATTGGCTGTGTTCCTCTCTCCATAGATACTGTTAGACTTGCTGCGCATTTTCAGCAAACTCTGCTCTTATTCTGTAAAATCTACCACTTTGCCCCAAGCTCTTGACAACATGCTGTTGTTCAGTGAAGGGGCCTTGTTTGATGACACTCATGTGGGAGACATCTCAACATGACCAAAAATGCAATGAGTTTCTTATGATGTTACTTGGCTTAGTTAAACTCCTGTGAAGAAAGATTACCCGGTGTGGGGTGAGCGAGTAAAGTGGAGAGATATGCCAATAAACATAAAGAAAACTGTAGACACTGGAAACCCAAAACAAAAACAGAAAATACTGGTAACACTCAGAAGGCCAGCATCTGGGGAAAAGAAGAAGTTAACATTTGAGGTTGAAGATGCTTCAATAGAGCTAGTTTAAAAAAAAAACAAGTTAGTTTTCAGAAGCAGATGGAGAAGGTACAACTGGCCTTCATAAATTAAGGTACTGAGCACAGGAGTTGGAATGTTATGTTGAAGTTGTATAAGACATTGCCTCCTACTACCACCCTGCCCTCAAATTTACTTAGTCCATTTCTAACACCTTCCTCCCCTTTCTTAATCTCTCTGTCTCCATTTCTGGAGACAGCCTACCTACTGATATCTTTAATAAACCCACTGATTCTCACAGCTATCTGGACCATACCTCTTCCCACTCTGTCACTTGTAAAACGCCATCCCCTTCACTCAGTTCCTCCATCTCCACCACTTCTGCTCTCAGGATGAAGCTTTTCATTCCAGAACTACTGAGATGGCCTCCTTCTTCAAAGAAAGGGGCTTCCCTTCCTCTACTATCAACACTGCCCTCACCTGCATCTTTTCCATTTCATGCATGTCTGCCTTGCTGCTGCAAAACCAGGGATAGAGTTCCTCTTGTCCTCACCTACCACTGCACTACCTTCTGTGTCCAGAACATAATTCTCTGTACTTCTGCCATCTCCAACGACATCCCACCACCAAGCACATCTTTCCCTCCCCCACACTTTCCACTTTCTGCAGGGATCGCTCCCTACGCGACTCCCTTGTCCACTCATTCTTCCCCACTGATCCCTCTCTTGGTACTTATCCTTGCAAGTGGAACAGGTGCCACACATGCACCTACACCTCCTCCCTTACTACCATTCAGAGCCCCAAAAACTCCGTCTAGGTGAGGTGACACTTCATGCGTGAGTCTGTTGGAGTCATATACTGTGTCCGGTGCTCCCGGTGTGGCCTTCTTATATTGGTGAGACCCGATGTAGATTGGGAGACCGCTTCACTGAGCATCTATGCTCTGCCCACCAGAAAAAGCAGGATCTCCCGATAGCCACCCATTTCAATTCCCATTCTGACATATTAGTTGAAGGCCTTCTGTACTGTCACGAGGCCACACTCAGACTGGAGGAGCAACACCTTATATTCTGTCTCCGACCTGATGCTACGAACCTTGATTTCTCGAACTTCTGTTAATTGCCCCCCTTCCCCATTCTCCATTCCTGTTTCCCTCTCCCACCTTATTTCCTTACCTGACCATCACCTCCCTCTTGTGCTCCTCCTCCTTCCTTTTCTCCCATGGTCTTCTATCCTCTCCTATCAGATTCCCCCTTCTCCAGCCCTTTATCTCTTTCACCAATCAACTTTCCAGCTCTTTATTTATCCCTTCCCCCTCTCCTTGTACTTTTTCCTTGCTTCCCGCCACCCTCTTATTCTGACTTCTCCTCTTTCTTTCCAGTCCTGATGAAGGGTCACAGCCTGAAACATCGACTGTACTCTTTTCCATAGATGCTGCCTGGCCTGCTGAGTTCCTCTAGATTTTTGTGTGTGTTGCTCTTCATTTTTTCTACTTTTATTTCCTTTTTGAAGGTCCCTGCTGAATCTGCTCCTTGTTCCCTTGCAAGGAATGCATTCAAGATTACAATACAAGGTGTGACAAATGAATTTTCCTCATCCCCCTCCAGTCCTTCTGTTCACTCACCTTTGCTAGTAGTGGTTGGTGCAATGCTTTACAGTACCAGTGATTGGAAGAATGGGGTTCAATTCCCACCACTGTCTGTGAGGAGTTTGTATGTTCTCCCTATGATTGTGTAGGTTTTCTCCAGGTGCTCCACCTTCCAGAAATGCATGGGTTAGAGTTAGTAAGTTGTGACATGCTTTGCTGGCACTGGAACTTGCACTTGCAGGCGCTCTCCAGCACAATATTTGGAATGTGTTGGTCATTGATGCAAACAACACATCTCACTGTATGTTTCAATGTACATGTGACAAAAGAAGCTAACCTTTCTTTCTTCCATGTTCCAAAAACCCTCTGAAATACCCTACAAAGGATGTGGCAGCTTTACAGAGGGTGCAGAGGAGATTTACACAGGATGCTGCCTGGTCTAGAGAGCATGAGAATAGGTCGAGTGAGCTAGGGCATTTGTCTCTTGAGCGAAAGAGGGTGAGAGGCAACGATCGAGGTGCACAAAATAAGAGGCATAGATAGAGTGGACAGCCAGCACCATTCTCTCCAGGGCAGAAATATCTAATACAAGAGGGCATAACTTCAGAATAATTGGAGGAAAGTATAGGGGAGGTGCCAGAGGTAAGATTTTTACACAGAGAATGGTAGATGTGTGAAATGTACTGCCAAAGGTGGTAGTAGAGGCAGATATGTTAGGGACATTTAAGCAACTGGTACATGGATGAATGAAAATTGGAGGGCTACGTGGGAGGGAATGGTTAGATTGATCTTAGAATAGATCTATATAGGTCATAACAATATCAAGGGCTGAAGGGCCTGTTGTGTGCTGCAATGTTCTGTGTTCTTATGTTCTGTGGCTTTCCTCTCTCCAGCTTGACCCCACACTTGTCTTTGGAAAAATCTGCATTGAAGATGGTCATCACTGCGGCCAATGAAGATATCTCATTGGACCAGAGGAGGGAAAGGAAGGAGGAGATTATTCTAGCCATCCTGGGCATCGTTGGCACAATCCTTAACCTTTTGCTTATTATTTTTGTGTACATCTGTACGACACTGTAGTCAGGGCTGTCTACAACAGTTTATGGTGCGATATCTCTGTCAGCCAAGGATGTCCATTCAATGTAGCTGCATTCCACAATTATTATTGAAGATGTTTAATGGACTCAGTTCTTCCATTGAAAATGCCAGCCGCAGGTTGCAGCTGGGATATGGGTCATTCTCAAGTCGAGTGAGATCAAATTTATTGCCATGAACACAAATATGGTGAGCTACAGTTACAGGATATAAAAATGGAGGTTATGGGCTATATAAGAGGAAAGGATTAGATTGATCGTGGAGTAGTTTTATATAGGTGATACTATGCTTATAGTGTTATATGTTTTAATGTTTCCATAACACTTGCTTGCAGCATCATCATAGGCACGTAGGTACAAACAACACACAGAACATAAATTATACATAGTACAAGACAATCAAAAAAGGTTGAGCAATAAAACATTAATGCATAAAAAAGAAACAGCTGAAGCCAAGCCCATGGCAGTGCATGGTCCATAGTGCTCAATTGCTGAGGTAGGGTTAAGGTTGTGCAGGGCAGTCCAAGAACACGATGGTTATAGGAAAGTAGCTGTTTCAGAACCTGGTGGTGGGGAACCTCAGATTTCTATATTTCTTGCCATAGAGAAGATGGAATGGCCTGGATGGTGGGGATCCTTGATAATGGATGTCACCTTCTTGGGGCAGAACTTCCTATAGATGATGTCTGTGGTGGGGAGGACTGTGTCTGAGATGGACCAGGCTGTGTCCACTACTCTCTCAGTTCTTGTGTGTAGGAACTGTTGTATCAGTCCAGGACCTTCTTATAAGTACAACACCTGGTTGTATTGGTTATCCTGGTGAAGGATAACCAGCTTTTATCTGAAGTGGTGTTGGGGGTGGGGGAGGGGGATGTATATCGTTCTGTGATTCCATAGATGCCCTAGTTGCCAGGTCCCTGCACCAGGTGTGACGAGACAGACCAAAGAGCAAGGCTGAGTTTACTCTTCATCAACCACACTTCACGAACGTGGAAAACATGTAAACTGCAGATGCTGGAAATCTGAAATAAATAGAGAATGCTCAGTGAGTCAGGCAGTGTGTGTGTGGAAAGAGAAATGCAGTGGTGATATTTTGATGACCTCTCGATGGGATGTTTTGTTGCCACTTGATCTTCAGGGTAGGATCCATGTAGTCCAATTTTCTCCAACATTTCCCCATTATTTCATGCAATTTTCCTATAGGAGAGCCGATGGCTTGGGATAGAGGAAGGTCTGACAGCATTGACCAGCTGGGTACATGACAGCAACAAACATAATGCTAAAGGAGCTCAGCAGGTCTGGCGCTTCTATGCAGGGAAATGAACTGTTGACACTTTGGGCCAAGATTCTTCATCAGGTTTCAGCCCGAAACATCGCTATTTATTCCTCCCTATAGATGCTGTCTGACCTGCTGAGCTCCTCCAGCATTTTGTGTTTGTTGCTCTGCAGAATCTCTGGATTTCACTGGCACAGGTCCAGTGGGCCAGGGCTGGCTCCTACCTCATCATGTTCCCACAGATGCATGGAGAACACAGTACAGGCCCCATGGCCCATGATGTTCTGCCAACCTTTTAACCTACTCCAGGATCAATCTAACCCTTCCCTCCTACGTAGCTCACCATTTTTCTTTCATCCATTTGCCTATCTAAGAGGCACTTAAGTGCCCTTAATGTATCTGCCTCTACCACTACCCCAGGCAGTGTGTTCCATGCACCCACCACTCTCTGTGTAAATAATCCTACCTCTGACATCCACCTACACTTTCCTCTAATCGCCTCAAAATTATGCACCCCTGTATTAGCCATTGATGCCCTGAGAATAAAGGACAGACTATCAACTCAGTCTATACCTCTGATCATCTTATGCACATCTGTCGTCATTTCTCATCCTTCTTTGCTCCAAAGAGAAAAGCTTTAGCTCACTCAACCTATCCTCATAAGACATGCCCTCTCATCCAGGCAGCATCCCAGTAAATCTCTTCTGAACCCTCTCAAAAGCTTCCTCCTGCTTCCTCTGAGAGGACCAGAACTGCATCACCTGTCTGGATGCATGACAGCTTGATACGGCAACTGCTCTGCATGTGACCACAAGAAACCACAGTTGTGGACACAGCTCGGCATGTCACAGAAACCAGCCTCTCTTCCATGGAGTCTATTTACCATTTCTTGCTGCTTCAGTAAAGCACCCAACATAATCAAAGACCCACCGACCCTAGATGTTCTTTCTTCTAACTCCTCCCATTCGTCAAATGATACTAAAACCTGAAAACATATATTACCAGGCTTAAGGACAGCTTCTAGCCCACTGTTATAAGATTATTCTTATATGGTTCCCTAGTATGTTAAGACCATGAGACATAGGAGCAGAATTAGGCTATTTGGCCCATTGAGTCTGTCCTGCCAATTGATCATGGCTCTCTCAACCCATTCTCCTGCCTTTTACCTGTAACCTCTGATGCCCTTATGAATTATGAACCTATCAACCTCCACTTTAAACTTACCCAATGAATTGGCCTTCACAACCATCTGGGGCAATGAATTCCACGGATTCACCACCCTCTGGATAAAGAAATTCCTCCTTAACTCGGTTCTAATGGGCTGTTGACCTCAAAATCTACCTCATCATGGCATTGCGCCTTATTGACTACCTGCTCCACACTTTATTCTGAATTCAGTTATTGTATTGATCTTTAAGCTACCTCAATGTACTTAAGTTGTGAAATGATCTATCTGCATGGCACACAGAATAAAGCCTCTCACTGCAGATATTAAACCAGTTACTCACTAAGACCTGGGGCCACACAGCCCTAGCACCAGGGGCAGTTGGATACCTAGCTACACTTCCTCTCTAGATAATGGACAAAGACAACTCATGTGACATGTGGACCTCCAGTCCTCTAACTAAATGATGTCACATGACTGCCAATGGCTTGCTCTTGTAGTCACGTAACTAAGTACAGTTTGTACATGACCTGCCTAATTGGTAATTGGTTTCTTATTCCCATTTGTACTGTGGTACGATGAAAAGCTTTTGTTTGCTGATTGCTACCCATACAGATCATCCCAAACGTTAATACATCAAGGTAGTACAAAAAGGAAAATAACAACAGAATGCAGAATATAGTGTTATGAGAAAATGCAGTTCAGCAAACAAGATGCAATGGCCATGAGGAGGTAGATTATGAGATCAAGAATTCATCTTTATCGTACAAGATGTCCATTCACGACTCATATAACAATGGGGTAGGAGGTGTCTTTGAGCCTGATGTGAATGTTCACAGGCTTCGGTTTGAAGTCTTGTCACTTGTATCCCATCTGAGGCAAGATTGAATGAGACAAATTTTAAACATGAGAAATTCTCCAGGTGCTGGAAATCCAAAGCAACACACACACACACACACACACACAAAATGCTGGAGGAACTCAGTAGGTCAGGCAGTGTTCATGGAAATGAATAGTTAATATTTTGGGCCATGACCCTTCTTTAGGACTGGACGGGAAGGGGGAAGATGCCAGAATAAAAAGGTGGGGGGAGGGGAAGGAGAATAGCTGGAAGGTGATAGGTGAAATCATGTGGGTAGAAAAGGTAAAGGGCTGAAGAGGAAGGAATCTTATAGGAGCAGAGAGTGGACTATAGGAGAAAAGGAAGGAGGAGGGACACCAGGGGGAGGTAGTAGACAGGTAAGAAGAGATAAGAGGCCAGAGTGGGAATAGAAGGGAAGGGAAAATACTGTTGATAGGTTCATGATTAGTACGATATTCATGCCATCAGGTTGAAGGCTACTCAGATGGAATATAAGGTGTCGCTCCTCCACCCTGAGTATGGCCTCATTGTGGCACAAGATCTTATAACAACATTTCCACTTTTCCAATCTTTATTTAAAACAAGGAATCTTACATTTGTAAATGAGAGTATTTTGTAAATAAAAATAGCAAACATTGAAGGTTTGATCATTTGCTTCAGGGCTGCTATATTAATGAAACAATTCTGTGCTTCACATCTTGAGAGATGTCTCAGTCTGTTTGAGGTGAATGACCGTGCCCTTTCAGAACATAGAACAGAACAGTACAACAACAGGCCCTTCAGCCTACAATGTTGTGCCAAACGAATTCAATTAATAATCAATAGCCAACTAATCTCTTCTGTCTATACTATGTCAATATCCTTCCATTTCCCTCACATTTGTGTGCCTATTCTAAACGTCTCGTATCAACCTCCACCTCACCCCAGGGCATCCACCATCCGCTGTGTTAAAGAAAACCCTCAACAGCTTTCCTATAATGGGTCTGACCAGAACTGTATGGAATACCCCAAACGAGGCCTAAATGGAGTTTTATACAGCTGCAACATGGACAGGAAAGGAATGGAGGGTTATGGGCTGAGTGCGGGTCTGTGGGACTAGGTGAGAGTAAACGTTCGGCATGGACTAGAAGGGCCCAGATGGCCTGTTTCCGTGCTGTAATTGTTATATGGTTATAACATAACTTCCTGATTTTTGAACTCAGTGATTTGACTAATAAGGGCAAGCGTGTCACATGCCTTCTTAACCACCCTATCAACTTGTGTAGCCACTTTTAGGGAGCAATTAACTTAGACCCTGAAATCCCTCTGCTCATGGACAGTGAAAGGTTCTTACTGTCTCTTTACATTTGACTTACCAAGGTGGACAGGCTTCATATTTGGTCAGCTTTAACTCCATCTGCTATTTCTTTGCCCATATCTGTAACTGATCTATATTCTGCTGTATTCTTTGCCAGTCTTCTACGTTATCCACAACACCAGCAAATTTCGTGTCATCTGCAAACTTAATAACCCACCCACCTACATTTTCATCCAGCTCATCTGCATATATCACAAACAACAGAGGTCCCAGTACGAATCCCTGTGGAACGCCACTAATCTCAGAGTCTCTCTTCACTTCTGATCCCTTACGTTGCTCAGCTCTCTCCGTCCAAGAAATCAGATGCTGGCTGCTTGATCTAAACCCAGAGATGGTCTCGTGGGATGCCATTCAGACTGTGCCAGCCGTTTACTGATGACTCCCTCACTGTCTGACTCACCAATATTCTCCCCAGACGATTGTCAGATAAGAAAGGAATTGTAAGAGGCGTACTGTCTGAAGCAGATTGTTGAGGATGTGAATGAAGGGAGTGAGGCAATGAGGGCAGTTTAGATTTATTAACTTAATGGAAATTTCATTAGCTGTAACAGAACATTAATCCTCACAGAACCAAATCATAGAACCAGTCCCTTTGGCTCAACTGGCTAATGCCAATCAAGATGCTCATCTTAGCTAATCACATTTGCCCATGTTTGACCCACATCCTTTCAATATTTCCTGTCTGTGTATCTTGTTACGTACCCCGTAACTGGGTTGCCAAACCAGCAGAAATGGATCACTCAGTTGGAGTCTGGAGTACTAGAACTAAGAAAGTTTTATTACAGAAACAAGCAACACAGTAATCGAAAGGATAATAAATGCAACAGTTCAGTGATGATAAACACACATGTGCACAGAATTAAGATAACAGCATCAATCAAGCTCTATCGTTGTCTAGGGGTAAATGACCAATTTCAAAATGACTCAAAGTTCAGTCCAGTTTAGTAGTTCAGTTCGCAGTAATCGTTGCCATGGCGGTGGACAACGTGGGGGAAGAGAGAGATAGAATAGGAACAACTCATCATTCAGAACGGCTTCACTCACAGACCAGCAAGATGGCTCACAAAACAGCATTTGGGCGGGTCCTCGGTGATGTCACCTGAGGTCACCGACTGTGACCCCTCCTCCAGATGCGGTCGATCCTCTGCAGTGAACCCGGCACCCAGGCAAGGGCGGACACACACCGGGTTCCCGCTGATCGTACCTTTCCACCCACTCGTGAGAAGCGTACCGCTTCCAGGGTCTCGTTACCTCGGGTGGCGTGTGTGTCTGTCTTAGCGAACCTGTCCCTTTTTATCCCCCTGCTGGGGTATCGCCTGTCCATCACTTCAAACAGTTCAGGCTTCAAAGGGGGGAGCCGCTCCAGACAGCTCTTCCTCCCACATCCCTTCATTACACATCTCCAGACGCTGCTCCATTGTTCCTTATCTCTCCTTCCCCTGAGGGCAGGTGGCAGACCAACTGCTGATGCCACTGATGCTAGCCCAGGCCAGCAAACATCTTAATTTCATGTGTATTCTCGTAACAATCTGTACAAATGACTTTCAATGTACCTGTCTCAACCACTTCCCTTTTAAAAAAATGAGGTTTATTTGCCACATGTACATCAAAACATAGTGAAATGCATTGTTTGTGTTAACAGCCATCACAGCCA
The DNA here is from genome assembly GCF_963921235.1 of Mobula hypostoma. Lineage (NCBI taxonomy): Eukaryota > Metazoa > Chordata > Chondrichthyes > Myliobatiformes > Myliobatidae > Mobula > Mobula hypostoma. The sequence continues at coordinate 30,180,530 of NC_086097.1, read as the reverse complement.
GAGGATGTACTGGGGCAGCACACAAGTGTCACCAATCTTCCAGCACCAACATAGCATGCCTACAGCTTACTTACCCTAACGCTAACCTATATGTCATTGGAACGTGGGAGGAAACCAGAGCACCTGGAGGAAACCCATACAGGCACAGAGAAGACATATAAGTTCCCTATAGACAGCAGCAGGAATTGTACCCCAGACGCTGATAAGTGGTGCTGTAAAGCATTGCACTAACTACTATGCTATCGTGTCACCCCGTTCCATACATATAGACTGCTGTCCAGGTGAAAAAGTTGTCCCTCAGGTTCCCATTAAACCTCTTACCTCTCTGCTTAATCTTATGCTCTCTAGCTCTTGATTTCCCAACCCTGGGAAAAAGATTGTGAGCATTCATCCAATCCATGCTCCTCATGATTTTGTCAGATCATTCCCCAAGCTTCTATGTGGCAACAGTAAACGCCACTGCGCAGCTGACACTGGAAAACATTGCAAGCCTGTTTACAGTTGTTCTAATGGGTTCACAAAAGGTTAAAGAGGAGCTCAGCAAATCAAGCAGAATCTATGGGGGGAGATAAATAGTCGATGTTTCGGGCTGACGTCTTTCATCAGGACTGCTAAGTATCTTGATGAAGGATTTCAGATTTCAGATTTACTTATTACGTGCACATTGAAACATATGGTGAAATGTGTTGCTTGTATTTGCCATGGGTGTGCTGAGGGCAATCATAAGTGATGCCACACAATGTGGCACCAATGACACAAGCAATAACAACAACAGAATAAAACAAGACAACAACAGCAAAACAAGATCTTTTCCTGCCTTCCCAGCCACTCGTCCTCCCACTCACACAGGAACACCTCCCACCACAGGGCAGACTGACTCCGGGCCTCCAGTCCTTGGCTTTGGACTCTGGGACTCACAAACATGGGGCCCCTCGGGTTCCAGTCCCTGGAGCAGACTGGCAGACTTGTTGTTTGGGCCTCTACCTCCAGACTCACTGACCTCAGTTTTCGACCGTTGAATTTTTTATCTCAGGATTTGCCAAGCTGTGGACTTTAACTAACCTTTGGACAAAAAATCTTTGTTCCTCTGGACAAAGAACCTCAGCATGAAATGTCAGCTACTTATCCCCATCCATAGATGTTGCCTGACCTGCTGAGTTCTTCCAGTACTTAGTGTCTGTTCTCAAGATTTCCAGCATTTGCAGATTCTCTTGTGTTTAAGTTTAAAGAGGTAGATTTTAAGTAATATCTTCAAGATTGATAAAGGTTTTGGGAGGGAATTCTAGAGATAAAAACTGTAACTCTGACCCAGGCTGCCAATTGTGGGATTCTGGAATAGTGGTGGGTTAGTAAGTTTGCAGATGACACAAAGGTTGGTGGTGTTGTGGATAGTGTGAAAAGTTGTTGTAGGTTACAACTGGATATCGATAGGATGCAGATTGTGTGTGACCTAAGACCATAACATACAGGAGCAGAATTAGGCAACTTGGCCCATCGAGCCTGGTCTGTCACTTCATCATGGCTGATCCATTTCCCTCTCAGCCCTGTTCTCCTGCTTTCTCCCCGTAACCTTTCATGCCCTAACCAATCAAGAATCTATCAACCTTTGCACTAAATATTCCCAAGGACTTGGCCTCCACTCCCACTTGTGGCAATGAATTCCACATATTCACCACTCTCTGGCTAAAGAAATCTTCCTCATTTCCATTCTAAATAAATGTCCCTCAATTCTGAGGCTGTGCGCTCTGGTCTTAGACTCCCCAACATAGGAAACATCCTCTCCACATCCACTCTATTGAGACTTTTCAACATTTGAAATTTTTCAATGAGATCCCACCCCCCCACCCCAGCCCATTCTTCTGAGTTCCAGTGAGTACAGGCCAAGAGCCATTAAACGCTATCCAAAGCTTGCAGAAGGATCTGGACCAGCTGGAAAAAATGGGTTGAAAAATGACAGATGGAATTTAATGCAGAAGAGTATGAGGTGTTGCACTTTGGGAGGACCAACCACATAGCAAGCTTTGATAGTCTTTCTCACTGTCCACTACACCCCCATCTTGGTGTCACCTGCAAATTTGCTGATCCAGCTTACCACACTGTCATCCAGATTGTTGATATAAATGACAAACAACAACAGTTCCAGCACTGATCACTACTAGTCGCAGGCCTCCAGTAAGAAACAGGCAACCATCTACTACCATACTCTGACTTCTCCTGTAAAACCAAGGTCTAATCCAATCTACTACCTCATTTTGAATGCTAAGCAACTGAACCTTTTTGACCAACATCCCATGCAGGACCTTGTCAAAGGGCTTGCTAACATCCATGTAGACAACATCCACTGTCTTGCCTTCATAAACTTTTCTAGTAACTTCATCAAAAACTATAAGATTGGTTACACCTACTAGGCCACGTTGACTACCTCTAATCACCCCATCTATTCAAATGCTTATATATCTGGTCCTTTAGAATAGTTTCCAATAACTACCCAGTACTAATGTCAGGTTCATCAACCTTTAAGTTTCCTGGTTTCATTTTAGAGCCTTTCTTAAACAATTGAACAACATTAGCTACCCTCCAATCCTCCAGCACCTCACGCAAGGCTAAGAGCGTTTTAAATATCTCTGCTAGAGCCCCAGGCCCTTGCAATTTCTGTACCAGCCTTGCATAGGGAACACCTTGTCAGGCCTGGGGATTTATCCACCCTAATCTGCCTCAAGACAGCAAACACCTCCTCCTCTGTAATCTGTTTATAGTCTGTGACCTTACTGCTGCTTTGCCTCACTTCTGTGTCCATCTCCTGAGTAAATACAAATGCAATAATTACATTTAAGATTTCCCCCATCTCTTCCGGCTTTATGCATAGATTACCACTTTGACCTTCCAGAGGGCCAATGTTTTCTTTTATTATCCTTTTCCTCTTAGTGTATCTGTGGAAGCCCTTAGAATTCCCCTTTATCTTATCTGGTAGAGCAACCTCATGCCTTCTTTTAGCCCTGATTTCCTTTTTAAGTTTTCTTTTGGATTTCTTATACTCCATAAGCACCTCATTTGTTCCTACTTGCCAATACCTGCTATGCATCTCCTTCTTTTTCTTAACCTGGACCTCAATATCTCTTGAAAACCAAGGTTCCCTAGACCGGTTATCTTTGCCTTTTATTCTGACAGGAATATACAAACTCTGTACTTCCAAATTTTTACTTTTAAAGGACTCCCATTCACCAAGTACACCTTTGTCTGAAAACAACCTGTCCCAATCCGCACTTGCCAGATTCTTTCTGGTACCATCAAAAATTGGACTTAACTCCAATTTAAAATCTCAACCTGGGAACCAGACCGATCCTTTTATCTTGAAACTAATAGCATTATGATCACTAGACGTAAAGTGTTCCCTTACATAAACTTCTGTCTCATTCCTTAGTAGGAGATCTAGTATTGCAGTCTCCCTAGTTGGGACTTAAATGTATTAATTAAAGAAACTTCCCTGAACATATTTGACAAACTCTTACCCATTAAGCCCTTTTACAGAACAGGAGTCCCAGTCAATATGTGGAAAGTTAAAATCACCTACTATCACAACCTTGTGTTTCTTCTAACGGTCTGTAACCTCTATAAATTAACTCCTGTAAACCTGCAGACTGTTGGGTGGCCTATAATGTAATCCCATTAACGTGATCATTCCTTTCTTATTCCTCAGTTCAGCTCATAAAGCCTCACTAGATGAGCTCTCCAGTCTGTTCTGACTGAGCATTGCCATGCCATTTTCCCAGACTAGAAATGCCACCTGTCTCCCTTTACTCCCTCCTGCTCTATCTCATCTAAAACAATGGAATCCCAGAACACTGAGCTGTCAGTCTTGCTCCTTCTGCAACCAACCTCTCACTGATGGCTACAATGTCATAATTCTACATGCTGATCCATGCCCTACGCTCAAACGCCTTTCTAACAATACTTGTGTTGAAATATTGCAGTTCAGGACACTAGTCGCACCATGCTCAACCTTTGATTCCGGACTTGGTATGTAGAATTAACAACATCTTTCTCCACAACCACTCCACTACCTATTCTGGTGCTCTGGTTCCCATAGCCTAGCAACTCCAGTTCAAACTCCCCCGTACAAAACTAGCAAACCTTCCTGCTAAGATATTAGTCCCTCTCCATTTAAGGTGTAAACCATCCCTTCTGTACGGGTCCCACCTTCCCTGGAAGAGAGCCAAATGATCCAATAATCTGAAGCCCTCGCTCCTGCACTATCTCCATAGCTACATGTTAAACTGTATGACCTTCCCATTTCTGTCCCCTCTAGCACATGGCACAGGTAGCAAACCTCAGTTCACAACCCTGGAAGTCCTGTCCTTTAACTTAGCACCTAACTCCCTTGATTCACTTTGCAGGTCCTCATCATGCCTCCTACCCATGTCATTGGTATGATATGGACCAGAGCCTCTGCCTGCTCACCCCCTCCCCCCACTTAAGAATGCTGTGGACTTGATCTGAGATGTCCCTAACCCTGGCACTGGGGTGGGAACATACCATCCATGAATCTCATGCTTGTCCACAGAACCTCTTTTCTGTTCCCCTAACCAACAAATCCCCTATTACTATGGCTCGCCTCTTCTCCTCTTTCTGTTCTGAGCCACAGAGTCAGATTTAGTGCCAGAGACTTTCCTTAGCGCTGTGACTTTCCTCTGCTTGGTCATAGCCCCCAACGGTATCCAAAGTGGTATACCTGTTGTTGAGGGGGATGGCCACAGGGGTACTCTATGCTGACTTTTTAACCCCTTTCACCTTCCTGACTGTCACCTAGTTTCCTGCATCCTGCACCTTGAGTGTAACTACCTCTCTATATGTCCCATCTATCAACCCCTCAGCCGCCCGAATGATCCAGAGTTCATCCAGCTCCAGCTCCAACTCCTTAACATGGTCTGTTAGAAGCTGCAGCTGGATGCAGTTCTTGCAGGGGTAGTTGTCAGGGATACTGGAGTTCTCCCTGCCTTCCTACATCCCGCAGGAGGAGCATTCCACCATCCTGCCTGGCATCTCCACTGCTCTAAATGTGCAATAAGAAAGAAAGAATGAATAAATAACAAAAAAAATCTACCTGTGGCCTATGCCTCTCCTCGCTGAAGCTTCGATGAGCCAAAGCCTCAAATTCCCACTCACACAATGGCTGCTCCGTATAAATCTAGTTTCTGTTTATTGGACCTTGAAAGTGCCTAATTATGTGATATTTAATGTCTCCTCGGGTGCTGTGCTAACTGCCCCTGCTCGTGTCTTTTAAACTCCTTCCCTCTACACATCCAATATCTCCTTAGGAACAGTGGCATGCAAACTGTCATTGGTTCAACTACTTCGGAAGTCGCTTTGCACACCTCTGTATCTATAGCACTGTGTGCTATTGTGTGCTGTTTATAAACAGAAGAATTCCATCAGATACTCCTTTGAACTTAATTCATACATACACACACACACCAATGCATGCCAAAAATTACCTCACAATCAAGTAGTTTTCTAACTAGTATGAGCATCGCTAATTCTGACAGGCAAACTGATTAAAAAAAGTTCCCTTTGGAAAACAATATGTCACTACAAGAAATTAAATCTGTGCAGCAAAGACTTGCGTCAGCTGAGATTTTACAGATTTTACATCCTGCACTTGAAAAAAATGAAAATAAAACGTTGATAAATTGTGGACATTGATTGGACCCATGTTCCTCTTTCCTCGAACAGCAAAGGTATAGGCCCTTTGCCCCATCACGTCTGTGCTGAAGATGATGCCAAATTAAACCAAATCCTTTTCTGCTTGCACATGATCCCTATCCCTACATTCTCTGCATATAAATGTATCTGTCTGACAGCTTCTCAAAAACCACTGCTTCCACCGCTACCTCTGGCAGCTCATTCCAGGCACCCATCACTCTCTGCTTTAGGATATGGGGTGGCACGGTCGCATAGTTGTTAGCACAATGCTTTACAGCACCGGCAGTAAGATTGGGTTTCGATTCCCACCACTGCCTGTAACCACATGGGTTTCCTCTAGGTGCTCTGGATTCTTTTCACATTCCAACGACATATGGTGAGGTCTAGTATGTTGGCACCAGAAGTGTGGCAGCACTTGCAGGAAGCCCTGCTCAATCCTTGCTGATTTGATTTGATGAAAAATGCGATTCACCGTATATTTGAATGTACTGTACATGTGAAAAATAAATCAAGTATTTTACCTTTAATCTTTAATCTGTGTTAAAAATATTTGCCTGACACCTTACCTTTAAATTTTTACCCTCTCACCTTATATGCACATCCTCTGGTGTTCGACATTCCTACTCTGGGAAAAAGATTCTGACTATCTACACAACTTAAGTTTGTCCAACCTCTCCTTACAGTTCATACCTTCTAATCCAGGCAGCATCTTGATACACCTCCTGTGCACCCTCTCCACATCCTTCCTGTAATGGGGCAACCAGAATTGTACAGTGGCCCAATTTTACATAGCTGCAAAATTCTGCACCACTGATCTTCAGAAGACTATTCCATCAAGGCTGATTTATTTTCCCTCTCAACCCCATTCTCCTGCCTTCTCCCTGTAACTTTTGACAACATAGAAACATAGAAACATAGAAAATAGGTGCAGGAGTAGGCCATTCGGCCCTTCGAGCCTGCACCGCCATTTATTATGATCATGGCTGATCATCCAACTCAGAACCCCGCCCCAGCCTTCCCTCCATACCCCCTGACCCCTGTAGCCACATGGGCCATATCTAACTCCCTCTTAAACATAGCCAATGAACTGGCCTCAACAGTTTGCTGTGGCAGAGAATTCCACAGATTCACCACTCTCCGTGTGAAGAAGTTTTTCCTAATCTCGGTCCTAAAAGGCTTCCCCTTTATCCTCAAACTGTGACCCCTCGTTCTGGACTTCCCCAACATCGGGAACAATCTTCCTGCATCTAGCCTGTCCAATCCCTTTCGGATCTTATACGTTTCAATCAGATCCCCCCTCAATCTTCTAAATTCCAACGAGTACAAGCCCAGTTCATCCAGTCTTTCTTCATATGAAAGTCCTGCCATCCCAGGAATCAATCTGGTGAACCTTCTTTGTACTCCCTCTATGGCAAAGATGTCTTTCCTCAGATTAGGGGACCAAAACTGCACACAATACTCCAGGTGTGGTCTCACCAAGGCCTTGTACAACTGCAGTAGTACCTCCCTGCTCCTGTACTCGAATCCTCTCGCTATAAATGCCAGCATACCATTCGCCTTTTTCACCGCCTGCTGTACCTGCATGCCCACTTTCAATGACTGGTGTATAATGACACCCAGGTCTCGTTGCACCTCCCCTTTTCCTAATCGGCCACCATTCAGATAATAATCTGTTTTCCTATTTTTGCCACCAAAGTGGATAACTTCACATTTGTCCACATTAAATTGCATCTGCCATGAGTTTGCCCACTCACCCAACCTATCCAAGTCACCCTGCATCCTCTTAGCATCCTCCTCACTGCTAACACTGCCGCCCAGCTTCGTGTCATCCGCAAACTTGGAGATGCTGCATTTAATTCCCTCATCCAAGTCATTAATATATATTGTAAACAACTGGGGTCCCAGCACTGAGCCTTGCGGTACCCCACTAGTCACCGCCTGCCATTCTGAAAAGGTCCCGTTTATTCCCACTCTTTGCTTCCTGTCTGCTAACCAATTCTCCACCCACACCAATACCTTACCCCCAATACCGTGTGCTTTAAGTTTGCACACTAATCTCCTGTGTGGGACCTTGTCAAAAGCCTTTTGAAAATCCAAATATACCACATCCACTGGTTCTCCCCTATCCACTCTACTAGCTACATCCTCAAAAAATTCTATGAGATTCGTCAGACATGATTTTCCTTTCACAAATCCATGCTGACTTTGTCCGATCATTTCTCCGCTTTCCAAATGTGCTGTTATCACATCCTTGATAACTGACTCCAGCAGTTTCCCCACCACCGACGTTAGGCTAACCGGTCTATAATTCCCCGGTTTCTCTCTCCCTCCTTTTTTAAAAATTGGGGTTACATTAGCCACCCTCCAATCCTCAGGAACTAGTCCAGAATCTAACGAGTTTTGAAAAATTATCACTAATGCATCCACTATTTCTTGGGCTACTTCCTTAAGCACTCTAGGATGCAGACCATCTGGCGCTGGGGATTTATCTGCCTTCAATCCCTTCAATTTACCTAACACCACTTCCCTACTAACATGTATTTCACTCAGTTCCTCCATCTCACTGGACCCTCTGTCCCTTACTATTTCTGGAAGATTATTTATGTCCTCCTTAGTGAAGACAGAACCAAAGTAATTATTCAATTGGTCTGCCATGTCCTTGCTCCCCATAATCAATTCAACTGTTTCTGTCTGCAGGGGACCTACATTTGTCTTTACCAGTCTTTTCCTTTTTACATATCTATAAAAGCTTTTACAGTCCGTTTTTATGTTCTCTGCCAGTTTTCTCTCATAATCTTTTTTCCCCCTCCTAATTAAGCCCTTTGTCCTCCTCTGCTGAACTCTGAATTTCTCCCAGTCCTCAGGTGAGCCACTTTCTCTGGCTAATTTGTATGCTACTTCTTTGGAATTGATACTATCCCTAATTTCTCTTGTCAGACACGGGTGCACTACCTTCCTTGATTTATTCTTTTGCCAAACTGGGATGAACAATTGTTGTAGTTCATCCATGCAACCTATAAATGCTTGCCATTGCATATCCACCGTCAATCCTTTAAGTGTCATCTGCCAGTCTATCTTAGCTAATTCACGTCTCATACCTTCAAAGTTACCCCTCTTTAAGTTCAGAACCTTTGTTTCTGAATTAACAATGTCACTCTCCATATTAATGAAGAATTCCACCATATTATGGTCACTCTTACCCAAGGGGCCTCTCACGACAAGATCGCTAATTAACCCTTCCTCATTGCTCAAAACCCAGTCCAGAATAGCCTGCTCTCTAGTTGGTTCCTCGACATGTTGGTTCAAAAAACCATCCCGCATACATTCCAAGAAATCCTCTTCCTCAGCACCTTTACCAATTTGGTTCACCCAGTCTACATGTAGATTGAAGTCACCCATTATAACTGCTGTTCCTTTATTGCACACATTTCTAATTTCCTGTTTAATACCATCTCCGACCTCACTACTACTGTTAGGTGGCCTGTACACAACTCCCACCAGCGTCTTCTGCCCCTTAGTGTTACGCAGCTCTACCCATATCGATTCCACATCTTCCCGGCTTATGTCCTTCCTTTCTATTGCGTTAATCTCTTCTTTAACCAGCAACGCCACCCCACCTCCCCTTCCTTCATGTCTATCCCTCCTGAATATTGAATATCCCTGAACGTTGAGCTCCCATCCCTGGTCACCCTGGAGCCATGTCTCTGTGATCCCAACTATATCATAATCATTAATAACAATCTGCACTTTCAATTCATCCACCTTATTACGAATGCTCCTTGCATTGACACATAAAGCCTTCAGGAGCTCTTTTACAATTCTCTTAGCCCTTGTACAATTATGTTGAAAAGTGGCCCTTTTTAATGCTTGCCCTGGATTTGTCGGCCTGCCACTTTTACTTTTCTCCTTTGTACTTTTTGCTTCTATGCTCACTTTACACCCCTCTGTCTCTCTGCACTGGTTCCCATCCGTCTGTTATGAACTAACCTCCTCACGCCTAGCCTCTTTAATTTGATTCCCACCCCCCAACCATTCTAGTTTAAAGTCACCTCAGTAGCCCCCGCTAATCTCCCCGCCAGGATATTGGTCCCCCTAGGATTCAAGTGTAACCCGTCCTTTTTGTACAGGTCACGCCTGCGCCAAAAGAGGTCCCAATGATCCAAAAACTTGAATCCCTGCCCCCTGCTCCAATCCCTCAGCCACGCATTTATCCTCCACCTCATCGCATTCCTACTCTCACTGTCGCGTGGCACAGGCAGTAATCCCGAGATTACTACTTTGCATTATGAATCAAGAACCTATCCACCTCTGCTTTGAATATACCCAGTGACTTAGCCTCCACAGCTGCCTGATTCCATAAATTCCAGAGATTCACCACTCTCTAGCTAAAGATGCTTTAGAGCATATCTGTACATGTACATAGGGCTACATTAAATGCTCCTCATATGTTAATCCTTTCATTCCCGGGATCATAGTCATAGAGCCCTGCAGCACAGAAACAGGACTTTCTGCCCATCTCATCCACGCCGACGTGTTTTTCTGCCTAGTGCCATCTACTGGCATCTGGACCATAGCCTTTCATACCCCTCTCATCCATGTACTTATGCAAACCTCTCTTAAATGTTGTAATTGAATCTGGAACCACCACTTCCACTGGCAGATCACTCCACACTTGAACCACCCTCTGAGTGAAGAAGCTCCCCCCCAGATTCTCCTTAAATATTTCAGACAGTGGGTGGTGAATCTGTGGAATTTTTTGCCACAGACTGTTGTGAAAGCCAAGTTATAAGCTGTATTTGAGGCAGAGATTGATAGGTCCTTAATTGATTTGGGGTTACGGGTTATGGGGTGACGGTGGGTGAATGGGGTAGAGAAAAGTAATCACGACCGAATGGCAGGGCAGATTCAAAGGGCTGAATGGCCAAATTCTGCTCCAATATCTTATTGTCTAATCACTGCACCACCAAACCAGAATTTGTGCACCGTTATTCGCAGTCTTCAGGATATAAAAATCAACTTTATGCCAAGATTTGAAAGTGTGGATTTTCGCAGTGAAACGTGGAGGCTGTACAGGGAGGACTTGCATAATATTTCAGATAGGTTTGTCCCACTGAGACAGGGAAAAGATGGTGAAGGAACTATGGATGATAAAATAGTTGGAACATTTAGTCAAGAGTTAGAAGGAGCATACTTAAGATTTAGGAATCTACTATCAGATAGGGATCTTAAGAGTCATAAAGTAACCAGAAAGGATTTTAAAAATGGACTTAGGAGAGCTAGAAAGGACATGATGAGGCTTTGGTGAGTAGAATTAAGGAAAACCTCAACATGTTCTACACATATGTGAAGAAGAGGAGGATGACAAGAGTAGGGACAGACCGATCAGGGATAAAAGAGGAAATGTGTCTGGCCTTGGAGAAAGTAGGGGAGGTTCTTAATACTTTATTTCAATGCTTATCGGGGTGAGGAACCTTGACAAATGTAAGATCAGTGTATGACACACTCATGTATTGGAATATGCCAAGGTTAAGAAAGAAGCAATGTTGGAGTTTCTAAAATACTTTGAAATATATGAGGGGTATAGGTTGGGTGAAACTAGAACTAGAGGTCATAAGTTAATGGTGAAAGCTTACATATTTAAGGGAAACCTGAGGGGGAACTTCTGAGGGTGGTATGAGTGTGGAACGAGCTGCCACAGGAAGTGGTGGATACAGTTTGATTTGAACGATTACGAGAGGTTTGGATAAATACACAGATGCGAGGGGTATGGCAGGCTAAGGTCCAGGTGCGGGTTGATGGGACTAGGCAAAATTACAGTTCAGCACAGACTAGATGGGTCGAATGGCCTGTTTCTATGCTGTAGCTCTCTATAATTCTATAAACAAAAGAAAGAAAAGATTAAGTTTATTCTTCACACGTACATCGAAATGTACAGTGAAATGCATCATAAGAACATAAGAAATAGGAACAGGAGTAGGCCAAATGGCCCATCAAGCCTGCTCTGCCATTCAATAAGATCATGGCTGATCTGGCCATGGACTCATCTCCACCTACCTGTCTTTTCCCCATCACCCTTAATTCCTCTACTATGCAAAAATCTATCCAACCTTGTCTTAAATATATTTACTGAAGTAGCCTCCACTGCTTCATTGGGCAGAGAATTCCACAGATTCGCCACTCTCTGGGAGATACAGTTCCTCCTCATCTCTATCCTAAATCTTCTCCCCCGAATCCTGAAGCTATGTCCCCTAGTTCTAGTCTCACCTATCAGTGGAAACAACTTTCTTGCCTCTACCTTATCTATCCCTTTCATAATTTTACATGTTTCTATAAGATCTCCTCTCATTCTTCTGAATTCCAGTGAGTACAGTCCCAGGCAACTCAATCTCTCCTCATAGTCTAACCCCCTCATCTCTGGAATCAACCTAGTGAACCTCCCCTGCACCACCTCCAAAACCAGTATATCCTTCCTAAAGTAAGGAGACCAGTACTGCACACAGTACTCCAGGTGCAGCCTCACTTTTACCCTCTCCAGTTGCAGCATAACCACCCTGCTCTTAAATTCAATCCCTCTAGCAATGAAGGCCAACATTCCATTTGCTTTCTTGATAGCCTGCTGCACCTGTAAACCAACCTTTTGTGATTCATGCACAACCACTCCCAAGTCCCTCTGCACAGAAGCACGCTGCGATTTTTTACCATTTAAATAATAATCTTCTCTTCCATTCTTCCTTCAAAAGTGTATGACCTCGCATTTACAAACATTGTACTCCATCTGCCAGACCCTTGCCCACTCACTTAACCTATCTATATCTCTCTGCAGACTCTCTGTCTCTTCTGCACAACTTGCTTTCCCACTCAATTTAGTATCATCAGCAAACTTAGATACACTACACTCGGTCTACTCTTCCAGATTATTAATGTATATTGTGAACTGTTGTGGGCCCAGCACCGATCCCTGCAGCACATCGCTCACCACTGATTGCCATGAGTAACACTCATGTATCCTAACTCTCTGCTTTCTATTAGTTAACCAATGCTCTATTCATGCTAATATATCAGCCCCAACTCTAGGCATCCTTTTTCATCAACAAAATCCAAGAACGTGCTCAGGGCAGCCCACAAGTATTGCCACACTTCCAGTGCCAATAAAACATGCCCACACCTTACTAACTGTAACCCATATGTCTTTGAAATGTGGGACAAAACAAGAGCACCTGGAGGAAACCCATGTGGTCATAGGAAGAGCATATAAACTCCTTACAGACAGTGTCACGAATTGAGCCCCAATCTCTGATTGTTGGCACAGTGAGATAGATAAGACATTCGGGCCAGACATAATATACCCCATGATACCCTAGAATAAACAAGCAAGAACAATTTACCTAATAGATATAGCCATTCCAAACACACATAACATACAGAAATCAGTAAGTGATAAACACTAGAAATACACTGAATTAAAAGAAGAAATTGAAAGTCTTTGGAACATGAACAGGGTATACATTGTCCCGATAGTAATATCTACAACTGGTATCATCCCAAAAGCACTAAACAATAGTTTTAAACAATTCAGCCTACACAGAAATAGTTATGTAACTTTCCAGAAAGCTAAACACCACAATACTAAACACCTCTAGAATAGACCAAAAGTTCCTAGCAATTGAGAAATGCGTGTGTTTGGCTAAGCCTGTACCAAAGGTTTTAGCAGTTTGAGCTAAGAAAAAAAATTAATAATAAAGCATTGTTGAATTTATAGATACACTAAAACTGTCCACGGTACATACAAAGCCAGACTAAATAGATACATAAAATGCACCAGATGAAGAAAACAGAATTAACAATGCAGGGACAATGACAAAGGTTTACATAGTTGCTATAAATTACAATAAGGATATATATATATACTAGTGCAAAAAGACAGCAAAATAGGGAGGTTGTGCTCATAAGTTCATGGACCCAAATCTGATGTTCTGATGGCAGAGGGGAAGAAGCTGCTCCAGAGATGTTGTGTTTCTTCAGACTCCTGTACCTCTTCCCTGATAGTAGTAATGAGAATAGGGCATGTCCTGGATGGTGAAGATTTATACAACGGCATCGTGCCTTCCTAATTTTTATACATAATACCTTGGCTGATAACTGCAAGTATACCATATACTTGACCATCCTATCCATCCGTACTGCCACATTTAGCGAACTATGGACTTGCACCTCCACATCCTTCTGGAACCACATCTGTGAGACAACTAGAATGGTGTCAGCCTAATCCCTCTCCCCTGTTGTGAGGGGCTTTATATATTGATTCCACAGAGCCATCATAGATAATGACTGATGCAGACATCTGCCTGGCAATTGATGTCACAATTGCCTGGAATATTATGATTGCTTTAATATCAAAAATCCTTCAGGCTTGATTTAGAATTATAGAGCCTATTATTAGTTCAAGAGTTCAAGATTCAGAAGGCTTTTCTGATTGCTGCTGTACAAGAGCTGGGAGGTTTGCCTGTTGATTCTCCTGTGAATTGAACTACTGTATGTCCTTGCTCTTTCAATCGCAGAATGACTGCAAGGCTTCTGTTTGTTATTAAGTAGTACATTACGCATGAATGTGCTAAATCTCACTTGCTAGTCTTCTCTATCCACTAACCACTGCCTGCCCGCCAAACCATTTTATTTCCCATAAAACCACATATATTGGAAATGTCTGCAGATCCAACAGTAGCTGTGGAAAGAACTAGATAGATTCCGATTCAGATTTATGTTCATGAATGCATGAACACTGCCTCACTATTTTTTTGCACTACATATATATATATATATAGGGGTGTAGTGGACAGTGAGGAAGGCTATCAAAGCTTGCAGTAGGGGATCTGCATCAGTTGAAAAAATGAGTTAAAAATAGCAGATGGAATTTAATGCAGACAGGTATGAGGTGTTGCACTTCAGAGGATGAATCAGGGTACGAATTACATGGTGAGTGATAGGGCACTGAGGCGTGTGTTAGGATAGAGGGAATATAGATCCGTAATTCCTTAAAAGTGGTGGCACAGAGAGATAGGATCATAAAGAGAGCTTTCGGCACATTGTCTTTCATAAATTGAAGTACTGAGTACAGGAGTAGGGATGTTATGTTGAAGTTGCATAAGACGGTGAGGCTTAATTTTGAGTATAATCTGCAGTTCTGGTCACCTACCTACTGGAAAAGTATCAGTATGATTGAAAGGGTGCAAAGAAAATTTACAAAGATGTTGCCAGGACTTGAGGTCCTAAATTATAGGGAAAGGTTGAAAATGTTAGGACTTTATTTACTGGAATGTAGGAGATTTGATAGAGGGATACAAAATTATGAAAGGCATAGATAGTATAAATGCAAGCAGGATTTTTCCACTGAGGTTGGACAAGGTGAACTAGAGGTCATGGGTTAAGGATTAAAGGTGAAATATTTAAAGGGAACATGAGGGGGAATTTCTTTACTCAGAGAGCGGTGAGAGTGTGGAACGAGCTGTCAGCATTAGTGGAGTGTGGGGTTGATTTCAACATTTAAGGGAAACTTGGATAGGTACAGATGGGAGGAGTATGTGGGCTTTGTTCTGGGTGGGACTAGACAGATCAATAGTTTGACATGGAATAGGATGACTGAAGAGCCAGTTTCTGCACTCTCTCTTTCTCTTTATGTATTGCACTGTACTGATGCCACAAAAGAACAGATTTTGTAATGTATGGCAGTGATGGTAATTCTACTGCCATTACACCGCTGGCATTTAGGGCAGCAATGAAGTTCCTTCACCTCTGGCAGTGTTCAGGGCTTCCTTCTTCATGTCAGTAGCTCGGTTTCACTGATGTCTGTCATGCAAGTCCCGGGTGAAAACTCAGGAATACAGTCACACACAGATGTAGAAGAATTCTTCATTGCTGTATCCATAACAGTTTTGTTTCACCAGTCAGGATTGTTGGCCCTGAGCTGAACCCCCCGAACCTGGGCCACTCTTAATCTGGCCTCTACCCATTGAACATGGGTGACCCAACAAGAGCCAAAGCATGAAGCCCTGACTCCAGTCAACATACTGTAGCTTTCTGGGTCATTGAGGCACGAAAGCCTTCAAACCCTGAGACAAGGTTGTGATCCTCTTGGAGGAGTGATAATGAACCTGATTCTTACTCTGATTTACTGGTCTGATGATGTATTGTTACGCTGCAGTTATAGAGGATGTTGGTATGGCTGCATTTGGAGCATGGCGTTCAGTTTTGGTCACCCTGTGATAGGAAAGACATTGTTAAAGACATTGAAAGACAGTGTTATGTGTTCTACTGAAACGTGGCTGCACGTGGACATACCTGACCAAAACTTTTCCATGGAGATGACCATTCGGGCTGACCGGAAGTGCACTGAGAGCGGTAAGCGTAAAGGAGTGGGGGGCTTGCTGTTCTGGTTAACAACGGATGTGCAATCCTGGTCATATTACGATCAAGGAACGTGTTTGTAGCCGGATATTGAACTTTTTGCTGTCGGACTCCAGCCATATTCCACCGAGATACAACACTGGGCGTCATGGGAGGTTGTTCCTGCCGGTGTCCATCGAACTTTGCAGCTCCTCCCGTGGAGGGTCAGACACCCTGAGCCAATAGGCTGGTCCTGGACTTACTTCCATCTGGCATAGTTTGCATATTATTGTTTGATTGTTTGTGGTTTTTGTATTGCTATATTTATGCTCTATTCTTGGTTGGTGCAGTTGTGACGAAACTCAATTTCCTTCGGGATCAATAAAGTATGTCTATGTCTATGTCTATGTCCATGTTAAACTGGAGAAAGTGCAGAGAAGATTTACAAGGGACTGTGTTAGAGGGCAGGCTAGCACTCTGTTCCTTGGAATGTAGCGTATCGTGGGGTGACCTTACAGAGCTGTATATAAAATCATAAGGGGTATACAGTAGATAGAGTGAATACATGTAGATAGGAGGTGCACAGCTAGGGAACACATAGATAGGAGGCAGCACGGTAGTGTAGTGACTTGCATAACAATTTACAGCACTAGCAATCAGGGTTCAATTCCAGCCACTGTCTCTATAGAGTTTGCATGTCCAGTTTCCTCCCACATTCCAGAGACATACAGTTAGGGTGAGCAGGTTGTGGCCATGCTTTGTTGTCGCCAGAAGCACGATGACACTGCAGGCTGCTCCCAGCACATCCTTGGACTGCACTGGTCATCACCGCAAACCAAGCTTTCCACTGTATGTTTCGATGTACATGTAACAAATAAATCTAATCTAATCTTTAAATAGTTTCCTCCCCCACCCCCGAGGAAGGGGAACTAAAAATATGAGGGCATAGGTTTAAGGTGAGAGGTGAAAGATTTAAAAGGGACCTGAGGAGTAACTTCTTCATGGTGGTGGGTATACAGCGTGACCTGCCAGAGGTGGTGGGTATATGACCTGCCAAAGGATGTGGTTGAGACAGGTACATTAATAACATTTTAAAAACATATGAACGGGTACATGGATAGGAGAGGTTTAGAGGGATATGGGCCCAATGTGAGCAAATGAAGTTAACTTGGGATTAGCGCTATGGTCAACATGGATAAGTTGGGCAGGGCAATGTTGCAGCTCTATAAGACCCTGGTTCAGACCACACTTGGAATATTGTGTTCAGTTCCGGTTGCCTTATTATAGGAAGGATATGGAAGCATTAGAGAAGATGCAGAGGATATTTATCAGGATGTTGCCTGGACTAGAGGGCATGTCTTACGAAGATATGTTAAGCTTTTCTCTTTGGAGTGAAGGAGGATGAGAGGAGACTTGATAGAGGTGTACCAGATGATAACAGGCATAGAGTGGACAGCCAGAAATTTTTTCGTGGGTGGAAATAACTACAGTAATACAAAGGGGGAGGGGGCATCATTTTAAGGTGATTGAGGAAAATATAAGTGGTATGTCAGGGGGAAGTTCTTCACACAGCAAGTGTGTGCAACGCCGTGCCAGGTTGGGAGGGGGTGACAGAGGCAGATATAGTAGGAACATATAACAGACTTTTAGATAAGCACACATGAATGATAGAAAAATGGAAGTCTACTATATGTGGGAGGGAAGGGTTAAATTAATCTGGGAGTAGTCTTAAAGGTCAGCACAACATTGTGAGCCAAAGGGCTTGTACTGTGCTGTAGTGTTCTATGTTCTATGTATTATAAATATAAGAGATTCTGTAATCCTGAGTAACACATACAAAATTCTGGAGGAACTCAGCAGGTCAGGCAGCATCTTTGGAAAGGAATAAACAGATGATGTTTGGACTAAGACCCTTCGTCATCTGTTTCCATGTTGTATCACTCTATGACTCCCTCATACTGGGAATAAATGTGAAGAATCAGTGCAGTCTGCAGCAATCTGAGGAACCTGCTGCAACCTTAAATTCAGAAAGATTGTTAAAATATCATGGATGCAGTGTTGTCTGGGACAGTTCACATATAGGAAACAAAAAGTTCCTACGAACACTGTGTATGAGCCTAATATTCCAAATACACTCAGTGGCCACTTTATTAGGTACCTCCTATAACTAAAAAGTGGCAAATCAGTGTATGTTTGTGGTCTTCTGCTGCTCTAGCCCATCCACTTCAAGGTTCGATGTGCTGTGTACTTAGAGATGCTCTTCTGAACACAAGTGTTGTAATGCGTGATTATTTGAGTAACTGTCACTTTTCTGTGAACTTGAACCAGTCTGGCCATTCTCCTCTGAATTCTCTCATTAACAATACATTCCACCCATAGAACTTCCACTCACTGGGTTTTTTTTTTGGTTTATCACACCATTCCCTGTAATCTCTAGAAACTGTTGTGCATTAAAATCCCTGGAGATCAGCAGTTTCTAAGATGCTCAAACCACCCTGACCAGCACCAACCATCATTTCACAGTCAAAGTCACTTCTTCCCCCTTCTGATGTTTGGTCTGAGAAACAACTGAACCTGTGGAGCATGCCTGCTTGCTTTTATGCATTGAGTTGCTGCCACATGAAAGGCTGTTTAGGTATTTGCATTAATGACCAAATGTACAGGTGTATCTAATAAAGTGACCACTGAGTGTATTTTTGCTTGTTTAACTGGAGTGTGGGTGAACTGAAAATCGATTTGGCGAGTTTGTTATTTTTTATGCCACAGCAATGTTAATTTGAAATATTGAATGTTTTCAGGAGAATAGATAATCAGGACTTCAGCTGGAAAAGAATGAAGCGGCAAAAGATCAATTCTCTCACTATGGTTTAAGGTCTGGCCAGAATAGAAAGTAGATAAATAACGACAGACTTGTGTCTCTTTATGCACTCGAGGTCGAAAGATTTTTTGATTGGAAATCACTAATTAGCTTATTATTGTCACATGTATCGTTGTACAGAGAGATGGGTTTGTTTTGCATGCCACTATACAGATCATTTCATTACAACAGTGCACTGAAGTAGTACAACAGAAAATGATACCAGAATGCAGAATATAATGTTATCGTTACAAAGAGGGTGCAGTGCAGGCAGACAATAAGGTGCAAGGACATAAGGAGGTAGATTGTGAGGTCAAGAATATATCTTATTGTACTAGGACACCATTCAATAATCCTATAACAGCAGGACAGAGATTAAAGAGATTACCCTTATTTGTCACATGTACATCAAAATATCGAAATGCGTCATTTGCGTTGACAATCAACACAGTACAAGGATGTGCTGGGGCAGTCGTTAAATGTCTCTATGCTTCTGGCGCCAACCAAATTAATTAATTAATTAATTACTAATTTATTAATTACAGCATTTGCAGGTAGATTAATAAAATACAAGATATCCACAAAGGGAGATCAAGAAATAAATTGGTAAATTGGTTAATTATTGTAACATGCACCAAGGTACAGTGGAAAAACCTGTTTTGCAGTTCACTTCAGTGCAGTGTAACTATTAATATGAAGCAAAAGACGTGCTGTAGGAACTCAGCAGGTCAGGCAGCATCTGTGGAGGGAAATACTTAATTTTTCAGCTCTCTTGTATCTCCAATGTGCCTTAGAAGAAATATATTATATCATTAAGGCCTTGTACCTCATCGTCTGCCTGCATGCACCTTTTAACACTTTATTCTGTATTCTGTTACTGTTTACCTTTGTACTATCTCAATGCACAGATGTGATGAAATAATCTGTATGAAATATTTGATCTCCTTCAGCAACAATCCTAGAAGACCGAAGAAGGAAACTGGGAGTTCAAGTAGTATTTGGTCCTGCAGGTGTAGGAACCATTGTGTAGGAACTTGTGCCTTCTTAATCCCAGGAGATCTGCTAACTCTCATGGATCTAGTGCTCACTCTCATGTTGGCTGGTAGTACGAGGTTAGGGTTTAGGAGGGGAGAGAATTGGATCACAATAATAGGTGCAATAAACCATCTGCTGGAGGAACTCAGTAGGTCTAGCAGCATCTGTCAGGGTGGGTGGGGGGGAGGAATTTGCTATAAGGCTATTGAATGGTTCCCTAGTACAATAAGATGGACACTTGACTTCACAGTGTACTTTGTTATGGCCTTGCACCTTATTGTCTGCCTGCACTGCACTTTGTCTGTAACTGTTACATTTTATTCTGCATTCTGTTATTGCTTTACTTTGTTCTACCTCAAAGCACTGTGTAATAATATGACCTGTAAGAATAGTATGCAAGGTAAGCTGTTCACTGTGCCTAGGTAGAGTAGCATAGCGGATAGCGTACCACTATTACAGTGCCAGTGACCCAGGTTCAATTCCTGCCACTGTCTGTAAAGGGTCTGTATGTTCTCCCTGTGACTGTGTGCATTTCCTCTTGGTGCTCCAGTTTCCTTCCAAAGACATACAGGTTAGCAGGTTAATTTGTCACATGGGTGTAATTGGGTGGTGTGGACTCAAAGGGACTGTTACTGTGCTCTATCTCTGAATAAAATAATAGAAATTCATAACCAATTCATTTGCCCGGAGGTTGGTTACAAGTCCAGGAGTTGAAGCCCAATGGCCAAAGCCTTGAGACTGGAGGCTTTACTAGAGTTGGATGACCTGGTGTGTATGTGCGTGGGTGGCGGGGGGGCTGCAAGGGAGGAAAGGGGTTTGCTTTGTCTTTGTTGTTTTGTTGCTAGTTGTGTTCTGCTGAACACTGTGGGCGTGTTACATTGACACCGAAATGTGTGGCAACACTTGCGGGCTGCCCCCAGCACACCCCCGGTTGTGTTGGTTGTTAAAACAAATGACACACTGTATTGTATGTGATAAATAAAGCTGAATATGAATCTGCTCTGAATCTAACCAATTTCTTCTACAGGTACAGCCTGATCTGCAGGCATTTCCAACATTTGTTGCTTTATAGCAAATAAAATGTGTTGGTGGGCAGGCAATGGATAGACAAGACTGGCAAGTAGGATTTAGCATGTTCATGCATAATGTACTAGGAACAAACAGAGGCCTTGCACACAGTCTGTGACTGAAACAAGAAGAATGTAGTTCGGGTCCCAGGGGAATCAACAGGTAAACCACCTGGCTCTTGTACAACAGCAATCAGAAAAGCTTTCTGAATTTTGAACTTCAAACCCTAAATCGAAAACCTTGTGGAGATGAAATGCTCAGTAAACTGAATCAGAATCAGGCTTACTAGCACTGACGTATGTTGCGAAATTTGTTGTTTTGCAGCAGCAGTATATTATAAATTACAATAACAATTAAATAAAGTGTACTATAATTTACAATAGGAGAAAAATATATATATATATACACACACACATATATATATTTCTTACATACTTATACTTTACTTTATTGACGCCAAGCAATTGATACTAGAGCGTACAATCATCACAGCGATATTTGATTCTGCGCTTTGCGCTCCCTGGAGTACAAATCAATAGTAAATAGTAAAAATCTAAATTATAAATCATAAATAGAAAATAGAAAAGGGAACATAAGGTAGTGCAAAAAACCAAGAGGCAGGTCCGGATATTTGGAGGGTACGGCCCAGATCTGGGTCAGGATCCGTTCAGCAGTCTTATCACAGCTGGAAAGAAGCTGTTCCCAAATCTGACCCGTATGAGTCTTCAAACTCCTGAGCCTTCTCCCAGAGGGAGGAGGGAAGAGGGACGAAAAGTGCGTTGGCTGGGTGGGTCGTGAACTTGATTATCCTGGCAGCACTGCTCTGACAGCGTGCGGTGTAAAATGAGTCCAAGGATGGAAGATTGGTTTGTGTGATGTGCTGGGCTGTGTTCACGATCTTCTGCAGCTCCTTCCGGTCTTGGACAGGACAACTTCCATACCAGGTTGTGATGCACCCTAGAAGAATGCTTTCTACAGTGCATCTATAAAAATTGGTGAGGGTTTTAGGGGTAACCACAAAATAATCTGCAGATGCTGTTGTCAAAGGAACACTCACAATGTGCTGGAGGAACTCAGCAGGTCAGTCAGCATCAGTTGAAAAGATTAGTCAACGTTTCGGGCCGAAACCCTTCATCAGGACTGAAGGAAGAACTTTGGGGAGGGTTTGAAGAATGCTGGTAGTTGAAAAAAACAGTAATTTGAAAGACAAAGGGGTGGGGGAGGGGAAGCAGGGAGGTGATTGGCAGGAGAACAATGTGCAGTAGTAGAAGGAGGCGGAACTATGAGGGAGGTGATGTGAAATAGGGATAGAGGAAGGGAGGGGGAGGGAATTACCGGAAGTTGGAGAATTCTATGTTCATACCAAGGGGCTGGAGACTATCTAGACGGTATATGAGGTGTTGCTCCTCCAACCTGAGTTTAGCCTCATCATGGCAGTAGAGGAGTCCATGTATGGACATAGCACAGGCCATATTTCTTTAGCTTTCTCAGGAAGTAAAGGTGCTGGTGGGCCTTCTTGGCAGTGGACTCTGCTTGGTTGGACCAAGTCAGGTCATTTGTGATATTGACCCCAAGGAACTTAAAGCTTTTGACCTGTTCCACTTGCACACCACCGATGTAAATGGGGTTGTGCGGTCCGCTACTCCTTCTGAAGTCAACAACCAATTCCTTCGTCTTGCTGACGTTGAGAGATAGGTTATTGTCTTCGCACCATGCCACCAGCATGGTGTTTATTATGATATAAACAAATTAAATAAGTAGTGCAAAAAGAGAGCAAAATGGTGATGTAGTGTTCATGGGTTCATTGTCCATTTGGAAATCTGATGGTGGAGTAAAAGAAGCTGTTCATTATGTGTGTATCTTCAGGCTCTCGTACCTCCTCTCTTATGGTAGTAATGAGAGAGAACACACATGTCCTGGGTGGTGGTAGTCCTTAATGATGGATGCTGCTATTTTGAGGCATTGCCTTTAGAAGATGTCCTCGATGATTCCCTTCGGAACTATATGCAAAGAGTCGCCTTTTACTGGCGCTATCTTGGGACTTCGTCCAACTGCTGTAACTATAAAGATACAGTGTCAGTAAAATTGGTCCATTTGTTGAAATGATTAAAAAGACTTAGAGGCCTTCCTAAATCATTTGGTTTTATGAGGTCGGGACACCCCATAGGACTTTACATCCTTCATAGTTACAGTTGTGATGAGGGAATTGCAGCAGTTAATACATGCACATAAAGCTTTTAAGGTCAAGGGCAACACCATAGCACAGTTGGTAGAGCTGCTACCTCACAGCACCAGAGACCAGGATTTGATGCTAACTCCCCCATTATTGGAGACATCTCCTCAACGTCCACTCTATCTAGTCCTTTCAATATTCAATAGGTTTCAATGAGACCGCCCTCACTCTTCTAAACTCCAGCAAGTACATGCCCACAGTGATCAAATGCTCCTCATGCATTAACCGTTTCATTTCTGGGATCATTCTTGAGAATCTCCTCTGGACCCTCTTCAATGTCAGCACATCCTTTCTTAGACAAGGACCCCAAAACTGCCCAACATACTTCAAATGCAGTCTGACTAATGCCTTATAATTTCCATAGCATTATATTCTAGTCATTATATTCTTGCTTTTATATTCTAGACATCTTAACATTGCATTTGCCTTCCTAACTACTGACTCAATCTGCAAGTTTATCTTGAGGGAACCCTGTACCACCAACTTTTGAATTTGCTTCCCGTTTAGAAAATAGTCTATTCCTCTACCAAAGTGCATGACCATAAACTTCACGAGGAAATCTGCAGATGCTGGAAATTCAAGCAACACACATCAAAGTTGCTGGTGAACGCAGCCGGGTAGGGTGTCGGCCCGAAACGTCGACTGTACCTCTTCCTAGAGATGCTGCCTGGCCTGCTGCGTTCACCAGCAACTTTGATGTGTGTTGCGTGACCATAAACTTACCTACATCTGTCAATCAGCAATGCAGTGATGGGTCAATATAACCTCTCCTACTGAGGAGACAAATTTATTGTCATATACACAAATACAGTGAGGTGCTGGTGAAATAGAAAACTTGTTTGCAGCAGCATCACAGGCACATAGTCACATCAATACACAGTACACAAATTATATCAGTGAAGAGTCAAAAGACTGTGCAAAAGCAAGATGATAGTTGGGGGAAAAACAACAACAAATGCATGGTAGCACAAAGAGAAGTCTGTAGAGTTCTGTTGCTGAGGTAAGGTTAGAGTTAAGCAGGTCAGTTCAAGAACCTGATGGTTGTAAAAGAATGGAATGAGAATAACTACTGTCACAAGATCGGCAAGTGGACTACTGCGTCATCAAAAAGAACTTTATTCACCATATACATTCATATGTATTAGGAATTTGCTGTGGTGTGTTCGCGTGACATGCAACAAAACATTCAACAATGATAAAGATCAAAGAATTACATAAAATAATATTAGAGGGTAAAGGACAGATTTGGGATAAAATATGTATAAGTACACAGATACTTACAATGTAAACAGTGTTATAAACAGTTTAAACTGTTTACAGTGCAGAGCAGTGACTGAGGTAATAGATTGAGGGGGTGGGGGGAGGTAACCACTCTTTACAATGCTGTTTATATTGTAAATATATGCTGGTATTTATTTATTTATGGACTTTTTCTATATCCATCTTTAAACTCTAAATGTACTAGCTTATTTTATATAATATTTATAATTCTTTATTTTTATATGTTTTTATTCTTTATAATTGTTGACTGTTGTTTCTGTTTGTTGCATGTTGTGCCCCGACCAACACACCTGTAGAAAACTCCTCATACATGTAAATGTACATGGTGAATAAAATTCAGCCTTAAGTCTTTGAACATTTGTTAATCAAAACAATGCATTTCACTCAATGCTTTGATGTACACATGACAAAAAACTTGAACCTTAAATTTTGAATCTTGAAACAGAATCAGCTGAATTTCAATGGAATATGGGAACTAGGGAGTTAAACAGAGCACTGGAACCATAATAACCAGAGGGTTATTTCTTCAGCGTGGGGCACGACTGCGCAAGTGCGTGGATGTCAGCCAGGTAGAACAGTGAGAAGAGTTTAAAAGGAGACTGTTTATGGAGTGGGTGTCAGAGGAGTGGGCGACGGAGTAGAGAGACTTTGGCTCAATGGGGCTTCGGGGATAATGGGTCAAGGCGAGGTAGGTTATCTGTGTAGAAAACAGACAGGAAGTATGTGTGTGAGGCCGGTGCTCTGTGCTCGGTATGAGATGTGGGAAGTCCCGGAGACTCCCAGCCTCCCAGATAGCCACATCTGCGCCAGGTACGTCGAGCTGCAGCTCCTTAGGAACCACATTAGGGAACTGGAGATGCAGCTCGATGATCTTCATCTGGTCAGGGAAAGTGAGGAGGTGATAGAGCGGAGCTATAGGCAGGTAGCCACACTGGGACCTCATGAGACAGATAAGCGGGTAACAGTCTGGAGAGGGAAAGGCAAAAGGCAGATGCTAGAGAGTACCCCTGTGGCTGTCCCCCTTAACAATAAGTGTTGTTGGAGGGGACAGCCTACCTGGGGAAAGCAACAGTGGCCACACCTCTGGCACAGAGTCTGGCCCTGTGGCTCAGAAGGGTAGGGAAAGGAAAGGGATGGCAGCAGTAATAGGGGACTCTATAGTTAGGGGGTCAGACAGGCGATTCTGTGGACGCAGGAAAGAAACACAGATGGTAGTTTGCCTCTCAGGTCCCAGGGTCCAGGATGTTTCTGATTGCATCCACGGTATCCTGAAGTGGGAAGGAGAACAGCTAGAGGTCGTGGGACATATTGGTACCAACGACACAGGCAGGAAAAAGGAGGAAGTCCTGAAAACAGACTACAGGGAGTTAGGAAGGAAGGTGAGAACCAGGACTACAAAGGTAGTCATCTCGGGATTACTGCCTGTGCCATGTGACAGTGAGTATAGGAACAGAATGAGGTGGAGGATAAATATGTGGCTGAGGGATTGGAGCAGGGGGCAGGGATTCAGATTTCTGGATCATTGGGACCTCTTTTGGGGCAGGTGTGACCTGTACAAAAAGGATGGGTTGCACTTGAATCCCAGGGGGACAAATATCCTGGCTGGGAGGTTTGCTAAGGCTAGAGGGGAGAGTTTAAACTAGAATTGCTGGGGTGTGGGAACCGAACTGAAGAGACAGAGGAAGAGGCGGTTGGCTCACAAATAGAGAAAGCTTGGAGACAGCGCGAGATGGAGGCTAGGCAGGTGATAGAGAAGGGACGCGCTCAGACCGATAATTTGAGATGTGTCTATTTAATGCAAGGAGTATTATGAACAAAGCGGATGAGCTTAGAGGTGGGCCAGTACTTGGAGCTATGATGGTTCAGGGGCAGGAATAGTTACTTTGAATGCCAGGTTTTAGATGTTTCAGAAAGGACAGGGAGGGAGGCAAAAGAGGTGGAGGCATAGCACTGTTGATCAGAGAGAGTGTCACGGTTGCAGAAAAGGAGGAAGATAGAGGGATTGTCTACAGAGTCTTTGTGGGTGGAAGTTAGGAACAGGAAGGGGTCAATAACTCTACTGGGTGTTTTTTCTAGACCACTCAATAGTAACAGGGATACCGAGGAGCAGATAGGGAGACAGATTCTGCAAAGGTGTAATAATAACAGGGTTGTTGTGGTGGGAGATTTTAATTTCCCAAATATTGATTGGCATCTCCCTAGAGCGAGGGGTTTGGATGGGGTGGAGTTTGCTAGGTGTGTTCAGGAAGATTTCTTGACACAATATGTAGATAAGCCTACAAGAGGAGAGGCTGTACTTGATCTGGTATTGGGAAATGAACCTGGTCAGGTGACAGATCTCTCAGTGGGAGAGCATTTTGGAGATAGTGATCACAATTCTATCTCCTTTACCATAGCATTGGAAAGGGATAGGAACAGACAAGTTAGGAAAGCGTTTAATTGGAGAAGGGGAAATGTGAGGCTATCAGGCAAGAACTTAGAAGCATAAACTGGAAACAGATGTTCTCAGGGAAACATATGGAAGAAATGTGGCAAATGTTCAGGAGATACTTGTGTGGAGTTCTGCACAGATATGTTCCAATGAGACGGAAAGGATGGTAGGGTACAGGAAGTGTGGTGTACAAAGGCTGTTGTAAATCTAGTCAAAAAGAAAAGAAGAGCTTACAAAAGGTTCAAAAAACTAGATAATGATAGAGATCTAGAAGATTATAAGACTAGCAGGAAGGAGCTTAAGAATGAAATTAGGAGAGCCGGAAGGGGTCATGAGAAGGCCTTGGCGGACAGGATTAAAGAAAACCCCAAGGCATTCTGCAAGCATGTGAAGAGCAAGAGGATAAGACGTGAGAGAATAGGACCAATCAAGTGTGACAGTGGAAAAGTGTGTATGGAACCAGAGGAGATAGCAGAGGATCCGCAGAGGTACTTAATGAATACTTTGCTTCAGTATTCACTACAGAAAAGGATCTTGGTGATTGTAGGGATGACTTATAGCGGACTGAAAAGTTTGAGCATGTAGATATTAAGGATGAGGATGTGCTAGAGCTTTTGGAAAGCGTCAAGTTGGATAAGTCACCAGAACTGGATGAGATGTACCCCAGGCTACTGTAGGAGGCGAGGGAGGAGATTGCTGAGCCTCTGGCGATGATCTTTGCATCATCAATGGGGACAGGGGAGGTTCGGAGGATTGGAGGGTTGCGCATGTTGTTCCCTTATTAAAGAAAGGGAGTAGAGATAGCCTAGGAAATTATAGACCAATGAGTCCTACTTCAGTGGTTGGTAAGTAGTTCTGGGATCTCTTTTCTTTGTGACTTTTTAAATGACCTGGATGAGGAAGTGGAGGGATGGGTTAGTAAATTTGCTGATGACACAAAGATTGGGGCGTTGTGGATAGTGTGGAGGGCTGTCAGAGGATACAGTGGGACATTGATAGGATGCAAAACTGGGCTGAGAAGTGGCAGATGGAGTTCAACCCAGTTAAGTGTGAGGTGGTTCATTTTGGTAGGTCAAATACGATGGCAGGATATAGTATTAATGGTAAGACTCTTGGCAGTGTGGAGGATCAGAGGAATCTTGTGGTCTGAGTCCATAGGACACTCAAAGCAGCTGCACAGGTTGACTCTGTGGTTAAGAAGGCATACAGTGTATTGGCCTTCATCAATCATGCCACTGAGTTTACGAGTCGAGAGGTAATGTTGTAGCTATATAGGACCCTGGTCAGACCCCACTTGGTGCTGTGCTCATTTCTAGTCGCCTCACTACAGGATGGATGTGGAAACCATAGAAAGGGTGCAGAGGAGACTTACAAAGATGTTGCCTGATTGAGGAGTATGCCTTATGAGAGTAGGATGAGTGAACTCGGTCTTTTTCCCTTGGAGCGACGGAGGATGAGAGGTGACCTGATAGAGGTGTACCAGATGATGAGAGGCATAGATCGTGTGGATAGTCAGAGGCTTTTCCCCAGGGCTGAAATGGCTAGCACGGGAGGGCACAGTTTTTAGGCGTTTGGAAGTAGGTACAGAAGAGATGTCAGGCGTAAGTTTTTTACGCACAGAGTGGTGAGTGCATGGAATGGGCTGCCGGCGACGATGGTAGAGATGGACACGATAGGGTCTTTTAAGAGACTCCTGGATAGGTATATGGAGCTTAGAAAAATAGAGGGCTATGGGTAACCCGAGGTAATTTCTAAGGTAAGTGTGTGTTCGGCACAGCTTTGTGGGCCGAAGGGCCTGCATTGTGCTGTAGGTTTTCTATGTCTCTATTTTATGTTTTGATATCCTGGTGTGTAAGTGTGTAAGTGTGTGTGTGTGTGTGTGTGTGTGTGTGTGTGTGTGTGTGTGTGTGTGTGTAAAGAAGAATGGGAACTGAAAACCCGCAATGGTAAAGGCAGAACAGGACCCTGGCCTGGTGTTAGAGTGCAAGGGCTCTAATTTCCACGACTACTTTGGTTTCCTCCAGGTGCTCCAATCTCCTCCCACATTCCATGGGTTAGGGTTAGTAAGTTGTGGGTAGGTTACGTTGATGCCAGAAGTGTGATGACATTTATGGGCTGCCCACCACAATCCTCACTGATCTGATTGCCTGCAAAATG
Organism: Mobula hypostoma; assembly: GCF_963921235.1. Lineage (NCBI taxonomy): Eukaryota > Metazoa > Chordata > Chondrichthyes > Myliobatiformes > Myliobatidae > Mobula > Mobula hypostoma. The sequence goes on along the minus strand of NC_086097.1, from coordinate 30,151,388 downwards.
ACGTGGTTCGCTGTATGTTTTGATGTTCATGTGACAAAGACAACTAATCTCTTTAGCTTGTAAGAGGGAGCATGGCAATCTGCACCCAGTAATTTAGAGGCCGAATTATTAGTATTTCTAAATAATCTGCACTCTGTTCATACAAATCAATTTGTTACAACAGTGCATTGAGGTAGTTGAAGGGAAAACAAAAATAGTTGTCACAGATTTAGATTCAGATTTATTTATCACATCTATAATGAAATGTACAGTGAAATGCACATTTGCATTAACAAACAACACCGCCTAAGGATGTGGTGGGGGCTGTCTTCCAGTGGCAACACATCTCCAGTCAAGATGGTGCTGAGCTGTGGTCTCCACTGAGGTCACGGCTCTGACTTGGTTGTCTTTTAAAACTCCTTTTATGCTTGTAAGAAGTTAGGGATCAGGCTAGGTTGAAGGACTGGGATGTGGAGGAATAGAGGACAGGACAAAGTCTAAGCCTCTGCTCCATGTTTGAAGGTTAGTAACGTAGATGTAGTCAGCCTGCGCACCAGCGAGATGAAGCCTGGAGTCATCAGCCTGTTCTGGGATCTGAGTTCCATGCAGGCAGGAAGAACGAGGGCTGGTAACTCCCTAAGTATGCAAATCATGAGAAGCATATTTGAGGCCAGGTATTTGGGGTCCCATCATTGGAGAGTCTGGAGCTCGAGGCCTGGATTTCGGGTCCTCATTTATCATCATCGGCATGTCCTAGTTCGATACTGAGGGTTGAGTGCAGGTCCAGATCGAATCCCCAAGGTCAAGTGGAAATTCAGATTGAGGCCCAAAGGTCGAGTGCAGGTCCAAATCGAAGCCCGAAGGTTGAGTGGAAGTTCAGATCGAAGCCTTAAGGTCGATTGGAAGTCTAGTTTGAAGCCCAAAGGTTGCATGGAAGTCTATATCAAAGCCTGAAGGTTGATTAGACTCCAAGATCCTTCTGTTCCTCCACACTTCTGCAATTAACACTGTATTCTGCCTTCAGAATCAACTTTCCAGGTGAATCACTCCACACTTTTCTGGGTTGAACTCCAGTTTCAGAGTTGAATTCCATCAGGTTCATTGGGTTCATTCAAACGACATATGCGGCTAGAGCAAGAACCTGGAGCTGAGATAGAAGACAAAGCGTGATCTTGATTGCAAGCTTGAAGGACTAAATTCTCCTACTTCCTCCGTTCCAGGAAGGAAAGCTTTCATCCTTATCCACACTAGCCTCTGTGCTCGCCCAGACTGATGGGCATTTCGAAGTAAAGGAGGAGCTAGTGCTGTGTCTCTTAAAGAGCATTGAGGTGGATATGTCTCCAGCGCCTGATGGAATAGACCCCAGGTTATTGAGGGAGGCAAGAGAAGAGACTGCTGGGGCCTTGTGACCTCTCTAGCCACAGGCAAGGTCCCAGAGGACTGGCAAGTAGCTAATATTGTTCCATTATTCAAGAAGGGAACCAGGGATAATCCTGGAAAGTATAGACCGGTGAGTCTTATGTCAGTGGTAGGGAAATTACTGGAGAGAATTCTTAGGATTTATGAGCATTTGGAAAACCATGGTGTAATTAGGGAGAGCCAGCATGCTTTGTGCGGAGCAAATTGTGTCTTACTAACTTGATTGAGTTTTTTGACAAGGTGACAAGAATGATTGATGAAGGTAGAGCTGTGGATGTTGCTACATAAGGGGTTTGACAAGGTCCCTCATGGGACTAAGATGCATGGATCCAAGGTGAATTGGCTGTTTGGGTTCAGAACTGGCTTCCTCAGAAGGGGTAGTGTTCAAAAGGACTTATTATATTTGGAGATCTGTGATTAGTGGTGTTCTACATAGATCTGTACTGGAAACTCTGCTATTTGTGATGTATATAAATTACTCCGATGATAATGTACAGTACCTATAAAAAGTATTCACCCCTGCCTCCAGACGTTTTCATGTTTTATTGTTTTACAACATTGAATCACAGTGGATTTAATTTGTCTGTTTTTGACACTGATCAACAGAAAAAGACTTTCGTGTCAAAGTGAAAACAGATCTCTACAAAGTGATCTAAATTAATTATAAATATAAAACACAAAAAAATTGATTCCATATGTATTCACCCCTTTAATGTGGCATACCAAATCATCACTGGTGTAGCCAATTGGTGTTAGAGGTCATATAATTAGTTAAATGGAGATCACCATGTGCAGTCAAGGTGTTTCAATTGACTGCAGTAAAAATACACCTGTATCTGGAAGGTCCAACAGCAGCTGAGTCAGTATCCTAGCAAAAACTACACCATGAAGACAAAAAAACACTCCAAGCAACTCCGCGAAAAGGTTGTTGAAAAGCACAAGTCAGGAGATGGATGCAAGGAAAGGAAATAATATGGCACAGCTGTAAATCTGCCTACAGCAGGCTGTCCTTAAAAACTGAGTGACCGTGTAAGGAGGGAACTAGTGGGGGAGGCCAACAAGAGACCTATGACAACTCTGGAGGAGTTACAAGCTTCAGTGGCTGAGATGGGAGAGACTGCGCATACAACAACTGTTGCCTGGGTGCTTCACCAGTCGCAGCTTTATTAGATTAGATTAGATTCAACTTTATTGTCATTGTGCCGAGTACAGATACAAAGCCAATGAAATGCAATTAGCAACTAACCAGAAATGCAAAGAATAGTGTTATTTACAAATAACTGCAAATAAAAAGCACAGCACTACAGCACACAAATATAAAAGTACTGAGACAGTACAATATAGGGGCAATACTGCTTAGCGCTGTGATGTGAGGTTCAGCAGTGTCACAGCCTCAGGGAAGAAGCTCTTCCTGTGCCTGCTGGTGCAGGAACGGAGGCTCCTGTAGCGCCTACCGGATGGGAGGAGAGTATGAAGTCCATGGTTAGGGTGAGATGCATCTTTGATAATGCTTTTCGCCCTGCCCAGGCAGCGTTTATAGTAGATATTCTCAATGGTGGGCAATTGGGTGCCGATAATCCGCTGGTCAGTTTTCACCATACGCTGGAGTGCTTTGCGGTCCAATACAGGACAATTGCCATACCACACTGAGATAAAGTTGGTGAGTATGCTCTCAATGGTACAGCGGTAAAAGTCTGTCAGTATCCTGGGACAGAGGTGAGCTTTCTTGATGCTCCACAGGAAATAAAGGTGCTGTTGTGCCTTTTTGATCAGGATGGAGGAGTTCAGGGACCAGCTGAGATTCTCGGAAATGTGGACACCAAGGAATTTGAAGCTTGATACACGCTCCACTACAGCTCCGTTGATGTAGATGGGGATGTGAGTGTGGCTCTTAGCATGCCTGAAGTTCACAGTGATCTCCTTGGTCTTCTGGGTGTTAAGGGAGAGTGGCAAAGAGCTGTTCAAAAAACTCATATGAAATCTGGCTAGAGTTTGCCACAAGGCATGTGGGAGACTCTGAAGTCAGCTGGAAGAAGTTTTTATGGTCTGTTGAAATCAAAATTGAACCTTCTGGCCATCAGACTAAACGCACTGCACACCATCAAAAACATATCATCCCTACTGTGAAGTATGGCGGTGGCTGCATCATGCTGTGGGGATGCTTCACTACAGCAGGCCCTGGAAGGCTTGTGAAGGCAGAGGGTAAAATGAATGCAGCAAAATACAGGGAAATCCTGGAGGAAAACCTGACGCAATCTGCAAGAGAACTGCGACTTGGGAGACGATTTGTTTTCCGGCCAGACAATGACCCCCAAGGATCTGTTTTCACTTTGACAGGAGAGTCTTTTTCTTTTGATCTGCATCAAAAAAGTCAAATTAAATCCACTGTGATTCAACGTTGTACAATAATGAAACATGAAATCTTTCAAGGAGAGTGAATACTTTTTATAGGCACTGTAGATGGGTGGGATCAGTTTGCAAATGATACGAAGATTGGTAGTGTTGCAGATAGTGTAGAAGACTGGCAAAGAATACAGTGGTAGATAGATCAATTGCAGATGTGGGCGGAGAAATGGCAGACGGAGTTTAAACCTTCCAAATGTGAAGTGTTGCAATTTGGTAGGCCAAATATAAAGAGACAGTACACTTGAGAAGCTGAGGGATCTTGGGTACCAAGTTCATAGCTCCCTAAAAGTGGCTACACAGGTTGATAGGGTGGTTAAGCAGACATACGGCATGCTCACCTTTATTAGCTGTGACCTTCAAAAGTCGGGAAGTTACGTTGTGTCTTTATGAAACTATAGTTAGACCACATCTGGAGTATTGCATACAATATTCCAGATGCAGACTAACTAGAGTTCTGATTATCCCATTATAAGAAGGATGTTGAGGCTTTGGAGAAAGTGCAGAAGTTTACCAGGATGCTGTCCGGATTAGAGAGCACATGTTATAACGAGATGCTGGACAAACTTGAGTTGTTTTCTCTGGAGCAGTGAAGGCTGAGGGAAGATCTGATAGAAACATAGAAATCTACAGGACATAACAGTCCCTTCGGCCCCCAAAGTTGTGCCAACTATGTAAACTACTCTAGAAACTGCCTAGAATTTCCCTACTGCATAGACCTCTATGTACTAAACTCTCTGTACTATCTAAGAGTCTCTTAAAAGACCTTTTGCAGAGGTTTATAAGACTATGAGAGGCATAGATAGCGGAGTCAGACAGATTTTCTTTTGCCCTGGATTGAAATATTTAATACAATAGGGCAAGCATTTAAGGTGAGAGGGGGTAATTTCAAAGCAGATCTGAAGAGCAGTTTGTTTTTAAGAGAGAATAGTGGGTGCCTGGAATGCACGACCTGAGATGGTGGAAGAGGCAAATACATCCGACTCCTAAATGGACATTGAACCCATGAACACTACTTCACTTTTTTATTATTTCTGTTTTTGTACTATTTTTAATTTAACTATTTAATATACATGTATCTACTTAATGCAATTGATTTACTTTTTTTTCTATATTCCAGATAGGTATGTAAAAAGTGCCTGAAGGATCACTGGGGACCCAAGTCATCCCAACCACAAACTGTTCCAGCTGCTACCTCCGGTACACGGTACCGCAGCATAAAACCCAGGACCAACAGGCTCCGGGACAGCTTCTTCCACCAGGCCATCAGACTGATTAATTCATGCAGACACAACTGTATTTCTATGTTATATTGACTATCCTGTTGTGCATAATACTTATTATAAATTACTATAAGTTGCACATTTAGTCAGAGATGTAACGTAAAGATTTTTACTCATGTACAGTATATGAAGGATGTAAGTAATAAAATCAATTCAATCCAATTATCATGTATTGCATTGTACTACTGCTAAGTTAGCAAATTTCACGACATATGCTGATAATATTAAAGGTGATTCTGAGACTTTTAAGAGATGTTTAGATAGGCACATGAATGTGAACAAAATGCAAGGATATTAACATTGTGCAGGCAGAGGGTATTAGTTTAGTTAGCCATTTGACTACTAATTTAATTGGATTGGCACAATTTGTGGGAAAGATCTGTTCTGTGCTGGACTGTTCTATATTCTGTGAATCTGCTCTCCACCACAATCATGGCTGATTCACCACTCTCTGGATAAAGAAATTCCTCTTCATCTCTATTCTAAAGGGGCGTTCTTCTATTATAAGACTGATAACCAAAGTTATATTTTTTCTTGTGAATGTTGTGTCAAAGACAAAGTCAAAGCGAATTTATTATCAGAGTACATATATGTTACCATACTACCTTGAGATTGATTTCTTTCAAGCTTTTACAGAAAGAAAAACAATGCATTTTACAACAAAAAAACCTAAACGTAAACAAAGACTGATAAACAACCAATGTGCAATGTCTCCATGCTGCACGCCTGTGATGTCGCTGCAAGTATATTTTTATTGCACCTGTGCATTCACGTACATATGACAGAAAACACGACTGGACTCGACTCTTCCAGACTAGAACATAGGCAGAGACAACCATTCAGCCCATCGTGCCTGTGCTGAACCTCCACTCCCGAGCTCAATAGATCTTTTTGCAGCCCAGTTGAAACGCGGGGAGGGATTGCTCCCGGCGCCAGGGAACAACCTCCCACTCCCCAACAACAGCCGGCTCGCATCCGTCCGCCACCCGAGAATCAGCCCAAATCACTAACCTCTACCGCAGGCAGCGGTTTGCAGTCCAGGCCCCGCGTTGCTAAGAGAGCGTTGCTTAGGTACCGTTGCCCTGGCAACAGAGGGGGCAGACGGGGCCACGTGACGACACTGGTGGTGGGCTGGAAAGCGCTGGGCTCGCGCGCGCGTGTGTCTTCCCCCCCCCCCACCTCACCCCAGGAGGGGCGGTGCCAGGCGCGAGGGCGCGTGCACGAGCAAGAGCACGAGCGGCGGCGCGCGGGGTCGGGGTGCTAGCTGGCTGCTTGTCGGAGGGCCGTCGCCGCCAAGTTCCGCGGGGAGCAGCCGCTCTCCGCTGACCGGTCGGCAGCATGGATCTCTCCTTCATGGCCGCGCAGGTAAGCAGGAGACGGGAGGTATAAGGAGATCACCGCGGAGTGAGAGAGGGATGGAGAGAACGAGAGGGGGATATGGAGAGAATGAGAGTGGAATGAATGGAACGAGAAACAGAGGGGTATGAAGGGAACGACAAAGAGGGAGGAGGGAACGAGAGGGTGTGATGTGGATGGAGGGAATGTGAGAGAGACATGGATGGAGGGAATGAGAGACGAGGATGGGAATGAGAGAAGTGGATGGTGGGAATGTGAGAGACGTGGATGGAGGGAATGTGAGAGAGACATGGATGGAGGGAATGAGAGAGAGACGAGGATGGAGGGAATGAGAGAGGCGAGGATGGAGAGGACATGAGAGACGTGGATGGAGGGGACATTAGAGAGACGTGGATGGAGGGGACGTGAGAGAGACGTGGATGGAGGGGACCTGAGAGACGTGGATGGAGGGGACGTGAGAGACAGAAGTGGGTGGTAGGGACAAGAGAGAAGTGGGAGTTGCAGTCGAGAGAGAGAGAGACATAGGTGGTGGGGACGAGAAAGAAACGTGGATGGAGGGGACGAGAGAGAGAGACGTGGGTGTTGGGGACGAGAGAGACGTGGGTGGTGGGAACAAGAGAGAAATGTGGATGGAGGGGACGAGGGAGAGAAGGAGTGATGTGGTTGGAGGGCACGAGAGAGAAATGTAGGGGAAGAAGAGAGAGGTAGAGGGAAACGAGACAGAGCGACGTGGAGGGAAACGAGAGAGAGAGAGGTGTGGAGGGAAATAGGTATATGGAGGAATTTAAGGTGGGGGTTATGTGGGAGGCAGGGTTTGAGGTTCAGCACAATAATGTGGGCCGAAGGGCCTGTACTGTGCTGTACCATTCTACACTGTATGTTGAAATGAGAGAGAGGTGTGGATGGAAATGAGAGAGAGGTGTGGATGGAAATGAGAGAGAGAGAGAGGTGTGGAGACAAATGAGAGGGAGAGGTGTGGATGGAAACGAGAGAGAGAGGTGTGGATGGAAATAGAGAGAGAGGTGGAGGGAAACGAGAGAGAGAGAGGTGGAGGGAAACGAGAGAGAGAGAGAGGTGGAGGGAAACGAGAGAGAGAGAGAGGTGAGGAGGGAAACGAGAGAGAGAGAGAGGTGAGGAGGGAAACGAGAGAGAGAGAGAGAGAGGTGAGGAGAGAAACGAGAGAGAGAGAGAGAGGTGTGGAGGGAAATGAGAGAGAGGTGAGGAGGGAAACGAGGGAGAGGGAGGGTGGAGGGAAACGAGTGAGAGAAAGAGAGGTGGTGGTGTCGAGGGGGAGAGATGTGGAAGGGGGGATCGAGGGAGACAGATGCGTACGGGAAAGAATGATAGAGATGTTGGAGGGATGGGAGAAAGATGTGGATAGAGGTAACAGAGAGGTGTGGATGGAGGGAATTAGAGATGTGGACAGGAGGGAAGGAGGGAGAGAGAGCGACGTGGACGGGAGGGAACGAAAGAGAGATAAGATAGGAGGGAACGAGAGAGAGATAGGACGGGAGGGAACAAGTGGGAGAGTGAGATGTGGACAGTAGGGAACGAGAGAGGGAGATGTGGATGGGAGGGAACGGGAGAGGGAGTTGCGGACGGGAGGGAATGAGAGAGCGATATGACAGGTGGGAACAAGAGAGAGAGATGAAGATGGGAGGGAACAAGAGGGAGAAGGAGATGCAGACAGGAGGGAACGAGAGAGAGAGTTGCAGACGGGAGAAGGAGTTGCGGACGGGAGAGAACGGGAGAGGGAGATGCGGACGGGAGGGAACAGGACAGGGAGATGCGGACGTGAGGGAACAAGAGAGAGATGTGGACAGGAGGGAACGAGAGGGAGAGAGAGATGGGGACGGGAGGGAACGAGAGAGAGAGAGATGCGGACGGGAGGGAACGAGAGAGAGAGAGATGCGGACGGGATGGAACTAGAGAGAGAGAGAGATGCAGACGGGATGGAAAGAGAGAGAGAGAGAGATGCGGACGGGAGGGATAGAGAGAGAGAGATGCGGACGGGATGGAACGAGAGGGAGAGATGCGGACGGGATGGAACGAGAGGGAGAGATGCGGACGGGATGGAACGAGAGAGAGATGAGGACGGGAGGGAACGAGACAGAGGGAGGTGCGAACTGGAGGGCACGAGAGAAAGAGGGAGATGCGGACGGGAGGGAACGAGAGAGAGAGAGATGCGGACGAGAGGGAACGAGAGAGAGAGAGATGCGGACGGGAGGGAACGAGAGAGAGAGAGATGCGGACAGGAGGGAACGGGAGAGAGAGATGCAGACGGAGAGAACGAGAGAGAGATGCGGACGGGAGGGAATGAGAGAGAGAGAGATGCGGACGGGGGAACGAGGGAGGGAGATGCGGACGGGAGGGAATGAGGGAGGGAGATGCGGACGGGGGGATTGAGGGAGGGAGATGCGGATGGGAGGGAGATGCAGATGGGAGGGAACGAGAGAGAGAGTTGTGGACGGGAGGGAACAAGGGAGAGAGAGATGCGGGTGTGAGGGAAAGAGATGTTAGAGGGATGGAAAAAAGATGTGGATAGAGGCAGCAAGAGAGGGAGATGCAGATGGGAGGGAATGAGAGAGAGATGCGGACGGGAGGGGATGAGAGAGAAATGCGGACGGGAGGGAATGAGAGAGAGATGCAGATGGGAGGGAACGAGAGAGAGAAATGCAGACGGGAGGGAACGAGAGAGAGAAATGCGGATGGGAGGGAACGAGAGATGTTAGAAGGATGGAAAAAAAATGCAGACGGGAGGAATGGGAGAGAGAGATGCAGACGGGAGGGAATGGGAGAGGGTGATGTGGACGGAAGGGAATGGGAGAGAAATATGGAGGCTATGGGAGAACTCAAGGAAGGGGAGATACTTTCAATTCAGCAAAAATAGAAAAGTCAGTGTTCTATTTTGTTTTTAGCGAATTATGTTTTCTTTCTTGTCCAGACTCTGGCAAGGTGGAGGTTAATGACTCAACAAACCTCTTTGCAGTTTAGGCTGCTGAGATCCCAGTCTCTGATCCGATGATCTTGTATTTAGAAAATGTCCTATGTTTGTGGAGAGCTCCTGAATTTTCCAATGTTTCTACCCTTATTTCTCTCTGGCCCTCCACCTCCCTAATGCCCCGCCATCAGGTTGTCTACTGGTGTTAAAGCTGGGATTGTCTCTCTCTACTCTCCTCTTCCCTAGAGGGTGTCAGCTGTACATAGTAGCTGTGATTCCTTCCCAGCATCCCAGCATAGGAATGATTACTTACATGTGGAATAGCTGGGATTTGGACTTATTTGGGAAATAGAGGGGAGGGAGGGCAGGGATTAAAGTGCCAGCACACAAATTACTGAAGTAGACTCGAGCACCCGTGTGACTGGTTCATAAATGGTGCCCAGGAGCAAAATCACTTGCCTCTGTTGAGAAACCTTCGAAGATGATGGCAGTGCTGATCTTAATATTATAGAAATTTACAACTGAGAAGCCATTCAGGCGATTGTGAGAAAAGCCCTCACTGAGGCGATCATTTCCCAGTGCTCGTTTGGTGCCTTGCTGAGCATGACTCTTTAACAACACATCCAGTTACAAAGAGGGTTCATCTACCATCATCCACCTCTTCAGGCAGTGAACTTGATAACAAGTCTCCCCTCCCTCTCTACATCTTCACACGTTGAGGGGAATAACGTTTCTAGAACTTCCTACTGATTCAACAGCAGTTATTCCATATTCAGGTTCAGAGTTATAGTTAGGTTTATTTATTTATCACGTGTACATCAAGGCACACAGTGAAATGCATAATTTGTGTTAACAGCCAACACTCCTACAAGTGGCAGTCCTGAAGTATCACCACACATTCTGGCATTCTGACATAGCATGTCGACAATGCTCAGCAAAACAACTCAAAACACAACAAAACAGAACACAATTAACAACAAAACAGCAACAGCAAAATAAATCCCTTTCCTCCCTCCTACCTGCATGAACGTATAGTCCTCTACCTCCAAGACAGGCCTCTAGTCTCCTGGCTTTGAATGAGCTGATGTTTAGTGATAGGAAAAGGCAGAGTAAAGAGATGTCTCACTGTACTAGTCTGTAGGTGTTGCACTTCCCTGCAGTCTCATTAGGTTTTATAATCTTCACTACCTGTCCTCTTTTCTCTTTTCTATGTCTCCCAACCCCGGGTTAATGACATTCCTGGAAAGGAAAATTGCTTCACCATGTCTGAGCTTCCCATCGTTTTACACAACTTGGTTATATCTTCACCCTGTCTTCTTTGCTCCAGATTAAACAGCCTGACTTTCAATGATGGTTTAGCCTCATAACTATAATCCTCCATCTCCTTATAAATTACACCATCACACGCATCCACATAGGCTGGAGGTTGAAGGCTCAGCGTCTGTGAATCTAACAGTCCAAGGCTGTCTGTCCTGGGGATGGAAGGGTGTCTGTGTGTGTGAGGGAGAGGGTGGGAACTGGGCTTGTTTCACTGTTGTTAATTTGTTTTATTATTGTCACTGCTTGTGTTGTTCTGCTGAACATGGTGGTGAGCTACATTGGGCCAGAGTGTGTGGTGACACTTGCAGAGTGCCCCAGCACATCCTTGGGTGGGTTGGTTGTTAAAACAAGGATGCTTTTCACTGTATGTTTCAAAGTACATGTGATTGATTATTTTATTTGGAGATGCAGCACAGTACAGGTCCTTCTAGCTCAACAAGCCCAAGCTACCCAATTATACTCATGTGACCAATTAACCTACTAACTGGTATGACTTTGGAATGTGGGAAAAACCAGAGCAACTGGATGAAACTGATATGGTCATAAGAAGAATGTACAAACTCCTTACAAACAGCGGCAGGAATTGTACTGGTGCTGTAATAGTGTTGTGCTAACTGCTAAATCTGAATCTGAATCTTCCAGTAATGGTGGTAAGTCCCTCCTCCCACCCAGTTGGGACAGTTAGGCATCAGAAGAGGAGGGTTTGGGGTGTGCAGTCGTGCTCCTTTCTTTGGGTAGCACTGGGAAGATAACCCCAGCAAAAGCCGGTGATTCTAGGGGTGGAAAGGAGTTTCTGGACTGCACTCTGTAGATCTAGTACTGTGTCCTGGCTTTCTCCTTGGACGAGTGTCAGTCAGGCAAACCTTGGCTTCCATCTAACTGAATAATTCAAGGAAATAAAGTTAAATGTGCTTTGTGATTCGCTGCTTCCCCGCAGGGAGAAAGTAAACTCTGGACTCAAGTGATTTCTGAATTGAGTGATTAATCTGTAGTAGGACAATTGCTATGGAGTCTACAGATGTATGCTATGGGGTTAAAGATCATTGGGTCCCCTTGGAGGCTGGGAATAGAATCATCTAACTGGCTTCTCATCTAGCATCAGAATTCAGCAAAGTGCCCTTAAGGTCATGTATCCTTGTCAGGCATGTGTCTGGAGAGGTGGGGTAGAGGTTATGAGGGGAGTGTAATAGTGTTGGAGAATGGTGCTAGAACTGAAGCTGAGAGATTGGGAACTGAGTTGGGAATGGGGCTGAGAAATTAGGAGTGGGTGTGTATTGGTTGGAATTTTGAGTATGAGATGAGAGCAAACACGAGGTTAAATTTATCATTTGCTCAAGTCCATGTATGATGCACAGTGTAATGACAAACTTACAGCAGCATCACAAACACACAGCGTCAGATAAGCAACATTCACCAGAAAAACATAAATTAAGCATAAATGATACACAATTTTTACAAGAAAACTCAAGCAGAACAAAAGTCCATTTTACTGTAAGGTGATTATAGTGTTGGTAAACTGTAGTGATCAGGGCTGCGCCAGTTTGTTCAAGATTGTTGAAGAGAAGTAACTGTTCCTGAACCTGGTGGTGTGGTACTTATATAAACACAAGATATTCTTCAGATCTTGCTGGAAATCCTGAGCAACACACACAAAATGCTGGAGGAACTCAAATGAAGAAGGCTGGTGACGTAACTCAGAGCTTGTCAGCCAATTATAAAGCCCCTCTCCTTCTGCCCTTGTTCCACAATCCACTCAGCTTAATGAGCACATTCCTCAGCTATGGGGAGTGGATTTGACATGGCCTTAGAGATAGCAACGTGTGGGATTGAGGTATCGTCTGGCTACAGTCTAATTGTCAGTGTGGGCAATAAGTTCGTGTGTCTGGTGTCTCACTGGGAAATACAGAGTAGATGTGGTCTAGTAGGGACTGAGGAAGTGGGTTCTGATGGAATAGCATTGTTGCCTGGAATTATGTCTCGAGAGCCTGTTCTTTGAGTGAGGCAGACTGGAACAAAGCTCCAGGTATATTCTGAACCACACTCCACCACCACTCCCCCAAGAACCAAACTGTGAACAGACCATCCTACAGTAATCAATGATGGAGAGAGCAGGGAGTTCCAGCCATGGATCATCCTGCCATTCATGGCAATCTTGTTGGCGAGAGGGTGGTGAATCTGTGGAATTCTTTGCCACGGATGGCTGTGGAGGCCAAACCTTTGGGTATATTTGAAGCAAAAGTTGATAGGTTCTTGATTAATAAGGGTGTCAAATGTTATGGGGAGAAAGCAGGAGAATGGGATAAAGAGGGAAAATAAATCAGCCATAACTGAATGGTGGAGCAGACCCAGTAGGCGAAATGGCCTAATTCTGCTCCTGTGTGTTATGGTTTTATGGTTCCTCTCAGCCTTTTCACTCCTTGTTCAACTCTAAACTGATTCACTTTCAATGACTTTTACAAATCATGTATCAGTATTATTTATTTACTTATTTATCATCATAATTATTATTATTGTATTTGAACAAACGGTCCTGTTTTGCACATTGGTTGCTAGTCACTCCTTATTTGTGTGTAGTTTTTCATTTTCTTAGTTATACTGTGAATGCCTACAAGAAAATGAATCTCAAGGTAGTATATGGTGACATAAGCCTACTTTGATAATAAATTTACTTTGATTTTGACTTTTATTTGGCAACCAGACTGCATACAGAGCTCTATGTAGATGAAGCAAATGTATAATGAGTCTAACATAATTTCAAAATTATGTCCCTCTGGAATAAACACAAGATTTGCATTTGTTAATGTCTTACAGCCTGACCTCATTTCTCCTCTACCTGACTTGGATTCTCTTGTTTCCATGTAATAAAATGTCTATTTTTTTTTACTTCACACTTCAGCCCTTATAGTGGAAGAATCTAAAAACAAGTGAAGTAATAGATAATCGGGGGCATGAGATTGTGAGGGGTGAGAGGAACATAAAATGATCTCTACCATTGTAAAAAGGATGAAGTAAATTAGTAGTGCTAGGGGCCAGCAAATCGTCTAGACTTGTTGGCCTGCACCTTAGGGTCTTAAAGGAAGTTGCAGCAGAAATAATAGAAACATTGGTTGTTATCTTCCGAAATTCCCTGGATTCTGGAGGAGAAAACTGCAACTCCACTGCTTAAGAAAAAAAAATAAGGAATCTATAAGCCTGTTGGCATACTATCTGTCATTTGAAAAATGACAGATTAGGAAAGTGGCCAAAAGTGACAGATGGAATACAGTGTAGGGAAGTGTATGGTCATGTGGAAGTCACTAACAGTATAGTGGAAGTTCCCGGTGTCAAGGATCATGAAGTGTGTAAAGTTAGCCATTACTAGAGAGAAGGTTCTTGGGAAACTGAAAGGTCTGACCAAATAGTGTACACCCCTGGGTTCTGAAAGAGGTGGCTGAAGAGATTGTGGAGGCATTAGTAATGATCTTTCAAGAATCACCAGATTTTGGAATTATTCCTGCAGACTAGGAAATTGCAAATGTCACTCCACTTTTCAAGAAGGGAGAGAGGCAGAAGAAAGGAAACTAAGCCAATTAGTCTGACCTCAGTGGTTGGGAAGCTGTTGGAGTCGATTATCGAGGATGAGGTCTTGGAGGCACATGGTAAAATAGGCCATAGAAAACATGATTTCCTGAAGGGAAAATCTTGCCTGTCTAATCTGTTGGATTCTCTGAAGAAACAAGCAGGATAGACGAAGAATCAGTTGATATTGTGTTCCTGGATTTTCAGAAGGCCTTTGACAAGGTGCCACACATGAGGCTGCTTAACAAGCTTATGAGCCCATGGTATTACAGGAAAGGTTCGAGCACAGATAAAGCAGTGGATGATTGGCAGGAGGCACAGAGGTGGAATAAAGGGAGCTTTAACAGGTTGGCTGCTGCTGACTAGTGGTGTTCCACAGTGGTCTGTATTGGGACCATTTCTTTTTGCATTATATGTCAATGATTTAGTTGATGGAATTGATGCCTTTGTTGTAAAGTTTGCAGATAATATGAAGACAGGTGGAGGGACAGGTACTTTGGAGGAAGTAGGCTACAGAAGTACTTAGATTTGGAGAATAGAACATAGAATAGTACAGCACAGCACAGGCCCTTCAGCCCACAATGTTGTGCTGACCCTTAAACCCTGCCTCCCGTATAACCCCCCACCTTAAATTCCTCCATATACCTGTCTAGTAGTCTCTTAAATTTCGCTAGTGTATCTGCCTCCACCACTGACTCAGGCAGTGCATTCCACACACCAACCACTCTCTGAGTAAAAAACCTTCCTCCAATATCTCTCTTCAACTTCCCACCCCTTTCCTTAAAGCCATGTCCTCTTGTGTTGAGCAGTGGTGCCCTGGGGAAGAGGCACTGGCTGTCCACTCTATCTATTCCTCTTAATATCTTGTATACCTCTATCATGTCTCCTCTCATCCTCCTTCTCTCTAAAGAGTAAAGCCCTAGCTCCCTTAATCTTTGATCATAATGCATACTCTCTAAACCAGGCAGCATCCTGGTAAATCTCTTCTGTACCCTTTCCAATGCTTCCACATCCTTCCTATAGTGAGGCAACCAGAACTGGACACAGTATTCCAAGTGTGGCCTAACCAGAGTTTTATAGAGCTGCATCATTACCTCACGACTCTTAAACTCTAACCCTCGACTTATGAAAGCTAACACCCCGTAAGCTTTCTTAACTACCCTATCTACCTGTGAGGCAACTTTCAGGGATTTATGGACATGTAACCCCAGATCCCTCTGCTTCTCCACACTACCAAGTATCCTACCATTTACTTTGTACTCTGCCTTGGAGTTTGTCCTTCCAAAGTGTACCACCTCACACTTCTCCGGGTTGAACTCTATCTGCCACTTCTCGGCCCACTTCTGCATCCTATCAATGTCTCTCTGCAATCTTCGATAATCCTCTACACTATCCACACCACCACCAACCTTTGTGTCATCTGCAAACTTGCCAACCCACCCTTCTACCCCGACATCCAAGTGGTTAATAAAAATCACGAAAAGTAGAGGTCCCAGAACCGATCCTTGTGGGACCCCACTAGTCACAACCCTCCAATCCAAATGTACTCCCTACACCACGACCTCTGCTTTCTGCAGGCAAGCCAATTCTGAATCCACCTGGCCAAACTTCCCTGGATCCCATGCCCTCTGACTTCCTGAATAAGCCTACCGTGTGGAACCTTGTCAAATGCCTTAGTAAAATCCATGTAGATCACATCTACTGCCCTACCCTCATCTATATGCCTGGTCACCTCCTCAAAGAACTCTATCAGGCTTGTTAGACATGATCTACCCTTCACAAAGCCATGCTGACTGTCCCTGATCAGACCATGATTCTCTAAATGCCCACAGATCCTATCTCTAGGAATCTTTTCCAATAGTTTTCCCACCACAGACCTAAGGCTCACTGGTCTATAATTACCCGGACTATCCCTACTACCTTTTTTTGAACAAAGGGGCAACATTCGCTTCCCTCCCAACCTCCGGTACCGTTCCTGTGGACAACGAGGACATAAAGATCTTAGACAGAGGCTCAGCAATCTCTTCCCTCGCCTCGTGGACCAGCTGGGGAATATTCCGTCAGGCCCCGGGGACTTATCCGTCCTAATGTATTTTAACAACTCCAACATCTCCTCTCCCTTAATATCAACATGCTCCAGAACATCAACCTCACTCATATTGTCCTCACTGCCATCAAGTTCCCTCTCATTGTTGAATACCAAAGAGATGTATTCATTGTGGACCTCGCTCACTACCACAGCCTCCAGGCACATCTTTCCACCTTTAACTCTAATGGGTCCTACCTTCACTCCTGTCATCCTTTTGTTCTTCACATAATTGAAGAATGCCTTGAGGTTTTCCTTCACCCTACTCGCCCAGGCCTTCTCATGTCCCCTTCTTGTTCTCCTCAGTCCCTTCTTAAGCTTCTTTCTTGCTACCCTATATTCCTCAATAGATCCATCTGATCCTTGCTTCCTAAACCTCATGTATGCTGCCTTCTTCCACCTGACTAGATTTTCCACCTCACTTGTCACCCATGGTTCCTTCACTGTACCGTTCTTTATCTTCCTCACCGGGACAAATTTATCCCTAACATCCTGCAAGAGATCCCCAAACATCGACCACATGTCCATAGTACATTTCCCTGCAAAAACATCATCCCAATTCACACCCGCAAGTTCTAGCCTTATAGCCTCATAATTTGCCCTTCCCCAATTAAAAATTTTCCTGTCCTCTCTGATTCTATCCTTTTCCATGATAATGCTAAAGGCCAGGGAGCGGTGGTCACTGTCCCCCAGATGCTCACCCACTGAGAGATCTGGGACCTGACCCGGTTCATTACCTAATACTAGATCTAGTATGGCATTCCCCTTAGTCAGCCTGTCAACATACTGTGACAGGAATCCGTCCTGGACACACTTAACAAACTCTGCCCCATCCAAACCCTTGGAACTAATCAGGTGCCAATCAATATTAGGGAAGTTAAAGTCACCTATAATAACAACACTGTTATTTTTGCAGCTTTCCAAAATCTGCCTCCCAAGCTGCTCCTCAGTATCTCTGCTGCTACCAGGGGGCCTATAGAATACTCCCAATAGAGTAACTGCTCCCTTCCTGTTCCTGATTTCCACCCATACTGATTCAAAAGAGAATCGTGCTACATTACCCACCCTTTCTGTAGCTGTAATAGTATCCCTGACCAGTAATGCCACCCCTCCTCCCCTTTCCCCCCTCTTTATCCCTGTTAAAGCACTGAAATCCAGGAATATTGAGAATCCATTCCTGCCCTGGTGCTAGCCAATTCTCTGTAATGGCCACTACATCATAATTCCATGTATGTATCCAAGCTCTCAGTTCATCACCTGTGTTCCTGATGCTTCTTGCATTGAAGTACACGCATTTTAGCCCTTTTACCTTACTACCTTTACACCCTTTATTCTGCTTCTGTTTCCTCAAAGCCTCTTTATATGTTAGATCTGGCTTTACTCCATGCACTTCTTCCACTGCTCTATCGCTCTAGGTCCCATCCCCCTTGCAAATTAGTTTAAACCCTCCCAAATTATGCTAGCAAACCTATCTGCAAGGATATTGCTCCCTCTCGAGTTCAGGTGCAACCCATCCAATCTGTACAGGTCCCACCTTTCCCAGAAGAGATCCTAGTGATCCAAAAATCTAAAACCCTGCCCCCTGTACCAACTCCTCAGCCACGCATTCAACTACTATCTCCTCTAATTCTTACCATCACTGTCACGTAGCACTGGCAGCAATCCTGAGAACACCACCCTTGAGGTCCTGTTCTTCAGCCTTCTGCCTGGTTCTTGAAACTCACACTTCCTCTTCCTGCCTATATCGTTGGTACCAACATGTATCACAACTTCTGGTTGCTTTCCCTCTCGTACCAGGACGTCGTGCACCCGGTCAGAGACATCCCGGACCCTGGTACGGACAAGAATGGGCAAGGACATGGCAGATGGAATACAGTGTCAGGAAGTGTATGGTCATGCACGGGGGTAGAAAAAATAAAAGGGTTGACTATTTTCTAAATGGAGAAAAAAATACAAAAAATCTCAGATGCAAAGGGACTCGGGAGTCCTGGTGCAGGATTCCCTGAAGGTAAATTAGCATTTTGAGTCTGTAGTAAGGAAGTCAAATGCGAAGTAAGCATTCATTTGAAGAGGAAGAGATTATAAAAGCGAGGATATAATGTTGATACTTTATAAAGCTCTGGTGAGGCTTTACTTGGAGTATTGTGAGCAGTTTTGGGCACCTTATCTTAGAGAGGATGTGCTGAAACTGGAGAGGGTTCAAAGGAGGTTCATGAAAATGCTTCCAGAATTGAATGGCTTGTTGTATGAAGAGTGTTAATTCGCTAGAATTCAGAAGAATGAGGGGTGACCTCATTGAAACCTATCGAATAGTGAAAGTCCTTGATAGAGTGGATGTGGAGAGGATCTTTCCTATATTGGGAGAGTCTAAGACTAAAGGACACATCCTCAGAATAGAGGGGTGGGCTTTTTAGAATGGAGATGAGGAGGAATCTCTTTAGCCAGAAAGTGGTGAATCTGTGGAATGTGTTGCCACAGGCAGCTGTGGAGACCAACTCTTTATGTATATTTTATGCATAAATTGATAGATTCTTGATTGGTCAGAGCATGGAGGGATATGGGGAGAAGCTAGGAGATTGGGGCTGAGAAGAAAATTGGATCAGCCATGATGAAAATGCGGAGCAGATTTGATGGGCCAAATGTCCTAATTCTGCTCCTATATCTTATGGTTTTATGAACTTTGGTAGAAGGAATAAAGGCTTAAACTATTTTCTAAACGGGGAGTAAATTCAGAAATCAGATGTGCAATGGGATCAGTGAATCCTATTGTAGGACTCCCTAAAGATTAACTTGCAGGTTGAGTCAGTTTCGAGAGGAAAGTTTTGAAGTGGCTCAAGCAAAGGGACTAGGGAATCCTAATGTAGGATTCGCAAAAGATTAACTTGCAGGTTGAGTCAGTAGTAAGGAAGGCAAATGCAATGTTAGCATTCATTTCAAGAGGAATGCAATAAAAAAGAAAGAGTGTAATGCTGAGGCTTTATAAGGCATAAAGGATTGGTCAGACTGCACTTTTGGACCCCATATCGAAGGATGTACCTGCTGGAGTTTATGAAGGAGAAATCATGTTAGACAAACTGACTAAAGTTCCTTGAAGATGATACAAACAAACATGGTATAGGAATTCAGTAGATTAGTGCAGTTGTGTTTCCAAAGGCATTCCACAAGGTACCAGTATAAAGGGTAAAGTACAAAGAGGGAGTAGACTTGGGATAACATACTGATATTGAGCAGTCAGTAACTAGTGAGGTTCCCCAAGGATCAGTGCTATGATGGCCTCAAACCACATACAATCTATATTAATGAGTTGTTTGACTTTATTTTTTTATATACAGTGGATTCTGGTTAATTGGGCCATCGGTTAATTGGGGCAGCCACTTATTTGGGATAGCTTTTAAAGAACTAAAACAAATCAACAAAACTGATGGGATTCCCCTTGTTTATTTGGAACACTCTGCCTCATAACGGCAGGAGGAGAGAGAGCGCCGCGCGTGCGCAGGCCTCCAGTGAAAAATGATATCATATCCGTTAAATAGGGGCAATGGACAATTCTGATTTGATGGAGATGGACGTGAAAGCACAGAGGAACATCTGGAAAAATTTCTGAAATGCTCGTTCGCTTCTGTCGTTACTGCGTGGTCGGGAATCTTTCGCAGGGAAGGCCTCAGAATCCCTGGCTTTGCTTGCTGTTGGCGACCAAGATGGAGGTCGAATCGTTTGGATAGAGATGGCGCTCAGTACTCGGTGTCGGAGAGCTGATCAGAGCTCGAAGTTTTCGGATGACTCAGAGTCGGACCGAGGTCGGGTATGGCAGGGAGAGTTTTTCTTCCTTCTCCCGTCTGCGTGAGATGTGGGACATTTGAGAGACTTTGGGCTTTTACTGTGCTCATGGACTTCTTCATCAAGTTATGGTATTGTTGCACTGTTGTAACTATCTGTTATAATTATGTGGTTTTGTTAGTTTTTTTCAGTCTTGGTCTGTCCTGTGTTTTGTGATATCACACCGGAGGAAATATTGTATCATTTCTTAATGCATGCGTTACTAAATGACAATAAGAGGACTGCGTGTCTTCATAATCTAATCTAATCTAATAATTGGGGTAGGAGACTTGCCAAACAGGTTCTAACTAGAGTCAGTTGTGTGCGCTTGTGTGGCTGTTAGACTACACAGTACGTAGAACAAATAGTTTTGAAAGAGTGTAAGTTGCGTGTCGTGTGTTCAAAAAGCTGTGACTGATTTTGTCACTGATAGTTTGTAAGAAATAAGCAGTAAGACAATTCTGAACTGTTTTTCTCACCACGATTTCAAGCATTGAGGCTTGGAGATGCCTGAAACAGCTGGGATTGAAAATAAAACAATTTCACTACTTCAACAAGTTAGGAACTACAGAGAATTTAAAGGTATCAACAATCTTGAATGTTACCTTTGTTACTGCCAGGTACTCAGCTTTCACCTGTGGATTTCAGTAGCTTTTTACAAGTGATAGCTGCCATTGCTCAGTACAGCACTTCGACAGGTGGGCAAAACCAGGTGAGGGTGGCTGGCGGGTTTCATACCCTTGTGAGATAGGAACATGCCTGTTCTAGCATGTGAAGTCAGCTCCAGTGGACTGGGCAGATGAGATCTAATGGACTGGAAGGTGGTTCTGTAACACTCCATGGAGAACGAAGGGCATGACAAGGCACAGAAGTTATGGTCATCCACTGCAACCAAGGAAGACCCCAGTTGTAACGTATACTCGTACCATTGGACTTGGACTTCTGAGGTCAAGACAGTGGGACTGCCCCAGCGCAACGGCTTTTCCACTTTAAAAACTCTCCCATACAGGTTTCCTGTCATTGTCAAATACGACAGACAACCACAGAAAGTATTGGTAGTGTTCCAATTTTTTCAACATTTCATTTAAATGCATAATTTGTTAAAGCATTGTATGAGGAGTCCATTATCTTCACTAGATTCTTAAAGGAGCTAATTGTACTGTAGCTAAATTTACTAACAAAGTAAGAATAGATGACTTAGCAAGCTGTAAAGAGGACACGAGCGTGTAATGGGATTTGCAAATGGAATAAAATGTGGGAAAATAGGTTAATACACTTTAGAAGGAAGAATGGAGAAGGAAATTATTAATTAAAGAGTAAAATTACAGAATGCTGCAGTACAAAGGGACCTACGGACCTAGTGCATGAAACACAAGATGTTCCATGCGGGTACAAGTACTAAGGAAGATGTGGGGTCAAAGCCTGTGTTCAAAGTCCCATGATCGGCAAGTCCCAGGATTGAGGCCCAAAGGTCAAAACCTGTGATCGGCAAGCCCTGGGGTCAAAACCCAGAGGTTGGCAAGATCTGGAGAGCATAGCCAAAGGTCAAAGTCCAGAGCTCAGTGAGTCCAGAGATAGAAAGACTGAAGTCAGTGAGTCCTGAGGTAGAGACATGAAGGTTGAAGGCCCTTGGTCAGCTTGTCTGGGGATCAGAGGCCAAATTTCTGCAAGTCTGGGTCAGCAACTGGAGGTTGAAGGCCCAATGTCTGCAATCTGGGGCCAAGAGCTGGAGACCAGGAGGTGGCCTGTCTGTGTGTGTGAGTGGGTGTGAAAGAGATTTATTTTGATGTTGATGTTGTTTTGTTGTTGTTGCTTGTGTTGTTTTGCTGAAATTTGTGGACAAACTCTATAGGCATTGGAACGTGTGGTTACATTTGACTGCCCCCAGCATATCGTTGGGTGTGTTGGTCGTTGATACAAACAATGCATTTCACTTTATGTTTCAATATACATATGATAAATCTCAATCTGAATCTAAACCTGCTGGGAACTTAAGGTATACAGGGAGAGGAAGGGAGTTGAACACAAGATTGGATGAGCTATGATCTCACTGAGTGGCAGAGCAGGCTTTAGGAGTTTTTTGGCCCACTCCTTGAAATCCGTTTGATAAGTTGGTTTAGTACAGTGAAAAACTTTGTTTTGCATGTCATCGATACAGATCATTTCATCACAACAGCGCACTAAGGTAGTACTAGGGCAAGTGTTCCCAACTTAGGATCTACGGACCTTTTGCTGAATGATATTAGTCCATGGCATAAAAAAGGTTGGGAAACAGAGAAAACCATTAACATAATGCAGAATGAAGTGTTATAGTTACAGAGAAAGTGCAGTGCAGGTAGACAATGAGGTGCAAGGTCTTAATGAGGGAGAAGGTGATGTCAAGAGTCCATCTAATTGTACTGGAGACATAGAAACATAGAAAATAGGTGCAGGAGTAGGCCATTCGGCCCTTCGAGCCTGCACCGCCATTTATTATGATCATGGCTGATCATCCAACTCAGAACCCTGCACCAGCCTTCTCTCCATACCCCCTGATCCCCGTAGCCACAAGGGCCATATCTAACTCCCTCTTAAATATAGCCACTGAACCGGCCTCAACTGAGACCCATTCAGTAGTCTCATAACAGCAGGCTGGAAGCTATACTTGAGCTGGGCAAAAGGTGGTGATACAGGATTTTGTACCTCCTGCTCAATTTTGGGGGTGGGGGAAGAGAGAATATCTTGGGTAAGTGGGTTTGAGGAAGAGAATGTCTAGGCTGCGTGGGTCTTTGATTATATGATCAAGTACAATCATATGTCTGTCCTTCATACTTTTAACATAGTTTGTTACTTTACTCCTCAACATGAAATATTTCTCCAACTTGTATTATCTTAAATTTAGAAATTGTTTTTAATTTCCAAAGTCAAATTGTTGAGAAGTTGTAGACCACAGTGGTTCCATAGAACATCAAACATGCAGCACAATTCAGGCCCTTTGGTCCACAATGTTGTGCCAACCATTTAACCTACTCTAAAATCAATCTAACCCTTTCCTCCTAAGTAGCCCTCTATTACTCTATCATCCATGTGCTTCTCAAAGAGTCTCCTAAATGTCCCTAATGTATCTTCCTCTAGCACCACCCCTGACAGCTTGTCTCTGACATCCCCTATTCTTTCCTCTAATCCGCTTAAAGTTATACCCTCCTGGGGGAAAAACAGTCTCTGGCTGTCCGTTCTATTTGTGTCTCTTATCATCTTGTACACCCCTATCAAGTCACCTCCTTCGCTTCAAAGAGAAGCACCACAGTTGCATAGTGTAGTGGTTAGTGCAGTGCCAGTACAGCTTGGGATGTGGGAGTTCAATTCTAGCGCCATCTGTAAGGAGTTTCTGTATGTCTTTCCCATGGAATGCACATATTTTCTCCGGGTGCTCAGGTTTTCTCCCACAGTCCAGTAACATACTTGGTAGGTTAATTGGTCATAGTAAATTGTCATGCTGATTAAGTTAGGGTTAAATTGGGGTTGTTGGGGATTTCTACAGCGGTGTGACTCAAAGGGCTAGAAGGGCCTACTCAGTGCTGTATTGCTAAATAAAAAATATTTTTCGATGATTTTAAGTTCCCTGGCCCCCACCGCTTTATTTTCACCATGGATGTCCTGTCCTGTCTCTGTCTGTCTGTCTGTCTGTCTCTCTCTCTCTCTCTCTCTCTCTATCTATCTATCTATCTATCTATCTGAATTTCTGTTGCAGTGAATGGCCAGACCATGCTTCGATGCAAGGGATGCCCTTTCCGTGCTTCACGGCATGTGTTTGCTAGATGGCTATTGACCCTACGGGAGGGTTCATCTGCCCTTTGACAGGTCTTGTTTTTCATCCTGCAGGGTGTCTAGCCCCCCTCCTCACCAGGCAAGCCTGGTGGGGGAGCCGGTTTAGTCACTGACCACCCGACCATGTGACAGGTAGTACTGGGTTACATGGTACCAGTAGCACTCAGACGAGTGACCTGACAATAGGAATAGTGACAGTGACTATAGGAATAGAGTGAGGTGGAGGATAAATGCATGGCTGAGGGATTGGAACAGGGGGCAGGGATTCAGATTTCTGGATCACTGGGACCTCTTTTGGGGTAGGTGTGACCTGTACAAAAAGGATGGGTTGCACTTGAATCCGAGGGGAACCAATATCCTGGCAGGGAAGTTTGCTAAGGCTATTGGGCAGAGTTTAAACTAGAATTGCTGGGGGGTGGGAACTGAACTAAAGAGATGGAGGAAGAGGTGGTTGGCTCACAAATAGAGAAAGCTTGGAGACAGTGTGAAAGGGAGGATAGACGGGTGATAGAGAGGGGATGCGCTCAGACCGATGGTTTGAGATGTGTCTATTTTAATTCAAGGAGTATTATGAATAAAACGGATGAGCTCAGAGCATGGATCGGTACTTGGAGCTATGATGTTTTGGCCATTACAGAGACTTGGATGGCTCAGGGGCACAAATGGTTATTTCGAGTGCCAGGCTTTAGATGTTTCAAAAAGGATAGGGAGGGAGGCAAAAGAGGTGGAGGTGTGGCACTGTTGATCAGAGAAAATGTCACGGCTGCAGAAAAGGAGGAAGTCATAGAGGGATTGTCTATGGAGTGTCTGTGGGTGGGTTAGGAACAGGAAGGGGTCAATAACTCTACTGGGTGTTTTTTATAGGCCGCCCAATAGTAACAGAGACATCGAGGAGCAGATAGAGAGACAGATTCAGGAAAGGTGTAATAGTAACAGGGTTGTTGTGGGAGATTTTAATTTCCCAAATATTGATTGGCATCTCCCAAGAGCGAGGGGTTTAGATGGGGTGGAGTTTGTTAGGTGTGTTTAGAGTAGAGCATCCTTTTAGGCTGGAGATGAGGAACTTCTTTAGTTAGAGCATGTTGAATCTGTGGAATTCATTATCACGGGCAGCTGTGGAGGCCAAGTCTTTACCTATAACCATATAATAACCATATAACAATATAACAATTACAGCATGGAAGCAGGCCATCTTGGCCCTTCTACCCCGTGCCGAATGCTTACTCTTACCTAGTCCCACTGACCCGCATACAGCCCACAGCCCATAACCCTCCATTTCCTTCCTGTCCATATAGCTATCCAATTTTACTTTAAATGACCATATCGAACCTGCCTCTACCACTTCTGCTGGAAGCTCGTTCCACACAGCTACCACTCTCTGAGTAAAGAAGTTCCCCCTCATGTTACCCCTAAACTTTTGCCCCTAACTCTCAACTCATGTCCTCTTGTTTGAATCTCCCCTACTCTCAATGGAAAAAGCATATCCACGTCAACTCTATCTATCCCCCTGATAATTTTAAACACCTCTATCAAGTCCCCCCTCAACCTTCTACGCTCCAAAGAATAAAGACCTAACTTGTTCAACCTTTCTCTGTAACTTAGGTGCTGAAATCCAGGAAACATTCTAGTAAATCTTCTCTGTACTCTCTCTATTTTGTTGACATCTTTCCTATAATTCGGTGACCAGAACTGTACACAATATTCCAAATTTGGCCTTACCAATGCCTTGTACAATTTTAACATTACATCCCAACTCCTATACTCAATGCTCTGATTTATAAAGGCCAGCATACCAAAAGCTTTCTTCACCACCCTATCCACATGAGATTCCAGCTTCAGGGAACTATGCACCATTATTCCTAGATCCCTCTGTTCTACTGCATCCTTCAATACCCTACCATTTACCATGTATGTCCTATTTTGTTTAGTCCTACCAAAATGTAGTACCTCACATTTATCAGCATTATACTCCATCTGTCATCTTTCAGCCCACTCTTCTAACTGGCCTAAATCTCTCTGCAAGCTTTGAAAACCTGCTTCATTATCCACAAGCCACCTTTCTTAGTACCATCTGCATACTTACTAATCCAGTTTACCACCCCATCATCCAGATCATTAATATATATGACAAACAACATTGGACCCAGTACAGACCCCTGAGGCACACCACTAGTCACCGGCCTCCAATCTGACACACAGTTATCCACCACTACTCTCTAGTGTCTCCCATCCAGCCACTGCTGAATCCATTTTACTACTTCAATATTAATACCTAACGATTGAACCTTCCTAACTAACCTTCCGTGTGGAACCTTGTCAAAGGCCTTACGGAAGTCCATATAGACAACATCCACCGCTTTGCCTCGTCAACTTTCCTAGTAACCTTTTCAAAAAATTCAGTAAGATTTGTCATACATGACCTTCCACACACAAATCCATGTTGACTGTTCCTAATCAGACCCTGTCTATCCAGTTAATTATATATACCATCTCTAAGAATACTTTTCGTCAATTTACCCACCACTGACGTCAAACTCACAGGCCGATAGTTGCTGGGTTTACTCTTAGAACCTTTTTTAAACAATGGAACAACATGAGTAATGCGCCAATCCTCCGGCACCATCCCTGTTTCTAATGACATTTGAAATATTTCTGTCAGAGCCCCTGCTATTTCTACACTAACTTCCCTCAAGGTCCTGGGGAATATCCTGTCAGGACCCGGAGACTTATCCACTTTTATATTCCTTAAAAGCACCAGTACTTCCTCTTCTTTAATCATCATAGTTTCCATAACTTCCCTACCTGTTTCCCTTACCTTACACAATTCAATATCCTTCTCCTTAGTGAATACCGAAGAAAAGAAATTGTTCAAAATCTCCCCCATTTCTTTTGGTTCCACACATAGCTGTCCACTCTGATTCTCTAAAGGATCAATTTTATCCCTCACTATCCTTTCGCTATTAATATAACTGCAGAAACCCTTTGGATTTATTTTCACCTTACTTGCCAAAGCAACCTTGTATCTTCTTTTAGCTTTTCTAATTTCTTTCTTAAGATTCTTTTTACATTCTTTATATTCCTCGAACACCTCATTTACTCCATGTTGCCTATATTTATTGTAGATATCTCTCTTTTTCTGAACCAAGTTTCCAATATCCCTTGAAAACCATGGCTCTCTCAAACTTTTAACCTTTCCTTTCAACCTAACAGGAACATAAAGATTCTGTACCCTCAAAATTTCACCTTTAAATGACCTCCATTTCTCTATTACATCCTTCCCATAAAACAATTTGTCTGAATCCAGTCCTTCTAAATCCTTTCACATCTCCTCAGAGTTAGCTTTTCTCCAATCAAAAATATCAATCCTGGGTCCAGACCTATCCTTCTCCATTATTATGTTGAAACTAACAGCATTGTGATCACTGGACCCAAAGTGCTCCCCAACACATACCTCCGTCACCTGACCTATCTCATTCCCTAACAGGAGATCCAACACTGCCCCTTCTCTAGTTGGTACCTCTATGTATTGCTGCGAAAAACTAACCTGCACACATTTTACAAACTCCAAACTATCCAGCCCTTTTACAGTATGGGCTTCCCAGTCTATGTGTGGAAAATTAGAATCCCCCACAATGACAACCTTGTGCTTACTACAAGTATCTGCTATCTCCTTACAAATTTGCTCTTCCACTTCTCGCTCCCCATTAGGTGGTCTATAATACACCCCTATAAGTGTTACTACACCTTTCCCATTCCTCATTTCCACCCAAATAGCCTCCCTAGATGAGCCCTCTAATCTGTCCTGCCAGAGCACTGCTAAAATATTTTCTCTGACAAGCAATGCAACACCTCCCCCTCTTGTCCCTCCAATTCTATCACACCTGAAGCACTGAAATCCAGGAATATTTAGTTGCCAATCACACCCCTCCTGCAACCATGTTTCACTAATAGCTACCACACCATACTTCCAGGTATCAATCCATGCTTTAAACACAAAATAATCTGCAGATGCTGGGGTCAAAGCAACACTCACAACACGCTGGAGGAACTCAGCAGGTCGGGCAGCATCCGTGGAAACGATGAGTCGATGTTTCGGGCCAGAACCCTTTGTCAGGACTGTAGGGGGAAGGGACAGAGGCCCTATAAAGAAGGTGGGGGGAGGGTGGGAAGGGGAAGGCTGGTAGGTTCCAGGTGAAAAACCAGTAAGGGGAAAGATAAAGGGGTGGGGGAAGGGAGGCAGGGAGGTGATAGGCAGGAAAGGTGAAGAAAGAATAGGGGAAAATGCAATGGGTAGTAGAAGGAGGCGGGACCATGGGGAGGTGGTAGGCAGCTGAGGGAGGGGACAGAGTGACATAGGGATAGGAGAAGGGAGGGGGAGGGAATTACCGGAAGTTGGAGAATTCTCTGTTCATACCAAAGGGCTGGAGTCTACCTAGACAGTATATGAGGTGTTGCTCCTCCAACCTGAGTTTAGCCTCATCATGGCAGTAGAGGAGGCCATGTATGGACATGTCTGAATGGGAGTGGGAAGCAGAGTTGAAGTGGGTGGCTACTGGGAGATCCTGTCTGTTTTGGCGGACGGAGCGGAGGTGCTTGACGAAGCGGTCCCCCAATCTGCGTCGGGTTTCACCGATATAGAGGAGGCCGCACTGGGAGCACCGAATGCAATAGATGACCCCAACAGACTCACAAGTGAAGTGTTGCCTCACTTGGAAGTACTGTTTGGGGTCCTGAATGGTGGCAAGGGAGGAGGTGTAGGGACAGGTGTAGCACTTGCGCTTACAGGGATAAGTGCCAGGTGGGAGATCCGTGGGGAGGGACATGTGGACCAGGGAGTTGCGGAGGGACCGATCCCTGCGGAAGGCGGAGAGGGGTGGAGAGGGAAAGATGTGCTTAGTGGTGGGGTCCTGTTGAAGGTGGCGGAAGTTGCGGAGGATAATGTGTTCGATCCGGAGGCTAGTGGGGTGGTAGGTGAGGACAAGGGGAACTCTGTCCCTGTTGTGGTGGCGGGAGGAGGGGTGAGAGCCGAAGTGCGGGAAATGGAGGAGATGCAGGTGAGGGCATCACTGATGATAGCAGAAGGGAAACCACGATCCTTAAAGAAAGAAGACATTTGAGATGTCCTGGAACCGAAAACCTCATCCTTGGAGCAGATGTGGCGGAGACGGATGAACTGGGAATAGGGAATGGCACTTTTGCATATGGCAGGGTGGGAAGAGGTATAGTTGAGGTAGTTATGAGAGTCAGTGGGCTTGTAGGAGATGTCAGTGGACAGTCTGTCTCCAGAGATGGAGACCGAGAGATCAAGAAAGGGGGAGAGAAGTGTCTGAGATAGACCAAGTGAATTTGAGGGCTGGGTGGAAGTTAGAAGTAAAGTCGATGAAATTGACGAGCTCAGCATGGGTGCAGGAAGCAGCACCAATGTAGTCGTCAGTGTACCAAAGGAAAAGTTGGGGAGTAGTACCAGAATAGGTTTGGAGCACAGACTGTTCCACATAACCAATGAAGAGGCAGGCATAGCTAGGGACCATGCGAGTTCCTATAGCTACACCCTTGGTCTGAAGAAAGTGGGAAGAGCCAAAAGAGAAATTATTGAGTGTGAGAACCAGTTCTGCCAACCGGAGGAGGGTAGTGGTGGTGGGGAACTGGTGAGGTCTATTATCCAGAAAGTAGTGGAGGGCTTTGAGGCCTTTTTCATGGGGAATGGAGGTGTATAGGGATTGGACATCCATGCTTTAAGCCCATTGACCTTTCTTATAATGCTCCTAGCATTAAAATAAATGCATTTAAGAAATTTTCCACCTCTTACTCTCTATTTATCACTAACGGTGCAAATAACTTTACTATTTTTCTTTCTTCTCCCCTACACCTGTTCCTACTCTCTGGTTCCCCTCCCCCCTCGTATCTAGTTTAAATCCACAGGAGCCTCTCTAGCAAACCTACCTGTAAGAATATTTGTCCCCCTCCAGTTCAGATGTTAATCGTCCCACTGGAACAGGTCCCACCTTCCCTGGAAAACTGCCCAATTATCTATAAATCTGAAGCCCTCCCTCCTGCACCATGTCTTCAGCCACGTGTTGATCTGCGCCATCTTACTATTTTTGAACCCGCCTGCACGTGGCACTGGTAGCAATCCTGAGATTGCTATCCTGGAGGTCTTGTCCTCTAACTTGGCGCCTAACTCCCTAAACTCACCTTTCAGGACCTCCTCACTCTTCCTACCCACGTCATTGGTCCCTACATGGACCACGACATTCAGCTGCTCACCCTCCCTCTTGAGAATACTGAGAACTCAATCCGAGATATCGCAGACCCTGGCACCAGGGAGGCAACAGACCATATGGGATTCTCGATCTCTTCCACAGAACCTCTTATCTGTCCCCCTAACTATCGAATCCTCTATCACTACTGCTCTCCTCTTTTCTCTCCTTCCCTTCTGAGCTGAGGGTCCCGACTCGGTGCCAGAGATGCAACCACTGCAACTTGTCCCTGGTAGGTCGTCCCCATATACTTATTATTGGTGGGAACGGCCAAAGGGGTGCTCTGCTCATTCTGTCTATTCCCCTTCCCTCTCCTGACAGTCACCCAGCTACCTGTCTCCTGACTCTTAGGGGTAACTATCTCCCTGTAACTCCTGTTTATTTCTGCCTCTGCCTGCCGAATGATCCGTAGTTCATCCATCTCCAGCTGCAGTTCCCTAACTCGGTTTGTCAGGAGCTGCAGCTGGATGCACCTTTTACAGGTGTAGTCATCAGGGACAATTGTGCTTGCCCTGACTTCCCACATACTGCAAACGGAGCACTGAACTGCCCTAACTGCTGCCTCCATTACCTACTCTTAAGGTAATTAAATCAATTAAAGGAACTTACCCGGCCTTACCTCACTTGGAGTGAAGCTCGCCGAAGCCTCTCGAGCCAAAGCCTTCCTACTCTGTCTCCCTCTACTCCTTCGCCCGCTACAACGTCGCCCGCTCCGTTAATCTTCTGGCTTTTAAACACTCCCGCTGCCTCATGGTCTGACTTTCACGCATTTGCGCAGTTGTGCCCCATTCAACTGCCGAAGAAAAAAAAATTATCTAGAATATTTAAAGACACATATTTAGATTCTTGCAACACACATAAAAGTTGCTGGTGAACGCAGCAGGCCAGGCAGCATCTCTAGGAAGAGGTGCAGTCGATGTTTCAGGCCGAGACCCTTCGTCAGGACTGTGTCGGCCTGAAACGTCGACTGCACCTCTTCCTAGAGATGCTGCCTGGCCTGCTGCATTCACCAGCAACTTTTATGTGTGTTGCTTGAATTTCCAGCATCAGCAGAATTCCTGTTGTTTGTATTTAGATTCTTGATTGGTCAGCGCATGAAGGGATACAAGGAGAAGGCAGGAGATTGGGGCTGAGAGGGAAAAAGGATTAATCATGATGAAGTGGTGGAGCAGCCTCAATGGGCTAAATGGCCTAATTCTGCTCTTATGGGACCTATTTCTCCTCTGACCATTCTGAGCAGCAGCCTTCTACCCCTGATCTGCCTGCTGCCTACCAGTCACACTGTTATCCGTTCCCTGACTTTGCCTACCCTGGTCTGTTGGAGCACAAACTTAATGCTGACAATCCGTGCAGCGTCTTTGAAATACTGCTTTGACATAGCATTCTCTATCAGAGAAGGCAAGATTATATTTTTAGTCTTTGCTCTGTTATTGTTGTAATCAATTTACCATCCAGTCATCTGTATTAGATTTCAATTCTACCATTAGATTTACCTTTTACAGTTTGTTTTGCTGAAATTTCTATCCTACCAAGCATCTGGTTTAACAAGAGGTTCATCACTGGGCAACACAACACACAAAGTGCTGGAGAAACTCAGCAGGTGAGGCAACATCTATGGAGAGAAACAGTTGATGTTTTGGGCTGAGACACTTCAACAGTCCCATTCCTCCCCATGGATGCTGCCTGACCTGTCTGTGTTGCTCCGGAATCTCTTTGGGTCCATCACATTGCCAGGAAGTATTACAGTTGAGACATTAAACCGTGTTCCTTTCTGCACTCAAAGGTGGATGTCAAATATCACATGGTCTGTTTATAAGTAAGGCAGAGAGTCCTTGGGATGATTATGTGGATAACTTGTGGGAGCTTAGCGGATCTTATTGTCATCTGCGCAAGTCCATGTGTGCCCGGGTATAGTGATAAACTTACTTGCAGCAGCATCACAGGCACATAGCATCAGATAAACTGCACTCACAAGGAAACCATAAACATAAATTATACGCAAACAACAGGAATTCTGCAGATGCTGGAAATTCAAGCAACACTCATCAAAATTGCTGGTGAACGCAGCAAGCCAGGCAGCGTCTCTAGGAAGAGGTACAGTCGACGTTTCAGGCCGAGACCCTTCGTCAGGACTCAGTCTCGGCCTGAAACGTCGACTGTACCTCTTCCTAGAGACGCTGCCTGGCCTGCTGCGTTCACCAGCAACTTTGATGTGTGTAACATAAATTATACACCATTTTTACTAGAAAGAACCTAGAGCCTTATCTTCATGGACTCTGTTGATACTTCTTGCTGCCTCAGTAAAGCAGCCAGCATAATTAAATAAGCTACCCATCCGGACATTTTCTTTACTCCCTCTCCCATCAGGCAGAAGATACAAAAGCAGGTTCAAATACAACTTCTTTCTTGCTGTTATCAGACTCAGAATGGACTCTTGACCTCACAATCTTCCTTATTATGACCTTGCACCGTATTGTTTACGTGCACTGTGCTTTCTCTGCAGCTTTTACACTTCATTCTGCATTGCTGTTAGTTTACCTCAATGCACTATCAGATTCTGATTCAGATTATTTATCTAATCGAAACATGACAGTGAAATGTGCTGTATAAAATGTTTATGTAATGATGTGACCTGTATGAACAGTATGCAGGACAAGCTTTTCACTGTATCTTGGTACATGTGATAATAATACCAATACCAATACAAGTAGAACAAAACAAAAGCAAAGTCCATTTCAGTTCAAAATAATTAAAGTGGTTACATAGTTTCTAAACTGTAGTGATAAAGGTTGGACCAGCTGGTTCAGGAACTGAATGGTTGAAGGGAAGTAGGTGTTCCCGAACCTGGTGGTGTAAGACTTTAGGCTTCTGTTCGATGGCATGGTCCAGATGGTGGATTTCTTTGATATTGAACATTGCCTTCTTAAGTAGCACCTCCTGTAGATACTACTGATGGTGAGAAGCGATTTGCCTGTGATATACTACGCAGAGTCTTCTATTCTCTGTAGTTATAATGTGTGTAATTTCACTCCTGGGTTCCTACTTTGCACTGTGACGCACTTTAGGCCATCCCGAAATAGTGGAAGGTGCAGGGTAATCATGCCCTTCATTTCCCATTGAACTTCTCTTCCATAGAACATGGAACAGTGCAGCACAGTACAGTCCCTTTGGCTCACGATATTGTGCTGCTTTTAACCTAGTCCAAGATCAATCAATCCCTTCCCTCCCATATAGCCGTAGATTTTTGTATCACCCATGTGCCTATCTAAGAGTTTCTTAAATGTCCCAAATATTTATGCCTTTCCTACCACCCCCTGCAGTGCATTCCATGCACCTACCACTCTGTTTTAAAAAATCACATTAGCAATTTTCACCCTGTGGAAAATATCTCTAGCTGTTAACTCTATCCATGCCTCTTATTTTGTACACCTTTATCAAGTCACTTCTTGTCCTCCTGCTTCTATCCCTGTGCAAGACTATGGTAAAAGACAGGGAGTTGTAGTCAGTGTCTCCAAAATACCCACCAAGAGATCTGTCACCTGACCAGGTTCATTACTTAATACCAGATCCAGTGTGGCCTCTCCTCTAGTCAGTTGATCTATGTATTATAACTAACAAATTCTGCCCCACCTAAACCTTTTGCAAAAAGATGGTGACAATCAGTACTAGGGAAGTTAAATCACCTTGGCAATAACCCTGGAATCTGCCTTCAATCTGCTCCTCTGTCTTTTTTGCTAAAAACACATACTTGCTGTCCAAAAACATATTACTTGACAAGAGTCTGAGAAGGGAGACTAGCAGTTAATCTGTGGGTGGGAGGCTGTGGGCGGAACAGTCCCTCTACTGATTATTACTTGTTTTAAGTGCTCTGGGTGGGGGCAGGGAGCAGTGAGGGAACTGAATTTGTTGCCTGCAAATACAAACTGTTTGCATCACAGTGCGCTTTTAAATTAAAGAATGCAGACCCTAGAAACTGCCTTCTCTCTCAAATGAGGCTAGATGTTTTTTATATACTCTTTGCTGTTTTGTTGCTATGGCAATGCGTTAACGATCCAGCCTTCTATATTAGATTTCTAATCAGCCTTCAGCTTCTCCAACATCTCACTTCACTGTAATATCTAAACTACGCAAACATCTACTTTAACACGAGCCTTCATCAATGGCTGGCTACTGATCACCATGGAAATAGACATCTCGAGCCTCAAGAATTGCCCTCAGTGAAGTCTGTAAATCATTTTACTCATTTTAAAGCAACATGAGTTAAAATGATACTGTTCCTCTCTTACACCATATATGAATTGAGTGATTTGCTGAGCCGTTGAAAGTTAACTGCATTATTGTGGGTGAGAGATCACAGTATGGTTCAAAATGGAAAAGCAAAGATGCTAGAAATCTGAAAGAAAGATTAAAACTGCTGGAAATATTGGCAGTATTTGTGGTGAGAAACAGAGTAACTGTTTTGGATTGGTAACCTTGTGTGAATTTAAATTCCACGTGGCCAGGATGGGATTCGGATTGGCTTATTATGTCAGATAAGTGCAAGGTGATGCATTTTGGAAAGTTGGATCGAGGAAGGACTTTCAGAGTCAATAACTAGCCCCTGGGAAGTGTTTTAGACAGAAGGACCTTGGAGTACAAGGACATGGTTCCCTAAGACCATAAGATATAGGAGCAGAATTAGGCTATTTGGCCCATCAAGTCTGCTCCACTATTTCATAATGGTTGATCTATTTTGTCTCTCAGCCCCAATCTCCTGCCTTCTCCTTGTATCCTTTCATGCCCTGACTAAACAAGAATCTACCAACCTATCCCTTAAGTGTACCAAATGACAGCCTCCCCCCCCCCCAATTGTGACAAATTCCACAGATTCGCAATTCTCTGGCTGAATAAATTCCTCCTCATCTCTGTTCTAAAGGGACGCCCTTCTATTCTGAGGCTTTGTCCTCTGGTCTTAGACTCACCCACCATAGAAAACATCTCCACATCCACTCCATTGAGGCCTTGCAACATTTGATAGGTTTCAATGAGGCCACCCCTTATTCTTCTGAATGACAGTGAATAGAGACCCAGAGGCATCAAAAGCTCTTCATATGACAAGCTGTTCATCCAGGAATCATTTTTGAGAACCTCTTTTGAACCCTCTCCAATGTCAGCATAATTCTTTCCTAGGTAAGGGGAACCAAAACTGCTCACTATACTCCAGGTGAGGTTTAATGAGTGATTTATAAAGCCTCAGTATTACATCCTTGCTTTTGTATTCTAATCCTCTCAAAATGAATGCTAACATTCAATTGCCTTCCTCACCACAGACTCAACCTGCAAATTAACCTTTAGAGAATCCTGCATGAGGATTCCCAAATCCCGTTTTACCTCAGATTTTTAAATTTTCTCTCCATTTAGAAAATAGTCTATGCTTTTATATCTTCTACCAAAATGCATGACCAAACACTTTCTGACACTGTATTTCATCTACTACATCTTTGCCCATTCTCCTAATCTGTCTGTCCTTCTCTAGCCTCCCTACTTCCTCAAACTGACATGCCTTTCCAACTATCTTCGTATCGCCTGAAAACTTGGCCACAAAGTCATCAATTCCATCATCCTCAAATCCCTTTCAAATCTCTTACTATCTCTTCTTTCAGTTAGTCCTGATGAAGGGTCTCGGCCTGAAATGTCGACTGTACTTCTTCCTGTAGATGCTGCCTGGCCTGCTGTGTTCACCAGCAATTTTTATGTGGGTTGCTTGAAATTCCAGCATCTGCAGATTTCCTCATAATTCCATCGTCCGCTGATTTCCTCATAATTCCATCATCCAAATCATTTGCATATGGCGTAAAAAGAAATTGTCCCAACACAGACCCTTGTGGAACATCAATAATCACTGGCAGCTGACCAGAAAAGGTTCCCTTTATTACCATTCTCTTTTTTCCTGCCAACCATCCAATGCTCTATCAATGCTATAATACCATGGGCTCTTAACTTGTAAAGCAGCTTCATGTGTGGCACTTTGTCAAAGGCCTTCTGAAAATCCAACTACCCAACATCAACTGATTCTCGTTTGTCTATCCCACTTGATATTTCTTCAAAGAATTTCAACAGATTTCTCAGGCAAGATTTCCTTTTAAGGAAACCATGTTGACTATAGCCTATTTTATCATGTGTCTCCCAAGTACCCTGAAACTGCATCCTTAACAGTTGACTCTAACATTTTCCGACCATTGAGGTCAGACTAACTGGCCTGTAATTATCTTTCTTCTGCCTCTCTCCCTTCTTGAAGAGTGGTGTGACATTTGCAATTTTCTATTCCTCTGGAATCTATTGATTTCTTGAAAGATCACTAGTAATGCCTCCACAAACTCTTCACATCTTTCAGAACCCTGGGGTGTACACCATCTGGTCCAGGTAACTTATCTACCTTCAGATTTTCAGTTTCCAAAGAACCTTCTTTCTAGTAATGGCAATTTTACACTCTTAAACTTCCAGCAGTTGCTAATGTCTTCCACAGTGAAGACTGATGCAAAATACTTATTCAGTATGCTATTTCATTATAACCCATTACTACCCCTCCAGCGTCATTTTCTAGTGGTCCGATATCAACCCTAGTCTTTCATTTGTATTTTATATGTAGAGATTTTGGTTCTCTCTTTAATATTATTGGCTAGATTACCTTTGTATTCCATCTTCTCCTTCTTTATGATTTTTATTTAGTTCCTTGAAAGTGGAGTCACAGGTAGACATGGTAGTGAAGAACTTAGGACATTAAGTATAAAAATTGGCAGCACATGGTACAGTTCTACAGGACATTGATGGGGACACACTTGGAGTATTGTGTTCAGCTTTGGTCACCCTGCTATAGGAAAGTTGTTATTAAACTGGAAAGGGTACAGAAAAGATTTACGAGAATGCTTCCAATAACTGAGGGCTGATTTAGAGGGAGAGGCAGTTGGACAGACTAGGACTTTATTTGCTTGAGTGCAGGATACTGAAAGGTGATCTTATATAAGTGTATAAAATCATGAGGAGCATAGATATGCTGAGTGAACTGTCCTTTACCCAGAGATGGGGTATTATGCATTAGAGGGCATAGGACTAAGGTGAAAGGAGGAAGATTTCAGCAGAACTCGAGGGACACACACAAAATGCTGAAGGAACTCAGCAGGTCAGGCTACGTTTATGGAGAGGAATAAACAGTGTATGTTTTGGGTTGAAACCCTTCATCAGGACTGAAAAGGAAGAGGAAAGAAACCAGAATAAGGAAGTGGGGGAAGGGGAAGGAGTACAGGCTGGCGGGTGGTAGTGAGACCAGGTGAGTGGGAAGGTGGGGGAATTGAAGTGAGCAACTGTTTTATACATAGGGTGGTATATCCATATATGGAATGAGCTGCCAGAGAAAGTAATTGAGGTAGGTAAAATAACTGTTAAAAGATGGTTGGACAGGTACATGGATTGGAAAAGTTTTGAAGGTTATGGGCCAAACACTATCAAATAGGACATCTTGGTCAGCATGAACCAGTTGGGCTGAAGGGCCCTTTTTTCGTGCTGTGTAGCACTATGAACCGTGATGCAGTGAAAAGGTTAATTTTGCAAACCATGTAGATAATTTCAAAACATAGCATACATCTAGGTAGTACAAGGGAAAGCAATAATAGAGTGTAGAATAAATGTTAGATTTACGGAGAAAGTGGTGCACAGGATAATAAAATGCAAGAGTCATTTCGAAGTAGTATGAACTCAAGTTCATTATTAATGCAAAAGCGATCCATTCAAGAACCTTATAACAGCAGGGCAGAAGCTGTGTCCTTGGTCTCGTGGTACATATCTTCTGCAAATGGGGCAGGGGAGAAGAGAGAATGCCCAGGTTGGGAGCAATCTTTGTTTCTGCTGGGTGCTTTTCTGAGGCAGCAAGAAGTATAGACAGTGTCCACTGAGGGAAAGATGGTTTTTTTTGACGGACTGAGGTGTGTTCACATCTCTGCAGAGCAGTTGCCATATCAAGCAGTGATGCATCCAGTTAAGATGATTTCTATGGTCTGACTATAAAAACAGGTGAGAGTCAGGGGGCAGGGCACAATGAAGCATGAGGAAGTAGAAGCACTGGTGTGTTTTCTTGGCCATAACACCTAGGATCAGGACAAGCTGTTGGTGATATTTACGCTTAGGAACTTGAAGCCCTCAACCATCTCCACTTCACCTGTCAGCACAGGACTGAATGCTGTCCAGCTGCAGCCCCTTGACACTATAAACCTGCCCTCAGTGCTACATGCAGTGTATGTCTTACAGGGATTAGATTAGCATTATTTGTCACATGCATATTGAAACATGCAGTTAAATGTGTTTGCGTCACTGACCCAACACAGAAGGTGGATGTACTAGGGGAAGCCTGCCAGTGTTACCATGTTTCTGATGCCAAACTAGCATGCCCTTATTAACTTAACCCATATGTCTTTAGAATGTGACAGGAAACCAGAGCACCCAGGAAAAAAAAACATGCAGTTGCAGGGAGAACATACAAATTCCTTGCTGACAGCAGTGGGAATTGAACCCCAATCACTGATCTCTGGTGCTGTAATTATGTTAAGCACTACCATGCCGCTCGTCACATCTGGTCTGTGCAAACTCCTTACAGACAGCAGTGGGAAATGAACCTGAATCACTGGCACTGTGAAGTGTTAGGTTAACCGCTGTGCTCACATACCAAGTTTATAAGCTCTATTCTCTGCTTTTGCCTTTAAGTCAGTTCATTCTTGGTGCTGCTGATATCCTTTTCATTCCTTGGAACTCAGATCAGTTACGCAATGGAAGAGAACTTTAAAAGCTCTATGTGGATGCTGTCTACACATCCCATTCATCAATTTCTATTACCTAATCAAAAGTAATGCATTTTTGGAGGAAGAACAGGAAGAATCAAATATGAAGAAACATTTCAAGGGAGTGCAGGAGCGGAGCAAGCTGGTGTATGTCAAAGTTCCTGAAAGAAATGGAAATAATTACCATTAATACTTTGTGCTTGGCACTTTAATTCACTAGATAGGTCTCAGCTGGGGCGTTGTTTTGAACCATCGGGATAGAGTCACAGCGCAGAAACGGGCCTTCAGCCCAACTGATGCATGCTGACCAAGATATCCCATCCAAGCTAGTCCTATTTGCTGGTGTTTGGTCCATACCCTCTAAACCTTTTAAAAGTTGTTGTACCTGCCTCAGCCACTTCCTCTGGCATCTTATTCCAAATAGATGACGCCCTTTCTGTAAAAAATGTTACCCCTCAAGTGTCCATTAAATCTCTCCTCTTACACCTTAAACCTCTGCCTTCTAGTTCTTGATTCACCAATCCTCGGATAAAGACCGTCTACATCCCTCATGATTTTATATACCTCTGTAAGATGCCTCTCAGTCTCCTATGCTCTAAGGAATAAAGAGATTAATTTTATTGGTCATGTACATCGAATATGTACAATGAAATGCTTTATATGTGCTAATGGCCAACACAGTCCAAGAATGTGCTGGGGCAGGCAGCTAGTGTCACCATGCTTCCAGCACCAACGTGGCATGCCCACAACTTAGTAACCCTTACGAGCCTGTATGTCTTTGGAACGTGTGAGGAAATTGGAGCACCCGGAGGAAACCTATGAGGAAAGCATACAGTCTCCTCACAGACAGTGCTGGAATTGAACCCGGGTTGCTAGTGCTGTTGAGCATTATCCTCACGCTGTGCTACTGAGCTGCCCTATCCAAAGTCCTAGCCTGTTCAATTTCTCGCTATAACTCAGTCCCTCAGGTCCTGGTAACATCCTTGTAAATCTTTTTTGCACTCTTTCCAGTTTAATCACACCTTTCAGACAGTAGAGTGACCAAAACTGAACACAATGCTCCAGGTGCGGTCTCAGTCTTATTACTTTTCTCTTGCCTGGGACGGGGGCAGGTGGGAGTGGGGCTCAAGCTCAAAGTAATGGCAATTTCCTTCTTCAGAGAAACAGGTGGGCTTCACAATACTTGGTTGACAGTATTGGTGTACTGTCTTATTTTAAAATCTAGATTACTTATTTAACTGACTTTCAATCCTCTGTAGTTGATAGTCTGTGATTTGAATTTTTGATTTTGGGCTGGTAACCTAGGTTACAAGAGCACAAATTCACCAACATAACTACGATGGTTAAAAATGAAGCTGGATCAAATTAAGTTTATTATCACTGACACACATCATGATTTTTTTTTGTTTTTGCAGCAGCATTGAAGTGCAGTGTATAAAAAATACTGTAAGCTTAAAATAAGGAATATTAAAATGTAAAAAAGTATTGCAGAAAGAGTGCAAAATATGTGAGGTAGTGTTCACGGACTATTCGGAAATCTGAACAGAAGAAGCTGTTCCTAAAACGTTGGTTGTGTGTTTTCAGGCTCCTGTACCTCCTCCCCGATGTACTACAATGAGAAGAGGGCATGTCCTGAGTGGTGGGGGTCCTTAATGATGGATCCTGCCTTTTTGAGGCATCACCTTTTAAAGTTGTCCTTGATGGTGAGGAGGATTGTGCCCGCGATGGAACTGGCTGAGTTTATATTCCTCTTCAGGTTTTTCTGGTCCTGTGCATTGGCGCCTCTATACCAGACAGTGATGTAAACAATCGGAATGCCTTCCTTGGTACATCTGTAGAAATTTGCTAGACTTGATGACATATCAATCTCCTCAAACATATTGAAATATAGGAGCTAGCTATATTTCTTCATAATTGCATCAATATATTGGGCCCAGGCAAGATTTTCAGAGCTGATCAAAGCTGCAGTAGAGTCTGCATGTGTGTAAGCAACAAAAGCTGCATGCTATAAACAGAAAAATTATATTACTACCAATCGATCAGATTGGAGCTGTGCAGTCCTACCATACTTGGCTGTGTATGGGTAGGGATTGGTGATGGTGGTAGTTAGGAAATAATTAAACAGCTAATGAGAGGAAGTTCATTCATCAGGAGGGTTGGAGGCCACTCAGTGTGTTTAGAAGCAAAGGGGCTTGTTTTGCAGCTGTTGTTACTTGTGTTGTTCTGCTGAACATTGTGGACGTGCGATGTTGATGCTGGGATGTGTGCCGACATGTATAGGTTGCCCCCAGCACAACGCTAGGTTGTATTGGTTGCTAAAACAAATGATGCATTTCACTGTATGTTTTGATGTACAGGTGATAAATAAATCTGAATGTGAACAATGGTGAGGACTGGCATGTGGGTGCTGACAAAATAGCTGAAACAATTGCGATTATGTTCTGCAAGAATTGCTGAATAGATGACCCATCACTAAAATCAGCCTTAAAACAATTTTATGCATTCTGCGTGATATGAAGACATGGCTGAGACCTTGCTTTTCTAGCAGTAATATTTACTGAAGGCTTGTGCTCCTGAACTAGTCGGGGACTCTAGAGTAACTGCTGCAGTACAATTATAATCCTGGCATCTCCCCAACAATGAGGAAATCTGCCCAGATATGTACTGTGCACTAAAAGGACAAATCCAGTCTGGCTAATTATTGCCCGATTAGACTGTTCATAAACATCAAAAAAGGACTGGAAGCTATCATCAACAGACCTATCAAGCAGTACTCATTAGCAGTCATTGACTTGTAAGCAAGACTCGCAGCCATGTCTTAATATCATGTAGGGAGTATCAAATTATTAGAAGACTGATTTTAATGAAGGTGGAATCTCATGAGGAAGCAGAGATGGGTCATCTATTCAGCAATTCTTGCAGAACATGTTGGCAAATGCAATTCTGCTCACCGATCTCCAGTCTGGATTTTGGAAGGACTATTGGGTTTAGAACTCCATTACTTTTATTTTTTCTTTATTTAGAGATACTGGGTGATAATAGGCCCTTCTGTCTCAATGAGTTTGTGCTGCCCAATTACACCCACGTGACCAATTAACCTGCTAACTGGTAC
The DNA here is from genome assembly GCF_963921235.1 of Mobula hypostoma. Classification (NCBI taxonomy): domain Eukaryota; kingdom Metazoa; phylum Chordata; class Chondrichthyes; order Myliobatiformes; family Myliobatidae; genus Mobula; species Mobula hypostoma. The sequence continues at coordinate 30,109,241 of NC_086097.1, read as the reverse complement.
ATCTTTGGAACGTAGGAGGAAACCTGCACGGTCACGGGTTTACAAAGCTCCATGCAAACAGCAAAGGAATTCAGCCCAGGTTGCTTGTGCTGTCATAGTGTTATGCGAACTGCTACACTACCATGTTGTCTTGGTCCAAATATGGACCCAGGGGCTTAATTCCACAGGTGAGATGTAAGTGACTACCTGTGACACCAAGAATCATGTGATCTAGCATGGCATCAAAATACCTTGAGAAAATTGACGTGCATGTCTATCAAGGGGAAATCACTAGCATGGTTGGAGTCATACTTTGCCCAGAAGAGAATGGTTGTGAGGGTCAACGATCATAGCCCCTGGACAATACTGCAGGGCAGTGTCTGTCTACACAGCCACTTTCAACTGTTCATCAATGACGTTCCTTCTGTGGAGACACGAGACTACTGCTGTTGCAGTATAGAAACATAGAAAATAGGCGCAGGAGTAGGCCATTCGGTCCTTCGAGCCTGCACCGCCGTTCAGTATGATCATGGCTGATCATCCAACTCAGAACCCCGTACCTGCCTTCTCTGCATTCCCCTGATCCCTTTAGCCTCAAGGGCCATATCTAACTCCCTCTTAAATATAGCCAATGAACTGGCCTCAACTGTTTCCTGTGGCAGAGAATTCCACAGATTCACCACTCTCCGTGTGAAGAAGTTTTTCCTCATCTCAGTCCTAAAAGGCTTCCCCTTTATCCTCAAACTGTGACCCCTCGTTCTGGACTTCCCCAACATCGGGAACAATCTTCCTGCATCTAGCCTGTCCAATCCCTTTAGGATTTTATACGTTTCAATAAGATACCCCCTTAATCTTCTAAATTCCAACGAGTATAAGCCTAGTTGATCCAGTCTTTCATCATATGAAAGTCCTGCCATCCCAGGAATCAATCTGGTGAACCTTCTTTGTATTCCCTCTATGGCAAGAATGTCTTCTCAGATTAGGGAACCAAAACTGCACACAATACTCCAGGTATGGTCTCACCAAGGCCTTGTACAACTGCAGTAGTACCTCCCTGCTCCTGTACTCGAATCCGCTTGCTATGAATGCCAGCATATCATTCGCCTTCTTCACCGCCTGCTGTACCTGCGTGCCCACTTTCAATGACTGCTGTATAATGACACCCAGGTCTCGTTGCACCTCCCCTTTTCCTAATTGGCCACCATTCAGATAATAATCTGTTTTCCTGTTTTTTGCCACCAAAGTGGATAACTTCACATTTATCCACATTAAATTGCATCTGCCATGAATTTGCCCACTCACCTAACCTATCCAAGTCACCCTGCATCCTCTTAGCATCCTCCTCACAGCTAACACTGCCGCCCAGCTTTGTGTCATCCGCAAACTTGGAGATGCTGCATTTAATTCCCTCATCTAAGTCATTAATATATATTGTAAACAGCTGGGGTCCCAGCACTGAGCCTTGCGGTACCCTGCTAGTCACTGCCTGCCATTCTGAAAAGGTCCCGTTTATTCCCACTCTTTGCTTCCTGTCTGCCAACCAATTCTCTATCCACATCAATACCATACCCCCAATACCGTGTGCTTTAAGTTTGCACACTAATCTCCTGTGTTGGACCTTGTCAAAAGCCTTTTGAAAATCCAAATATACCACATCCACTGGTTCTCCCCTCTATCCACTCTACTAGTTACATCCTCAAAAAATTCTATGAGATTCGTCAGACATGATTTTCCTTTCACAAATACATGCTGACTTTGTCCGATGATTTCACTGCTTTCCAAATGTGCTGTTATCACATCTTTGATAACTGACTCTAGCATTTTCCCCACCACCGATGTTAGGCTAACTGGTCTATAATTCTCTGGTTTCTCTCTCCCTCCTTTTTTAAAAAAGCAGGGTTACATTAGCCACCCTCCAATCCTTAGGAACTAGTCCAGAATCTGAAGAGTTTTGAAAAATTATCACTAATGCATCCACTATTTCTTGGGCTACTTCCTTAAGCACTCTGGGATGCAGACCATCTGGCCCTGGGGATTTATCTGCCTTTAATCCCCTCAATTTACCTAACACCACTTCCCTACTAACATTTATTTCCCTCAGTTCCTCCATCTCACTAGACCCTCTGTCCCCTACTATTTCTGGAAGATTATTTATGTCCTCCTTAGTGAAGACAGAACCAAAGTAGTTATTCAATTGGTCTGCCATGTCCTTGTTCTCCATAATCAATTCACCTATTTCTGTCTGTCAACATTTGTCTTAACCAATCTTTTTCTTTTCATATATCTGTAAAAGCTTTTACAGTCAGTTTTTATGTTCCCTGCCAGTTTTCTCTCATAATCTTTTTTCCCTTTCCTAATTAAGCCCTTTGTCCTCCTCTGCTGGACTCTGAATTTCTCCCAGTCCTCAGGTGAGCTGATTTTTCTGGCTAATTTGTATGTTTCTTCTTTGGAATTGATACTGTCCCTAATTTCCCTTGTCAGCCACGGGTGCACTACCTTCCTTGATTTATCCTTTTGCCAAACTGGGATGAACAATTGTTGTAGTTCATCCATGCGATCTTTAAATGCTTGCCATTGCATATCCACTGTCAACCCTTTAAGTATCATTTGCCAGTCTATCTTAGCTATTTCACGTCTCATATCTTCAAAGTTACCCTTCTTTAAGTTCAGAACCTTTGTTTCCGAATTAACTATGTCACTCTCCATCTTAATGAAGAATTCCACCATATTATGGTCACTCTTACCCAAGGGGCCTTTCATGACAAGATTGCTAACTAACCCTTCCTCATTGCTCAATACCCAGTCTAGAATGGCCTGCTGTCTAGTTGGTTCCTCGATATGTTGGTTCAAAAAACCATCCCGCATTCATTCCAAGAAATCCTCTTCCTCAGCACCCTTACCAACTTGCTTCACCCAATCTATATGTAGATTGAAGTCACCCATTATAACTGCTGTTCCTTTATTGCATGCATTTCTAATTTCCTGTTTAATGCCATCCCCAACCTCACTACTACTGTTAGGTGGCCTGTACACAATTCCCACCCACGTTTTCTGCCCCTTAGTGTTATGCAGCTCTACCCATATCGATTCCACACCCTCCCGGCTAATATCCTTCCTTTCTATTGCGTTAATCTCCTCTCTAACCAGCAATGCTACCCCACCTCCTTTTCTTTCATGTCTATCCCTCCTGAATATTGAATATCCCTGAATATTGAGCTCCCATCCTTGGTCACCCTGGAGCCATGTCTCTGTGATCCTAAATATATCATATTCATTAATAACAATCTGCACTTTTAATTCATCCACCTTGTTACGAATGCTCCTTGCATTGACACACAAAGCCTTCGGGCTTGCTTTTACAACACTCTTAGCCCTTATACAATTATGTTGAAAAGTGGACCTTTTTGATTTTTGCCCTGGATTTTCTGGCCTGCCACTTTTACTTTTCACCTTACTATTTTTTGCTTCTACCCTCATTTTACACCCCTCTGTCTCTCTGCACTTGTTCCCATCCCCCTGTTGTGAACTAACCTCCTCTCTCCTAGTCTCTTTAATTTGATTCCCACCCCCCAACCATTCTAGTTTAAAGTCACCTCAGTAGCCCTTGCAAATCTCCCCGCCAGGATATTGGTCCCCCTAGGATTCAAGTGTAACCTGTCCTTTTTGTACAGGTCACACCTGCACCAAAAGAGGCCCCAATGATCCAAAAACTTGAATCCCTGCCCCCTGCTCCAATCCCTCAGCCACGCATTTATCCTCCACCTCATTGCATTCCTACTCTCACTGTCGCGGAATAACAATCTGCTGGAGGAATTCAGTGGGTCAAGCTGCATCTGTTGTGAGGGGAGGGAGAGAAATTGACTATGTTTTGAGTCGAAACCCAGCCTCAGTTTTGACACAGTGTTTTTAACCAAGTAGTCAACAATTCCTTTCCTCCCACAGATGCTGCTCAACCTGCTGAGTTCCTCCAGCAGATTGTTTGTTGCTCTGACCTTCCTTCTATAAGGACAGAAGTGGAAATGTTTTCTGACAATTGCATGATTTTCAGTTCCATTTTCAATGACTCGTCCTGTTCTGAATGGTGAAAATCCTTCATGACGTATGCTGCCCTCTTGAGGCATCACCTTTTGAAGATGTCCTCAGTGTGGGAAGGCAAGTGCCCTGATGGAGCTGGCTGATTTTGTAAAACTCTGCAGTTTTTTTCTGATTCTATGCACTGGTGCCTTCATACCATACGGTAATGTGACCAGCCAGAATATTCTCCACCGTACATTTATAGAAATTTGATAATCTTTAGTGTTATACCAAAACCTCGTCAAACTCCTTAGGAAATATAGTCGCTGCCATTTCTTCTTCAAAATTGTATCAATATGCTGAATCCAGGATAGATCTACAAAGATGTCGGTACCCAGGAACTTGCAGCTGCCCACTCTTTCCACTGCTGATCCCTTGAAAAGATTGCTATGTTTTCTTTCGATTTCTCCTTCCTGAAGACCACAATCATTTTCTTGGCCTTACTGACATTGAATGCCAGATTGTTGTAACGCCTCTCAACTAGCTGATCTATCTCATTCCTGTACACCGCCTCATCAGAATCAGAATCAGAATCAGAATCAGGTTTATTATCACCGGCATGTGATGTGAAATTTGTTAACTTAGAAAGCAACAGTTCAATGCAATACATAATCTAGCAGTGAGAGAAAAAATATATTAATAAATAAACAAGTAAATCAATTACATATATTGAATAGATTTTTTAAAAAACATGCAAAAACAGAAATACTGTATATTAAAGAAAAGTGAGGTAGTGTCCAAAGATTCATTATCCATTTAGGAATTGGATGGCAAAGGGGAAGAAGCTGTTCCTGGCTCACTGAGTGTGCGCCTTCAGGCTTCTGTACCTCCTACCTGATGGTAACAGTGAGAAAAGGGCATGCCCTGGGTGCTGCTACTGCTACTACTACGTCGACTCAGGCCTGGGGGGCCGGTGCTGGAGGTCCTTAATAATGGACGCTGCCTTTCTGAAACACCAGTCCCTGAAGATGTCCTGGGTACTCTGTAGGCTAGTACCCAAGATGGAGCTGACCAGATTTACAACCTTCTGCAGCTTCTTTCGGGTCCTGTGCAGTAGCCCCTTCATACCAGACAGTGATGCAGCCTGTCAAAATGGTCTCCATGGTGCAACTATAGAAATTTTTGAGTATATTTGTTGACATGCCAAATCTCTTCAAACTCTTAATAAAGTATAGCCACTGTCTTGCCTTCTTTTCAACTAAATGGATATGTTGGGACCAGGTTAGATCCTCAGAGATCTTGACACCCAGGAATTTGAAGCTGCTCACTCTCTCTACTTCTGATCCCTCTGTGATGATTGGTATGTGTTCCTTCATCTTACCCTTCCTGAAGTTCACAATCAGTTCTTTCATCTTACTGATGTTGAGTGCCAGGTTGTTGCTGTGGCGCCATTCCACTAGTTGGCATATCTCACTCCTGCACACCTTCTCGTCGCTACCTGAGATTCTACCAATAATGGTTGTATTGTCAGCAAAATTTATAGGTGGTATTTGAGCTATGCCTAGCCATATAGTCATGTGTTTATAGAGAGTAGAGCAGTGGGCTAAGCACACACCCCTGAGGTGTGCCAGTGTTGATCGTCAGCGAGGAGGATATGTTATCACCAACCTGCACAAATTATGGTCTTCCGGTTAGGAAGTCAAGGATCAAATTGCAGAGGGAGATACAGAGGCCCAGGTTCTGCAACTTCTCAATCATCATTGTGGGAATGACGGTATTAAATGCTGAGCTATAGTCGATGAACAGCATCCTGATGTAGGTGTTTGTGTTGTCCAGGTGGTCTAAAGCCATGTGGAGAGCCATTGAGATGGCGTCTGCCGTTGACCTGTTGTAGCATTAGGCAAATTGCAATAGGTCCAGGTCCTTGCTGAAGCAGGAGTTCAGTCTAGTCATGACCAACCTCTCAAAGCATTTCATCACTGTCGATGTGAGTGCTACCGGATGATAGTCATTAAGGCAGCCCACATTATTCTTCTTAGGCTCTGGTATAATTGTTGCCTTTTTGAAGCAAGTGGGAACTTCCGCCCGTAGCAGTGAGAGGTTGAAAATGTCCTTTAATACTCCCGCTAGTTGGTTGACACAGGTTTTCAGAGCCTTTCCAGCCTCACCATTTCCTGGTTCATGTACTCTTTTTAGTTTACAACATCTTTCCTTGCTCTTCCTACCAAAATGTTATGCTTCACATGTTCCACCTACTGAACCCACCTATTCACTTTTCATCTGCTGTATCTTCCCATTCTCACAGATTGTCAGTATCCTTTTCCATTATAAGCAGAGGAAACCCTTTAAAACAATACAGATACTGTGTCACTGCCAGGAATAACAGCAACCATCCTATGCAGAGAAAGTTAGAACATAGAAAACCTACAGCACAATACAGGACCTTCGGCCCAAAAAGCTGATAGCCCTCCATTTTTCTGAGCTCCATGTACCTGTCCAGGAATCTCTTAAAAGACCCTACTGTATCTGCCTCCACCACAGTCGCCGGTAGCCCATTCCACGCACTCACCGCTCTCTTGGTTAAAAAAACTTACCCCTGACATCTTCTCTGTACCTACTTCCAAGCACCTTAAAACTGTGCCCTCTCGTTCCAGCCATTTCAGCCCTGGGAAAAAGCCTCCGATTATCCACCTGATCAATACCTCTCATCATCTTATACACCCCTATCAAGTCACCCCTCATCCTCTGTCGCTCCAAGGAAAAAAGGCTGAGTTCACTCAACCTGTTCTCATAAGACATGCTCCCCAATCCAGGCAACATCCTTGTAAATCTCCTCTGCATCCTTTCTATGGTTTCCATATCCTTCCTGTAGTGAGGTGACCAGAACTGAGCACAGTACTCCAAGTGGGGTCTGACTAGAGTCCTATATAGCTACAACATTACCTCTTGGCTCTTAAACTCAGTCTCACGATTGATGAAAGCCAATGTACCGTATGCCTTCCTAACCACAGAGTCAACCTGCGCAGCTGCTTTAAGTGTCCTATGGATTCGGACCCCAAGATCCCTCTGATCCTCCACGCTGTCAAGAGTCTTACCATTAATACTATATTCTGCTATCATATTTGACCTACCAAAATGAACCACCTCACACTTATTTGGGTTGAACTCCATCTGCCAATTCTCAGCCCAGTTTTACATCCTATCAATGTCCTGCTGTAACCTCTGACAGCCCTCCACATTATCTACAACACCCCCAACCATTTTGTTTCATCAGCAAACCTTGATTCACTGGCGTTTAGGAGCTGAGAGGTGATCTTATAGAGGTAAATAACATCATGAGTGGCATAGATAGGATGATATGGTAGCATAGTGGTTAGCATAATGCTTTACAGCACCAATGATCATTATCAGCATTCAATTCCTGCCACTAACTGTAAGGCAGTTGTACATTCTCCCCATCAAATTTGGGTTTAATAACACTGGTATATGTTGTGAAATTGATTGCTTTGCAACAGCAGTACATTGCAATTCTGGCATATATGATGAAATTTGTTGTTCTGCAACAAATTACAAGATTACTTATAAATTACAATAAGAACACACATATACAGACCTGGCTGCTGGTGTAGTGGCATCAGCATCGGACTTCGGGACGAAAGGTCCCGAGTTCGAATCCAGCCGGCTCCCTTGCACGCTTTCCATCCATGCTGGGTTATGAGGTGGTGATCTCTTTGGAAACTCACCCGGCTGAAGACAATGGCAAACCACTGCTGTAACTTGCCTCGTATGCGGTTCCCCACTACGTCAGAGAGGCGTGGAGGGAAATCGTCCGCTAACCAGAGAAACTCCGGATGCGACGTACCTTTCCTTTTACACACGTATATATGATAAAATAAATAAGTAGTGCAAAAAAAAAGAGGAAAAATAGTGAGGGAGTGTTCATGAGTCCACTGTCCATTCAGAAATCTGATGTGTGTCTTCAGGCTCCTGTACCTCTTTGATGCTTCCTTTTTTGAGGCATCACCTTTTGAAAATGTCTTAGATGCTGGGGAGGATAGTGCCCATGACAGATATGGCTGAATGTACAACTTTCTGCAGCTTTTTCCAATCCTGTGCAGTGGATTCTTCCACACCAGACAGCGATTCAACCAGTTAGAATGATACATCTGTGAACATTTATGAGAGTGTTTGGTGAATACTATGTCTCCTCATACTCCTCATGAAGTAGAGCTTTTGACATGCCTTCTTTGTAATTCCATCAATATGCTGGGCCCAGGATAAATCTTCCAGGAATTTGAAACTGCTCTCCCTTTCCACTGCTGATCCTTCGATGAACACTGGTGTCTGTTCCTTTGATTCCCCTTCCTGAAGTCCACAATCAGTTCCTTGGTCTTACTGATATTGAGTGCAAGGTTGTTGTGACATTACTCAACCAGCTGATCTTTCTTGCTTCTGTATGCCTCCTAGTCACCATCTGAAATTCTGCAAATAATAGTTGTGTTATTGGCAAATTTATAGATGGCACTTGAGCTGTGTGTAGCCACACTGATATGAGTGTAGAAAGAGTAGAGCAGCATTGAGGTGCGCCAATGTCAGTGAGGTAAAGATAAAAAGTAAAGTTCCTCTCCATGCCTCAATCAGCACATTGGGCAGCAACCTTGCTGTTTCTTTAGCATCTGCCGTTTTATGAGGCTGCTAGCTTGACACTCAACCCGGCACGGATGGAGCTCATGCAAGGAGCTAGCTGGATTTGAACTCAGGATCTCTCGCTCTGAAGTCCAGATGCAGATGCCATTACACCACTGGCACAGACATGTCAATGAGGAGGCGATGTTATTCTCAAACCACGCAGATGCTCATCTCCCGGTGAGGAAATCAAGGTTCCAGTGCAGAGGGACGTACAGAGGCCCAGATTTTGAAGTTTGTTGATTAGAACTGAGGGTATGATTGCGTTGAATGCTGAGCTGTAATTAATGAAAATAAACAGCAGCCTAACGTAGGTGCTACCATTGTCTAGATGATCCAAGACTAAGTGGAGAGCCAGTGAGACTGAATCTGCTGTAGACCTATTGTGGTAAATTGCAGCGGGTCCAGGTCCCTGCTTAGGCAGGAGTTTATTCTAGCCATGACTACCACCTTAAAGCACGTCATCACTGTCGATGTGAGTGCCACCAGGCGACAGTCGTTGAGGCAATTCATCCTGTTCTTCTTGGGCACTGGAACAATTGTCACCCTTTTGAAGAAGGTGGGAACCTCTTGATGACAGCAGTGAGAGATTGAAGGAGTCCCAAACCTCCTGCCAATTGGTCGGCAGAGGTTTTCAGAGCCCTACCAGGTACACCATCAGGCCTGATGCCTTGCAGGGAGGTTCCCCCTCTCGAAAGATGTTTGGTGTCAGTTTCCAAGACAGAGATCACGGAGTCACCAGGGATTCGCACAAATTAGTTTTATTCTCCCTTTCAAAGTGTGCATAATTGTGTTGAGTGAAGTATCACAGCCATTCATGATGTTAAGCTTCTCTTTGTGGAAAGTAATGACCTGCAAACCCTGCTAGAGCCTATGTGCATTCGATTCTGTCTCTAATTGCAATTGCAATTGTTTTGTTTTGCTCTTAAAATAGCCTTCTCTAGGTTGTATCTGAACATCTTGATTTTCTCTGGATCACTAGTCTTGAATGCCACAGATCTAGCCCTTACCAGACTATGAATCTCCTGGTTCATCCATGGCTTTTGTTTGGGTATATCCAGTATGTTCTCGAAGGCACACACTCATCCACGTAGGTATTGATGAAGTTGGTGACAAATGTGGCGTATTTGTTTAGATTTGAAGATGAATCCCTGAATATTGTCCGATTCACCGACTCAAAACAGTCCTGTAGGCGCTCCTCTGCCTCCCTTGACCATACCTACCTGGTCCTCAGCACTGGTGCTGCAGTCTTTAGTCTCTGCCTCAATGCTGGGAGTATAAGTAGAGACAGGTGAACGGACTTTCTGAAGTGTAGGTGTGGGATGGCAAAGAAAGTGTTTTTGATGGTGGTATAACAGTGGTCAAGTGTGTTGGCTTCTCTGATTCCACAGGTGTTATGTTGGCAGTTGTTCAGAGACTTCTTCAACCTGGCGTTGTTGAAATCTCCCGCAATGATGAGGAAGGCATCAGCATGCGCTGTTTTGTGCCTGCTGATTGCAGAGATCATCTCTTCTACTGCCTGCCTCGTGTTGGCCTTTGGTAGAATGTATAATGCTACCAGGATGGCAGAAAACTTCTTCAGCAGATAAAAAGGATGACATCCAGCCACTAGATGTTCCAGGTTGGATTAGCAGGATTGACACAGAGCTGCCATGTTTATGCACCATGATGAGTTAATCATAAAGCATTCTCCACCTCCTCTGCCTTTAAAAGACTGAGCTGTTCTGGCTTTGTGCAGAATGGTGAAGCCAATGAGCTGCAGCATTATGTCCAAAATGGTAGGGGATAGCCATGTTTCAGTGAAGCAAAGTACACAGCAGTCTATGATGTCCCTCTAGTACAGCAATCTTATTCTGAATTCTCCATTTTTATTTTCCAGAGTCTGTACATTTGCCGGCAGGATAGTCAGGAGTGGGGGTCTAAAGCCTTGGCATTTCAATCATACTTGTAAACCTGCGCAACATCCCCATTTCCGTTTTCTTAAAGAGGAACTGCCTTTGCGGCCTGAATATGCAGTCTGGGAAATTTCAATTCTGAATATTGATAGATTTGTTAAACATCTTAAAATGACAAGCAACATACATCAAAGTTGCTGGTGAACGCAGCAGGCCAAGCAGCATCTATAGGAAGAGGTGCAGTCGACGTTTCAGGCCGAGACCCTTCGTCAGGACTAACTGAAGGAAGAGTGAGTAAGGAATTTGAAAGTTGGAGGGGGAGGGGGAGATGCAAAATGATAGGAGAAGACAGGAGGGGGAGGGATAGAGCCGAGAGCTGGACAGGTGATAGGCAAAAGGGGATACGAGAGGATCATGGGACAGGAGGTCCGGGAAGAAAGACAAGGGGGGGGGTGACCCAGAGGATGGGCAAGAGGTATATTCAGAGGGACAGAGGGAGAAAAAGGAGAGTGAGAGAAAGAATGTGTGCATAAAAATGAGTAACAGATGGGGTATGAGGGGGAGGTGGGGCCTTAGCGGAAGTTAGAGAAGTCGATGTTCATGCCATCAGGTTTGAGGCTACCCAGACGGAATATAAGGTGTTGTTCCTCCAACCTGAGTGTGGCTTCATCTCCACAGTAGAGGAGGCCGTGGACAGACATGTCAGAATGGGAATGGGATGTGGAATTAAAATGTGTGGCCACTGGGAGATCCTGCCTTCTCTGGCGGACAGAGCGTAGATGTTCAGCAAAGCGGTCTCCCAGTCTGCGTCGGGTCTCACCAATATATAAAAGGCCACATCGGGAGCACCGGACGCAGTATATCACCCCAGTCGACTCACAGGTGAAGTGATGCCTCACCTGGAAGGACTGTTTGGGGCCCTGAATGGTGGTAAGGGAGGAAGTGTAAGGGCATGTGTAGCACTTGTTCCGCTTACATGGATAAGTGCCAGGAGGGAGATCAGTGGGGAGGGATGGGGGGGACGAATGGACAAGGGAGTTGTGTAGGGAGCGATCCCTGCGGAATGCAGGGGGCGGGGAGGGAAAGATGTGCTTAGTGGTGGGATCCCGTTGGAGGTGGCGGAAGTTACGGAGAATAATATGTTGGACCCGGAGGCTGGTGGGGTGGTAGGTGAGGACCAGGGGAACCCTATTCCTAGTGGGGTGGTGGGAGGATGGAGTGAGAGCAGATGTACGTGAAATGGGGGAGATACGTTTAAGAGCAGAGTTGATAGTGGAGGAAGGGAAGCCCCTTTCTTTAAAAAAGGAAGACAGCTCCCTCGTCCTAGAATGAAAAGCCTCATCCTGAGAGCAGATGCGGCGGAGATGGAGGAATTGCGAGAAGGGGATGGCGTTTTTACAAGAGACAGGGTGAGAAGAGGAATAGTCCAGATAGCTGTGAGAGTCAGTAGGCTTATAGTAGACATCAGTGGATAAGCTGTCTCCAGAGACAGAGACAGAAAGATCTAGAAAGGGGAGGGAGGTGTTGGAAATGGACCAAGTAAACTTGAGGGCAGGGTGAAAGTTGGAGGCAAAGTTAATAAAGTCAACGAGTTCTGCATGCGTGCAGGAATCTTAAAATGATGTTGCTTACTGAAGTACCCATGGCTATGACTGTGGATTTTAGCTGTAGTAATCCTGAACAGGAATATTTGATGATTTCCCACTGAGTTGACTTTATTTCTTATATCCTTCACATACCTGAGGAGTAAACATCTTTACGTTACGTCTCCATCTAAATGTGCAATGTGCAATCATAGTAATTTATAATAAATAGAACAGTCAATGTAATATAGAGTACACTCAAATCAGCATGGGTTCATCAGTCTGATGGCTTGGTAGAAGAAGCTGTCCCAGAGCCTGTTGGTCCTGGCTTCCCGGATGGTAGCAGCCGGAATAGATTGTGGTTGGGATGGTTTGGGTACGGGCCCTTTTTGCACACCTGCCCTTGTAAATGACCTGAATAGTGGGAAGTTCACACCTACAGGTACACTGGGCTGTCCGCTACATCACTGCCTGGTATGGGAACTGTACCTCTGCGGAGTCCTGTGATTAAGGGAGATACAGTTCCCATACCAGGCAGTGATGCAGCAAGTCAGGATGCTCTCAATTGTGTCCCTGTGGAAAGTTCTTAGGATTTGGGGGTTCATACCAAACTTCCTCAACTGTCTGAGGTGAAAGAGAGGCCGCTGTGCCTTTTTCACCACATGGATGGTGTGTACGGACCACGTGAGGTCCTCGGTGATGTAGATACCGAGGAATTTAAAGCTGTTTACCCTCCCAAACCCAGATCCGTTGGTGTCAATAGGGGTTAGCCCATCTCCATTCCTCCTGTAATCCACAAGCAGCTCCCTTGTTTTTGCGACATTGAGGGAGAGGTTGTTTTCTTGACACCATGGTGTCAGAGAGATGACTTCTTCCCTGTAGGCCACCTCGTTATTGTTGGCACTATCTTAACTGTTGACCATATGTTTTTCCATCGGATGCTCTGGTTTCCTCCTATGTACATCCCAAAGACGTACGGGTTGAGGTTAGTAAGTTGTGGGCATGCTATGTTGGTGCTGGAAAGATGACAACACTTGTGAGCTGCCCTCAGCACATTGTTTGTGAACACTAACAACACATTTGTCTGTTTTGATGTTTCAATATACATGTGACAAATAAACCTAATTTCATCTTTGTTAGGGTGAATGCACACCATCTTTTCCCCAGGGTCTGGGAATCAGGAACAAGAGGCCATAGGTTTAATGTGAGATTGGAAAGATTTAAGAGGAACTTGAAGGGCAACCTTTTTACATAAAGGGTGGTATATATTTGGAGTAAGCTGTCAGAAGAAGTGGTTGATGCAGGTACAAGAACAACTTTTAAAAGGTAGTTGGACAGAAACTGGATTGGAAAGGTTTAAAATGTAATGGGCCAAATAGCTTTGGAAAAAGGTTTGATGGAGCATCATGGTTGATATGGACCATTGACCGATGGCAGGGGTCCTCAATGAAATATACTGAACAAAACCTTTGCAAGCATCTGGAGACACAGGAGACTGCAGATATCTGTATCTGTAACAACAGACATCCTGCCGGAGGAACTCAGCAGGTCAAGCAGCATCTGTGGGGAGATAAGAAATTGTCAACGGTTTGGGTTCTGGTACAGGGTTTCAACCTGAAACATTGACAATTCCTTCCCTCCCACAGATTCTGCTCGACCTGCTGAGTTCCTCTAGCATATATATATTTTTTGTTCCTTCCCAAGTATTCTTCGGGATTTTTGTTAGCATTGATAGAGTTAACGGTTGTTGAGCTGTCCCTTCTGTCGTTTAGAGCTTGTACTTGGCATAGATGCTTCATTTAAATGACTGTTCATCAGGCGTGATTGTTCTTAATGGAAGTACTGGAGGAATGCCACATTACAACAGTGTAGTGGTTTGAAAAGTATAACCTCTACTGTCCCAACTATTGATAGTGGCTTTCACATTTCATAACTATATTGTGACATACACACAGTAATCTAAATTAATTCTCTGCTCGTATGTGTACAATATTATGTCATCTGCCCATTAAGCTGTGAGAAGACTTCAAAGTCACTCCCTAGAGAGGATGAGTGGAAAAGTTTGTTTCCTGATCTTGTTTATGACCTTCAGTCCATCCTGTCCTTCCTGTGACACATTTTTTACTTGCTATCCCATGTGGACAACAGATATAAAAACATACAGCGCGTATCAAAAGTATTTACCCTCCCCCCTTGGAAGTTTTCATGTTATATTGTTTTACACCATTGAATCACAGTGGATTTAATTTAATTTTTTTGACATTGATCAACAGAGAATCACTCTTTTGTGTCAAAGTGAAAACAAAACTCTACAAAGTGATACAGATTAATTACAAATATAAAGCACAAAAAATGATTGCATAAATATTCACCCCCTTCAAGTCAGTATTTAGCAGGTGTGCTTTTGGCAGTATTACAGCCTCGAGTCTGTGTGGACAGGTCTCCATCAGCTTTGCACATCTGGACTCTGCAGTTTTTCCCCCATTCTTCTTTACAAAGCTGCTCAGCCTCTGTCGGATTGCATGGGGATCGTGAGTGAGCAGCCCTTTTTGAGTCCAGCCACAAAATTCTCAATTGGATTGAGGTCTGGTCTCTGACTTGGCCAATCCATTAACTTTGTTGTTTGTAAGCCATTCCTGTGTAGCTTTGGCTTTATGCTTGGGGTCATTGTCTTGCTGGAAAAGAAATCTTCTCCCAAGTTACGGTTCTCTTGCAAACTGCATCAGGGTTTCCTCCAGGATTTTCCTGTATTTTATTGCATTCATTTTACCTTCTGCTCTCACAAGAATTCCAGGGCCTGCTGCACTGAAGAATTCCCACAGCACGATGCAGCCACCAGTATGCTTCACAGTAGGGATGGTGAGATTTTGATAATGTATGATGTTTGGCTTACACCAAACATAGCATTTACTCTCAAACAGAAAATCTGCAGATGATGGAAATCCAAGCAACACACACACAATGCAGGAGGAACTCAGCAGGCCAGGCAGCATCTCTGGAAAAGAGTAAAGTCGACGTTTCAGACCAAGACTCTTCAGCAGGACTGGAGAAAAAAAGATGAGGAGTAGAGTTAAAAGGTGGGGGAGGGAAGGGCAAAACACAAGGTGATGGGTGAAACCGGGAGGGGGAAGGGGTGAAGTAAAGAGCTGGGAAGCGATTGGTTGGTGAAAGAGATACAGGGCTGGAGAAGGGGGAATCTAAAGAGAGGACAGAAGGTTATGGAAGAAAAAAGGGGGAGGAGTTTAAGGCACTGTTCCAATTTGAGCATAGCCTCATTGTGACAGCAGAGGAGGCCATAGATAGCCATATCAGAATGAGAATGGGAAGTGGAATTAAAATCAGTAGCCACTGGGAATTCCCACTTTTTCTGGCAGATAGAGCATAGGTGCTCGGTGAAACTGTCTCCCAATCTATGTCAGGTCTCAGCAGTATACAGGATGCCACACTGGGAGCACAGTATAACCCAACAGCCTCACAGGTGAGGTGTCACCTCACCTGGAAGGACTGTTTGGGGTCCTGAATTGTAATGAGGGAGGAGGTGTAGGGCAGGTGTAGTACCCATTCTGCTTCCGTGAAAGGGAAGAGATGTGGTTGAGGTTGATGGTGGAGGAGGGGAAGCCCCTTTCTTTGAAGGAGGACGACATCTCCTTCATTTTTGGAATGAAAAGCCTCATCCTGAGAACAGATGTGGCGGAGACGGGGGAATTGACAGAAAGGGATAGCGTTTTTATGAGTAACAGGGTAGGAAGAGGTATAGTATACTCAGGTAGCAGTGAGAATTTGTGGGATTATAATAGGCATCAGTAGATAAGTTGTCTCCAGATAGCATTTAGTCTAATGGCCAAAAAGCTCAATTTTGGTTTCATCAGACCATAGAACCACCTTCCAGCTGACTTCAGAGTCTCCCACATGCTTTCTGGCAAACTCTAGCCAAGATTTCTTGAGAATTTTTTTTAACAGTGGCTTTCTTTTTGCTGTTCTCCCATAAAACTGCAACTGGTGAAGCACTTGGGCAACAGTTTTTGCATGTGCAGTCTCTCCCATCTCAGCCACCAAAGCTTATAACTCCTCTAGAGTTGTCATAGGTCTATTGGTGGCTTCCCACACTAGTCCCCTTCTTGCATGGTCACTCAGATTTTGAGAACGGCCTGCTCTAGGCAGTTTCACAGCTCTGCCATATTCTTTCCATTTCTTGATTGACTTAACTGTACTCCAAGGAATATTCAGTGACTTGGAAATTTTCTTGTATCCATCTCTTGACTTGTATTTTTCATTAAGCTTTTCTTGCAGTTGCTTAGAGTGTTCTTTTGTCTTCATGGTGTAGTTTTTGCCCCAATGCTGACTTGCGAATAGTTGGACCTTCCAGATATGGGTGTATTTTTACTACCATCAGTTGAAACACCTTGAATGCACACAGGTTTGCATATAGGTAGAACACCTTAACTAATTACGTGACTCCTAAAACCAATTGGTTGCACCAGTGAAGATTTGGTGTGTCATTTTAAAGGGGGGTGAATACTTGTGCAATCAATTATTTTGTATTTTACATTTGTAATTAATTTAGATTATTTTGCAGAGACCTGTATTTACTTTGTAAGAGTCTTTTTCTGTTAATCAGTGTCAAAAAAGTCAAATTAAATCCACTGTGATTTAATGTTGTAAAGCAATAGAAGATGAAAACTTCCAAGTTGGGTGAATACTTTTTATAGGCACTGTATGTAATATTTGTAGAACCAAACATTTTAAAATCTGACTTCATAGTTCTGATTACACAATTCAGATGTTGTAATCCAGATTTTAAGCTTAGTGTTTCACCCTTGATGAATCATATCTATACTCCTGATTCACTGCTGTGTATTGGTTGGAAGTTTGAGCTGCATTAAAAATGCAAAACGAAGTCAGAGAAATAAATAGAAACAGGAACATAGTGTTTAGACAGATCTTGCCATTAATTATTTCTTGACCAACATGATTATTTAAATACTCTTTGTAGTGGCTTCTGTCCACAAATCAAGTTTACAGTGAGTAAACTTCAGAACATACTTAGTCCTTAAGTACTTGTAAGATGCAGAGCTTCTAAAAGGTACCATTGAAATTCAATTTCTTCTCATCAATCCAATATAGCTAATAGGGGGCATAATTTTAAGGCGAGTGGAGGAAAATATAAGGAGGGCGATGTCAAAGATAAGTATCTAACACAGAGAGGTAGGTGCATAGAACAGTTTGCCAGGGGTGGTGGGTGGCAAAGACATTAAGAAGGTCTTATATAGGCACATAGATGATAGAAAATGGAGGGCTATGTAGGAGGGAAGTGTTAGATTGTTTTTAGAATAAGTTAAAAGATCAGCACAACATGGTGAGCTGAAGGGTATGTTCCCTGCTGTAGTGTTCTATGTTCTAACCCCATGATAAAATGCTCTTTAAGGCCTGAAGCAAATTTAATTAATTCAAACAGCTTATGCCTATCTATCTGTGTAGCCAATTTTGTTAGCCACTGTATTGATTCAAAATGGAAAAAATATCATGAGATTTAAAATCAAATATTTATTACAGAAAACTGAATTGCTCAGATTGATAAAAGATAACATGTTCTAGAAAGGACCAAACTCTTTTAATAATTTTGTCATACCATCCGCCACCACCACTACATCCATATCATCCTCTGTTTGCCTCAGCACCCTCATTGGCTGCCACTTTACGCTTGCACTCCACATCTCATACCTACACTAACAGTCACTATCCTACTGTGTTTTCATATGCCCTACTGCTACCTAGAAGAGTTCCTGTTGCAGAGAGTCACTTTGTTACTTTATCATTTCTATCAGAATCACCAGAAGACTATATAATATAGGAGCAGAATTCAGCCATTTAGCTCATTGATCTGCTCCTCCATTTCATCATGGCTGATCCAATTCTCTCTGAGTCCCAATCTCCTACCTTCTTCCCATAACCCTCCATGCCTATGCCACTCATGAATCTTTTAACCTCAGCCTTAAATATACCCAATGCCTTGGCCTCCACAGCTTCCTGTGACAATGAATTGTACAGATTTGCCACTCTCCGGCTAAAGTAAGTCCCCATCATCTCCTTTCTAAATGGATGTCCTTCTATTCTGAGGCTGTGTCCTCTGGTCCTAGATTACCCCATCATAGGAAACATCCTCTCCACATCCACTCTAATGAGGCCTTTAAACATTCGATAGGTTTCAAGAAGATCTTCTAAATTCTTATTCTTTCTAAATTCTAGTGAATACACTTCTAGAGCCATCAAACGCTCCTCATGTGATAAGCCTTTCAATCCTGGAATAATTTTTGTAACCACCCTTGGAACCCTCTCCAATGCCAGCACATCCTTTCTTAGATATGGGGCCTAAAACAATACTCCAACAACAAAGAAGAGAAAATCTGCAGATGCTGAAAAAAATATTCCAAGCGAGGTCTCACCAGTCTCAAATCCTCAACATTACACCCTTGCTTTTATATTCTAGTCCTCTTGAAATGAATTTGCCTTCCTTGCCACTGTTTAACCTGCAAACGAACCTTTAGGGAATCCTCCACGAGGACTCCAAGTACCTTTGCACCTCAGTTTTCAAAATTTTCTCTTCACTTAGAAAACAGTCTATGCTTTTATTTCTTCTACCAAAGTACATGACCGTACACTTCCCGACAGTGTATTCCATTTGCCACCTCTTGGTATTGACCTAATCTGTCTAAGTCCTTCTGCAGCCTCTCTGCTTAGTCAACACTGCCAGCCCCTCCACCTATCTTCATATAACTGCAAAATTGACCACAAAGCCATCAATTCCGTCATCCAAATCATTGACATATAACGTAAAAGGAAGTCTCAACACAGACCCCTGTGGAACACCACAAGTCACCAGCAGTCAACCAGAAAAGGCTCCCTTTATTCATACTCTTTGCCACCTGCCAATCAGCCAATGCTTTAACCATGCTAGTATCTTTCCTGTAATACCATGAGCTCTTGTTGAGCAGCCTCATGTATAGCATCTTGTCAAAGGCCTTCTAGAAATCCAAGCACACAACATCCACTGAGTCTCCCTTGTCAGGCAAGATTTTCCTTTAAGGAACTCATGCTGGCTTCAGCTCATTTTACCATATGCCTCCAAGTACTCCGAAACCGCGTTCTTAACAATTGACTCCAACATCTTCCCAACCACTGAGATCAGACTAACTGGCCTATCATTTCCTTTCTTATGCCTCTCTCCCTTTTTGAAGAGAGGAATAACAATTGCAATTTTGCAGTCCTCCAGAACCATGCCAGAATCTATTGATTCTTGAAAGATTATTACTAATACCTTCATAAGGTAGGGCTGTCACGGCTAATGGTTTAAAAAGTTCATCTGTTTGGCGAGGTAAGTGGGTGAGTAGACTTTTTTTTCCTGTTTCATTCCTGTAGAATTAGATAGCATGCCTGCAGGGTTAGTGCTTCGTTCAGGATGTCAGATGTGGAAATCCTGGGAGACCTCCAGCCTCCCTGATGGCCACATCTGCGCCAGATGCACCGAGATGCAGCTCCTCGGAGAACGTGTTAGGGATCTGGAGCTGCAGCTTGATGACCTACTGCTTATCAGGGAAAGTGAAGAGGTGATCAACAGGAGCAACAGGGAGGTAGTCATCCCTAGGCTACAGGGGTCAGAAAACTGGGTCACTGTCAAGAGAGGGAAGGGAAATGCCCGGATAGTGGAGAGCACACCTGTGGCTGTCCCCCTCAGCAACAAATATCTTGTTCTATATGTTGTTGAGGGGGATGACCTGACAGGGGACGCCCGCGGTGACCAGGTCTCTGGCACTGAGCCTGGTGCTGTTGTGCAGGAAGGAAGGAGGGAGAAGAGGAATGCGGTAGTCATAGGGGATTCCTTAGTCAGGGGAATGGACAGGAGATTCTGTGAGCCTGATAGAGATACCTGCATAGTGAGTTGCCTCCCAGATGCCAGGGTACAGGATGTCTCGGATCGGGTCCAGAATATTCTGAAGGGGGAGGGCGAGCAGCCAGTTGTCTTGGTACCCGTTGGTACCAATGACATAGATAGGACAAGGGAGGAGGTCCTGAAGAGAGACTTCCAGGAGTTAGGAAGGAAGCTGAGAAGCAGGACCTCCAGGGTAGTAATCTCGGGATTGCTGCCTGTGCCATGTGCTAGCGAGGGCAAGAATAGTAGGATCAGGCTGATGAATGCGTGGCTGAGAGACTGGTGCAGGAGGCAGGGCTTCAGGTTTTTGAATAATTGGGATCTCTTCTGGGAGAACTATAACCTGTTCAAAATGGACAGGTTACACCTGAACCCGAAGGGGGCCAATATCCTGGCGGGAAGGTTTAATACAGCTGTTAGGGAGTGTTTAAACTAATTTGGCAGGGGGATGGGAACTGGAATGATAGAGCGGAGGAAGGGGAAAACAGAAATAAATCTAAGGTCATGAGCAGTAAAGATGTCAGGAAAGACTGGCAGGTGATGGGGCAAATTTGTAGCCATTGGGATGAGTTGCAGTGCAATAAAGTTGCAGCGAAATCAAAGCGAAAAGTACCAAATACTGGTCTTAAGGTGTTATACTTAAATGCATGCAGCATAAGGAATAAGGTGGATGATCTTGTCGTATAGCTGCAGATTGGCAGGTATGATGTTGTGGCCATCACTGAGACGTGGCTAAAGGATGCATGTCTCTGGGAGCTGAACGTCCAAGGATACATGGTGTGTTGGAAGGATAGGAAGGTGGGCAGAGGGGGAGGCGTGGCTTTATTGGTAAGAAATTATATTAAATCATTAGAAAGAGGTGATATAGGATCGGAAGGTGCAGAATCTTTATGGGTTGAGCTAAGAAATCGCAGGGGTAAAAGGACCCTGATGGCAGTTATTTATAGGCCTCCAAACAGCTGTAGTGATGTGGACTACAAATTACAACTGGAAATAGAAAAGGCTTGTCAGAAAGGCAGTGTTATGATAATTGTGGGAGATTTTAACATGCGAGTGGATTGGGAAACTCAGGTCGGCACTGGATCTCAAGAGAGAGAATTTGTAGAATGTCTGCGAGATGGCTTTTTAGAACAGCTTGTTGTTGAGCCCACTAGGGGATCAGCTGTACTGGATTGGGTATTGTGTAATGAACCGGAGGTGATTTGAGAGATTGAGGTGAAGGAACCCTTAGGAGGCAGTGATCATAACATGATTGAGTTCACTGTGAAATTTGAAAAAGAGAAGCCGCAATCTGATGTGTCGGTATTTCAGTGGAGTAAAGGAAATTACAGTGGCATGAGAGAGGAACTGGCCAAAGTTGACTGGAAAGGGACACTGGCAGGAAAGACGGCAGAGCAGCAGTGGCTGGAGTTTATGCGAGAAGTGAGGAAGGTGCAAGACAGGTATATTCCAAAAAAGAAGAAATTTTCGAATGGAAAAAGGATGCAACCGTGGTTGACGAGAAGTCAAAGCCAAAGTTAAAGCAAAGAAGAGGGAAGGAAAAATTAGAGGGAAGACAGGGGATTGGGAAGTTTTTAAAAGCTTACAGAAGGAAGTTAAGAAGGTCATTAAGAGGGAAAAGGTTAACTATGAAAGGAAGCTATCAAATAATATCAAGGAGGATACTAAAAGCTTTTTCAAGTATATAAAGAGTAAAAGACAGGTGAGATTAGATACAGGACCGATAGAAAATGATGCTGGAGAAATTGTAATGGGAGATAAGGAGATGGCGGAGGAACTGAACCAGTATTTTGCATCGGTCTTCACTGAGGAAGACATCAGCAGTATACCGGACACTCAAGGGTGGCAGGGAAGAGAAGTGTGCGCAGTCACAATTATGACAGAGAAAGTACTCAGGAAGCTGAATAGTCTAAAGGTAGATAAATCTCCCGGACCAGATGGAATGCACCCTCGTGTTCTGAAGAAAGTAGCTGTGGAGATTGCGGAGGCATTAGCGATGATCTTTCAAAAGTCGATAGATTCTGGCGTGGTTCCGGAGGACTGGAAGATTGCAAATGTCAATCCGCTATTTAAGAAGGGGGCAAGGAAGCAAAAAGGAAATTATAGACCTGTTAGCTTGACATCGGTGGTTGGGAAGTTGTTGGAGTCGATTGTCAAGGATGAAGTTACGGAGTACCTGGAGGCATATGACAAGATAGGCAGAACTCAGCATGGATTCCTTAAAGGAAAATCCTGCCTGACAAACCTATTACAATTTTTTTGAGGAAATTTCAAGTAGGCTAGACAAGGGAGATGCAGTAGATGTTGTATATTTGGATTTTCAGAAGGCCTTTGACAAGGTGCCACACATGAGGCTACTTAACAAGATAAGAGCCCATGGAATTATGGGAAAGTCACATACGTGGATAGAGCATTGGCTGATTGGCAGGAAACAGAGAGTGGGAATAAAGGGATCCTGTTCTGATTGGCTGCCGGTTACCGGTGGTGTTCCACAGGGGTCCGTGTTGGGGCCGCTTCTTTTTACATTGTACATCAACAATTTGGATTATGGAATAGATGGCTTTGTAGCTAAGTTTGCTGACGATACAAAGATAGGTGGAGGGGCCGGCAGTGCTGAGGAAACAGAGAGTCTGCAGAGAGACTTGGATAGATTGGAAGAATGGGCAAAGAAGTGGCAAATGAAATACAATGTTGGAAAGTGTATGGTTATGCACTTTGGCAGAAGAAATAAACGGGCAGACTATTATTTAAATGGGGAAAGAATTCAAAGTTCTGAGATGCAACGGGACTTGGGAGTCCTCGTACAGGATACCCATAAGGTTAACCTCCAGGTTGAGTCGGTAGTGAAGAAAGCGAATGCAATGTTGGTATTTATTTCTAGAGGAATAGAGTATAGGCGCAGGGATGTGATGTTGAGGCTCTATAAGGCGTTGGTGAGACCTCACTTGGAGTACTGTGGGCAGTTTTGGTCTCCTTATTTAAGAAAGGATGTGCTGACGTTGGAGAGGGTACAGAGAAGATTCACTGGAATGATTCTGGGAATGAGAGGGTTAACATATGAGGAACATTTGTCCGCTCTTGGACTGTATTCCTTGGAGTTTAGAAGAATGAGGGGAGACCTCATAGAAACATTTCGAATGTTGAAAGACATGGACAGAGTGGATGTGGCAAAGTTATTTCCCATGATGGGGAGGTCTAGTACGAGAGGGCATGACTTAAGGATTGAAGGGCACCCATTCAGAACAGAAATGCGACGAAATTTTTTTAGTCAGAGGGTGGTGAATCTATGGAATTTGTTGCTGGGGGCAGCAGTGGAGGCCAAGTCATTGGGTGTATTTAAGGCAGAGATTGATAGGTATCTGAGTAGCCAGGGCATCAAAGGTTATGGTGAGAAGGCAGGGGAGTGGGACTAAATGGGAGAATGGATCAGCTCATGATAAAATGGTGGAGCAGACTCGATGGGCCGAATGGCCGACTTCTGCTCCTTTGTCTTACGATCTTATAATCTCTTCAGCCATTTCTTTCAAAACTCTGAGTGTAGACCATCTGGTCTAAGTGATTTATCTACCATCAGACATTTCAATTTGCCAAGCACCTTCTCTCTAGTAATGGCAACTTTACTCACCTCTGCCCCCGACATACTTGAACTCCAGTGAAGTCTGATGCAAAATATTTATTCAGTTTATCAGCCATTTCTTTGTCCCCCATTACTACTTGTCCAGCATCATTTTCCAGTGGTTCGATATCCATTCTCGCCTCTCTTTTATATATCTGAAGAAACTTTTGGTGTCCTTTTTAATGTTACTCGCTAGCTTACCTTCATATCCCATCTTTTCCTTCTTTATTACTTTTTAAATTGCCTCCTGTTGGTTTGTAAAAGCTTCCCAATGCTCTTAACTACTCGCTAAATGTTGCTGTATTATAAGCCCTCTCTTTGGCTTCTATATTGGTTTTGACTTCCCTTGTCAGTCACAGTTGCGTCTTCCTGCCTTGAGAATACTACTACTGCTTTGGGATGTATCTATCCTGTACCTTGTGAATTATCTGCAGAAACTCCAGCCATTGCTGCTTTGTCATCATCCCCGCTAGTGTTCCCTTGCAATCAATTTTGGCCAGCTCCTCTCTCATGCCTCTGCAATTCCCTTTACTCCACTGTGCTACTGATAATCTGATTTTAGCTTCTCCCTCTCAAATTGCAGGGTGAATTCTATCATGTTATGATCACTAAGGGTTCCTTTACCTTAAGTTCTCTAATCAATTCCGTTTCATTACATAACACCCAATGCAGAATAGCTGATTCCCTAGTGGGCTAAATAACAAGCTGCTCTGAAAAGCCATATTATAGGCATTCTGCAAAGTCCCCCTTTTGGAATCCAGCATCAACCTGATTTTCTACCTGCATGTTGAAATCCCCCATGACCATTAAAACATTACCTATTTGACATGCATTTTCTATCTCCCATTTTAATTTATAGACCACATCCTAGTTATTGTTCGAAGGTCTGTATATTTCTCCCATCAGGATCTTTTTACCCTTGCAGTTTCTTTGCTCTACCCACAATGATTCTACACCTTCTGATCCTATGTCACCTCTTTCTAATTGTAACCCCCCTGGCCAACCTCAGGGTCGCTCGGCTCGCTGTCATCTAGGGAAACAGCCCTCGGCCCTGCCAAACTGGGTAACTAGTTTGTGTGGATGCTGTGTGATGTACCCCACCCTGCCCAAATAATAGACAATACACTGGATACGATTAAATGATTTACAGTTTATAGATATTACTGGAGCTATATAATTAATAGAGAATAAAATATAAAAGGAAAATCAAAGGCGCCACACTTATCAAAGTTCAATCTCTTCGTGCACAAACAGTTGGAGCTCAGGACCCTTCTTCTTCACCCTGTGACCCCTCGGACCACCTCGACCGGCCACCTGGGACCAACAACGGTGGTCGACCAGATGCTCCACACGAGTCCATCTCCGCCTCCTCGCCAAACGCCCTCCTCGGGGTCCGACCCCGTTAGCAGACATCATAGCACCTGGTCCATCCTCTGTCTCTCTCTCCCGCCTTCTGCCCCTAAAACCCCGCGCATTCAAATCTTCCAGATACACCAAAATCATAACAACTATCCCAATTGGTTCATAACATCTTCTTATCAGCGCCTAACCCAAACAAGCTGCTAGCGCAAAAACTTTCTCAGCGTTTAACATAACAAAGAAGTCATTTTAATTAGCCTATGCAGTAACGTAAGAGACGAAACCCCCTTACATAATGATTTGATTTCATTTTTTACCTACAGAGCTACCCCATACCCTCTGCCTAGCTGCCTGTCCTTTTGATACAATGTGTATCCTTGGACATTAAGCTCCCAACTGTGATCTTTATTCAGCCACTTTTCAGTGAGGCCCACAATGTCATACATGCCAATCTGTAACTGTGCTAAAGTTCATCTACTTTGTTTCATATACAGCGTGCATTCAAATATAACACCTTCAGTCCTGTATTTATCACCCTTTTCGATTTTGTCCCCCTTTTACATTGCAACTCATCCCAGTGATTGCAATTTTGCTTTATCATCAGCCTTTCCTTCCTAGCAGTTTCACTACACACTGCCTCTGTGTGTAAGCCAACTGCCCCATCCTCAGCCTTATCACTTCTGCCAAATTAATTTAAACCCTCTCGAACAGTTGTAGCAAACCACCCACTGTATGGAGCCAATGGTCATCGAGTTTCGAAGAGGTACTCCTGTACCCACCATCACTTTATGTAAATACAATCAATCTAGTATATAAGCTAATCTTATATGGCCACACTCATCAATTAGATATACATTGTGTTTTATAGGATTGTTTTTGTATTTATGTTTTTTTTTATGTTTATTGTGTTTTTTATGCTGCATCAGATCCAGAGCAGCAGCATTTAGTTCTGCTTTATGCTCGTGTACTGAAGAATGACTGTAAACAATGGTGAATCTTGAATATCATCTGCACGACACTATTTTGCAGGTGGTTGGTATGTGAGAGTGGTAATAAGTGAAGTGATTGCCAGCACAGATTGCAAAAGTAGGGCAGTCTCATTGGATCAATAGTTAAGCTCCAGCTAGAGTACTGTGCGCGGGTTTTGACTACTGCACTACAGAGAGTACTAGAGAGGAAGTATTGGAAACATACAGGTATTAGTTATAAGGAGAGGTTGGACACACTTGGATTGCTTTCTCTGGAACGGCAGATGCTGAAGAGAGACCTGACAGAATTGAGAAGTAGGATTAAAAAAGGTATAGAGAAGAAGTGGCAGGAGGATTGGAAAAATGAATTATGAGGCAGGCATTATTTTTCTAGTCACCCAGTAGTTAAAAAGGTCTCAGACTGTTACTTTTTAAGTCATAGAGATATGGTGAAATTTACAAGACTTAGGTTGGGGCATTGTGGGTTGAACTATTATTTAAAGATAATAGGAAAACATCCTACTGGATTATGTGACTGTGGTAGTCCAGAGACAGTCCAGCATGTTTTGCTGAGCTGTAATCGATACAAAATTGAAAGAAGCATGTTGTTCAAGAGGCTATCTGGCTTAAATTTATTTTGGTTTTCTATTAAATCTTTGTTTGGCCATCAAGAGAATCAACATCTGATTGAAGAGTCTATTATTCAGTTTATACGTGAGACTAGGTTGTATTCGAGAATTTGAGTTCCTTCAAGTTCTATAATTAATTATACATCCTGCGGAGGGCTGTGATATGCCTAGATGCGTCTAAACAGCGCCGGAAATAGAAGAAGAAGAAGAACTGACAGAGGCTTGTAAAGTTAAGAGAAGTAGAGTCTTTTTTTCTCCCAAGGTAGAAATGTCAAGTACTAAAGGACATGGCTTTAAGGTGAGTTCAAAGTAAACTTATTGTCAAAGTACAAATATATCACCAAATACTACCCTGAGTTTCATTTTCTTGCAGGCATTCACAGTAGAACAAAATAGTGTAATAAAATCAGTGAAAAATTTCATGTCAGCAAAGGCTGAAAATCTGTACAAAACAAAAAAGAAACCTGAAATAATAATAATAAACAAATGAGTAGATAAATATACTGGGAACATGAGTTGTAGAGTCCTTGAAAGTGAGTCTATAGATTATGTTCAATGATAGGTTCAGTATTGTGATGAGTGAAGGTGTCCACACTAGTTCAGGAGCCTGATGGTTGAAGGGTAATAACTGTTCCTGAGCCTGGTGGTGTGGGGCCTAAGGCTTCTGTATTTCCTTTTTAATGGTAACAATGAGAAGAGAGCAGGGCCTCGATGATGCGGGTCCTTGAAGATGGATGCTTTCTTGTGACAGTGCTCTTTGTGGATGAGCTCAATAGTATGGAGGGCTTTTCTTGTGATGGACTGGGCTGTGTCCACTACTTTTTGTAGGCTTTTCCATTCTTGGGTATTGGTGTTTCCATACCAGGCTGTGATGCAACCAGTTAGGATATTCAACACTGTGCATCTCTAGAAGTCTGTCAAAGTATCACATGACATGCTGAATCTATGTAAACCTCTAAGAAAGTAGAGATGCTACCATATCATAAGTGATACAGAGCCACATAAGGAGATTTTAGGGCAGACAGCAAAAATCTTGATTCTAAATTTTAAACAACAACACAAAGGATGAAAGGAAAATAGTGAGGTTGAAGGAGAGGATTCCATTGATTAAGCCTTAGCAGTTGAAGACTTGGTTGCTGGAGGAGAACTGATTGTATTTTGGCTGATCAGTTTGGGAGATTAGGATGATTACCAGAGTCATCCTCTCCCCTACTTGTGACATTTACTGGGAGTGTTGTATACAAAGGACCTGAAGCATTGTTGAGGATTGCTACCATCAATCCCACAATCTCTTTGATCCACTACCATCAAGAAGGAGGTACAATAGCATCAAGACAAGGACTGCCAGACTGGTAACAGCTTCTTTCCTCAGGCTGTGAGACTAATGCATACCCTACCACCTCCAAGGTCTCATCACTAGGACAGTGAGCTGTTTACTGTTTATCTGTGCTGCATACTACATGCATTTTGAATTATATTTTCAACTTATTTGTGATGTATGTCTTGTTGGTGCATCATGGTCCAGAGAACATGCTTTTGTTTGGTTGTACGCTCTGTGTGTATAAATATATACACACACACACACACAGTCAGATGACAAAATACTTGAATGAGGCATGACTGAGCAAGCACGTGGATATCAGCCGGTTAGAACAGCGAGAAGAGTTTAAAAGGAGACGGTTATTTCTTCAGCAGTTTGATCGAGGCATGACTGCACAAGTGCATGGATGTCAGCCGGTTAGAAGGAGATAGCTTTATAAAGCGGGCAACAGAGTAGAGGGAGACAGAGTAGGAGGGCTTTGGTTCAACGGGGCTTCGGTGATAATTGGTCGAGGCGAGGTAGGTTGCCTAGTAGAATACGGACATGAAACATATGTGTGTGAGGCCAGTGTTCTGTGCTCGGTGTCAGATGTGGGAAGTCCTGGAAAATCCCAGCCTACTGGACGGCCACATCTGCACCAGGAGTGTGGAGCTGCAGCTCCTTAGGGACCACGTTAGGGAACTGGAGATGCAGCTCATTAACCTTCATCTAGTCAGGGAGAGTGAGGAGGTGATACATAGGACCTACAGGCAGGTAGTCACACCGGGGCCTCGGGAGACAGATAAGCAGTTAACAGTCAGGAGAGGGAAAGGCAGGAGTCAGATGCTGGAGAGTACCCCTGTGGCTGTCCCCCTTAACAATCAGAACTCCTGCTTAAGTACTGTTGGGGGGACAGCCTACCTGGGGGAAGCAACAGTGGCAGTGCCTCTGGCACAGAGTCTGGCCCTGTGCTCAGAAGGATAGGGAAGGAAGAGGATGGCAGCAGTGATGGGGGACTCTATAGTTAGGGGGTTAGACAGGCGATTCTGTAGACGCAGGAAAGAAACACGGATGGTAGGTTGCCTTCTAGGTGCCAGAGTCCGGGATGTTTCTGATCGCATCATGATATCCTGAAGTGGAAAGGAGAACAGCCGGAGGTCATGGTACATATTGGTACCAATGACATAGGTAGGAAAAGGGAGGAGGTCTTGAAAGCAGACTACAGGGAGTTAGGAAGGAAGTTGAGAAGCAGGACCACAAAGGTAGTAATCTCAGGATTACTGCCTGTGCCACGTGACAGTGAGGTGGAGGCTAAATGCGTGTCTGAGGGATTGGAGCAAGGGGCAAGGATTCAGATTTCTGAATCATTGGGACCTCTTTTGGGGCAGGTGTGACCTGTACAAAAAGGACAGGTTGCACTTGAATCCGAGGGGGACCAATATCCTGGCTGGGAGGTTTGCTAAGGCTATTGGGGAGAGTTTAAACTAGAATTGCTGGGGGGTGGAAACTGAACTGAAGAGACTGGGGAAGAGGAGGTTGGCTCACATAGAGAAAGCTTGGAGACAGTGCGAGAGGGAGGATAGGCAGGTGAAAGAGAAGGGATGCACTCAGACCGATGGTTTGAGATGTGTCTATTTTAATGCAAGGAGTATTATGAATGAAGCCGATGGTCTTAGAGCATGGATCAGTACTTGGAGCTATGACGTTGTGGCCATTACAGAGACTTGGATGGCTCAGGGGCACAAATGGTTACCTAGAGTGCCAGGCTTTAGATGTTTCAGAAAGGGCAGGGAGGGAGGCAAAAGAGGTGGGGGCATGGCACTGTTGATCAGAGAAAGTGTCACGGCTGCAGAAAAGGTGGAAGTCATCGGGGGATTGTCTACGGAGTCTCTATGGGTGGAAGTTAGGAACAGGAACGGGTCAATAATTCTACTGGGTGCTTTTTTTTTTATATAGATCTCCCAATAGTAACAGGGACATTGAGGAGCAGATAGGGAGACAGATTCTGGAAAGGTAATAATAACAGAGTTGTCATGGTGGGAGATTTTAATTTCCCTAATATCGATTGGGATCTCCCTAGAGCGAGGAGTTTAGATGGGGTGGAGTTTGTTAGGTGTGTTTAGGAAGGTTTCTTGACTTAGTATGTAGATAAGCCTACAAGAGGAGAGGCTGTACTTGATCTGGTATTGGGAAATGAACCCGGTCAGGTGTCAGGACTCTCAGTGGGAGAGCGTTTTGGAGATAGCGATCACAATTCTATCTCCTTTACCAGAGCATTGAAGAGGGATAGGAACAGACAAGTTGGGAAAGAGTTTAATTGGAGTAGGGGAAAATATGAGGCTATCAAACAGGAACTTGGGAGCATAAATTGGGAACAGATGTTTTCAGGGAAATGTATGGAAGAAATGTGGCTAATGTTCAGGGGATATTTGCGTGGAGTTCTGCATTGGTATGTTCCAATGAGACAGGGAAAGTATGATAGGGTACACGAACCGTGGTGTACAAAGGCTGTTGTAACTTTAGCCAAGAAGAAAAGAAAAGCTTATGAAAGTTTCAAAAAAACTAGGTAATGATAGAGATCTAGAAGATTATAAGGCTAGCAGGAAGGAGCTGGAGAATGAAATTAGGAGAGCCAGAAGGGGCCATGAAAAGGCCTTGGCGGACAAGATTAAGGAAAACCCCAAAGCATTCTACAAGTATGTGAAGAGCAAGAGGATAAGACATAGAACATGGAACATAGAATAGTACAGCACAGTACAGGCCCTTCAGCCCACAATGCTGTGCCGACCGTCAAACCCTGCCTCCCATATAAGCCCCTACCTTAAATTCCTCCATATACCTGTCTAGTAGTCTCTTAAACTTCACTAGTGTATCTGCCTCCACCACTGACTCAGGCAGTGCATTCCACGCACCAACCACTCTCTGAGTAAAAAAACCTTCCTCTAATATCCCCCTTGAACTTCCCACCCCTTACCTTAAAGCCATGTCCTCTTGTATTGAGCAGTGGTGCCCTGGGGAAGAGGTGCTGGCTATCCACTCTATCTATTCCTCTTATTATCTTGTACACCTCTATCATGTCTCCTCTCATCCTCCTTCTCTCCAAAGAGTAAAGCCCTAGCTCCCGTGAGGGAGCTCATAAGACGTGAGCGAATAGGAGCTATCAAATGTGACAGTGGAAAAGTGTGTATGGAACTGTATTCACCACGGAAAAGGATCCTGGTGATTGTAGGTATGACTTACAGTGGATTGGAAAGCTTGAGCATGTAGATATTAAGAAACAGGATGTGCTGGAGCTTTAGGAAAATATCAAGTTGGATAAGTCACCAGGCCCAGAGGAGATGTACCCCAGGCTACTGTGGGAGGCAAGGGAGGAGATTGCTGAGCCTCTGGCGATGATCTTTGCATCATCAATGGGGACGGGAGAGGTTCTGGAGAATTGGAGGATTGTGGATGTGTTCCCTTATTCAAGAAAGGGAGTAGAGATAGCCCAGGAAATTATAGACCAGTTAGTCTTACTTCAGTGGTTGGTAAGTTGATGGAGAAGGTCCTGAGAGGTAGGATTTATGAAAATTTGGAGAGGCATAGTATGATTAGGAATAGTCAGCATGGCTTTGTCAAAGGCGGGTTGTGCCTTACGCGCCTGATTGAATTTTTTGAGGATGTGACTAAACACATTGAAGATAGAGCATATGTAGTGTATATGGATTTCAGCAAGGTGCATTTGATAAGGTATCACATGCAAGGCTTATTGAGAAAGTAGGGAGGCGTGGGATCCAAGGGGACATTGCTTTGTGGATCCAGAAATAGCTTGCCCACAGAAGGAAAAGAGTGGTTGTAGACGGGTCATATTCTGCATGGAGGTTGGTGACCAGTGGTGTGCCTCAGGGATCTGTTCTGGGACCCCCTACTCTTTGTGATTTTTATAAATGACCCGGATGAGGAAGTGGAGGGATGGGTTAGTAAATTTGCTGATGACACAATGGTTGGGTGTGTTGTGGATCGTGTGGAGGGCTGTCAGAGGTTACGGCGGGACATTGATAGGATGCAAAACTGGGCTGAGAAGTGGCAGATGGAGTTCAACCTAGATAAGTGTGAGATGGTTTATTTTGGTAGGTCAAATATGATGGCAGAAAATATTATTAATGGTAAGACTCTTGGCATTGTGGAGGATCAGACAGATCTTGGGGTCTGAGCCCATAGGACACTCAAAGCTGCTGCGCAGGTTGAATCTGTGGTTAAGGCATACAGTGCATTGGCCTTCATCAGTTGTTGGATTGAGTTCAGGAGCAGAGAGGTAATGTTGTAGCTATATAGGACCCTGATCAGACCCCACTTGAAGTACTGTGCTCAGTTCTGGTCGCTTCACTATAGAAAGGATGTGGAAACCATCGAAAGGGTGCAGAGGGATTTACAAGGATGTTGCCTGGATTGTGGAGGATGCCTTATGAGAATAGGTTGAGTGAACTCGGCATTTTCTCCTTGGAGAGATGGAGGATGAGAGGTGACCTAACAGAGGTGTATAAGATGATGAGAGGCATTGATCGTGTGGATAGTCAGAGGCTTTTTCCCAGGGCTGAAATGGCTAGCATGAGAGGGCTCAGTTTCAAGATGCTTGAAAGTAGGTACAGAGGAGATGTCAGGGGTAAGTTTTTTACGCAGAGAGTGGTGAGTGCGTGGAATGCTCTGCCAGCGACAGTGGTGGAGGCGGATACGACAGGGTCTTTTAAAAGACTCCTGAATAGGTACATGGAGCTTAGAATAATAGAGGACTATGGGTAACCCTAGGTAATTTCTAAGGTAAGGATATATTCGGCACAACTTTGTGGGCCACAGAGCCTGTATTGTGCTGTAGGTTTTCCATGTTTCTATGAACTTTAACCTGAGGAAGTTAAGGATGTTGCGGAGAAAGGGAAAGGAGAGACCAGGCACTGACTTGAAATCAAAGTCAAAGTTTATTATTAAACTACATATACATTGCTACGTACTGCTTTGGGATTCATTTTCTTGCAGGTATTTACAGGAAAATAAATAAATACAGAAGAACGTATGCACTAAGAACCAGTTAGACTTGAACTCAAGGAGAGAAATGTGGATATAGTTTGAATGAACTCTTTGTATCTAAAATAACTCTTGCATTGTGTAATTACTCCACTCTCATCTCTCACCCTGTCCCATTGTCCTTTAGTACAAGAACATAAGAAAATACAAACAGGAGTATGCCGCTCGGCCTGAAGAATTGGAGCAGGTGGCAGGGAGTCAGATTTCTGGATAATTGGGACCTCTTCTGGGGCAGGTGTGACCTGTATAAAAGGAACAGGTTGCACTTGAATCTGACGGGGACCAATATCTTTGCGGGCAGGTTTACTAGAGCTGTAGGGAGTGGTTTAAACTAACATGACTGGGGAATGGGAACCAGTATGACAGAGCTGAGGATGAGCCACACACATCAAAGTTGCTGGTGAACGCAGCAGGCCAGGCAGCATCTCTAGGAAGAAGTGCAGTCAACGTTTCAGGCCGAGACCTGAAACGTCGATTGCACCTCTTCCTAGAGATGCTGCCTGGCCTACTGCGTTCACCAGCAACTTTGATCTGTGTTGCTTGAATTTCCAGCATCTGCAGAATTCCTGTTGTTTGAGGATGAGCCAGCAGGTTTACAAGTAGATAATGGGTGTAACTTGAATGTAAGGAAGGACAAGCCAATGATTAGGTACAAATGCAGAGAGAGCAAAGAAATTGTACCACAGAGGGAAAATTCAAAAGGTTGTAGGACTGAAGGTGCTGTATTTAAATGTGCGTAGCATTTGGTATAAGGTCAACGAACTTGTGGCACAGTTACAGATTGGTCGGTATGACGTGAGCATCACTGAGTCGTGGCAGAAGATAGGAGCTTAACATCAAAGGATAGACCTAATATCGACCATAGGCAGGAAGGCATGGGCATTGATATGGTTCTGTTGCTAAGAGGTGTAATTGCATCTTTAGAAAGAGGTGACATAGGGTCAAAGAATGTTGAATCTTTGTGGGTGGAGTTAAGAAATTGCAAGGGTAAAAAACCATTATGGGAATCATATGTAGGCCTCTAAATAGTAGCCAAGATGTGGGGTTGAGATAGCAAAGGGAGCTGGAAAAGGCATGTAGTAGGGGTAGTGTCACAATTGTAATGGGGGACTTCAATGTGCAAGGAGATTAGAAAAATCAGGTTGGTGTCGGATTGCAGGAGAGGGAATTTGTTGAATGCCTATGAGGTGGCTTTTTAGCAACACACATAAAAGTTTCTGGTGAACGCAGCAGGCCAGAAGCATCTCTAGGAAGAGGTACAGTTGACGTTTTGGGCCGAGACCCTTCGTCAGGACTAACTGAAAGAAGAGTTAGTAAGAGATTTGAAAGTGGGAGGGGGAGGGATTTTCGGATTTCCTCATGATGGCTTTTTTAGAGCAGTTTGTGCTTGAGCCTACTCGGGGAAAGGCTATCTTCGATTGAGTCTTGTGTAATAACCCAGATCTTATTAGGGAACTTAATGTAAAAAGGACCCTTGGGAGGCAGTGATCATAACATGATTAAATTCATACAGCAATTTCAAAGTGAGAAGCATAAATCACATGTATTAGTATCACAGTGGAATTAAGGGAATTACGGAGGCATGTGAGAGGAGCTTGTCTGGGTGGATTGGGGGAGGATACTGGCGGGGATAATGGTGGAGCAGAGATGGCTGAGGTCTCTGGGAATAGTTCACAAGGCATAGAATAGAAATGTCCCACAGGAATTTTTGAATGGTAGGGGTAGACAACAATAGCTGACAAGGGAAGTTAAGGACTGCTAAAAGCCAAGGAAAGAGCATATGAGGTAGCAAAAGTGAGTGGGAAGTTGGATGATAGGGAAGCTTTTAAAATCCAACAAAAGGCAACTAAAAAAGCTATAAGAGGGAAAACATGAAATGTGAAGGCAAACTAGCCAATAGTATAAAGCAGGAAACAAGTTTTTTCAGTTATAATGAAGAGCAAAAGGGAGGTGAGAGTTGATATTGGACCATTAGAAAATGATGCTGGTGAGGTAGTAATGGGGCGGGGGGGACAAAGAAATGGCAGATGAACTTAAGGAGTACTTTGCAACAATAGTCCCTGTGGAAGACACTAATAGTGTGCCAGAGGTCTGTGAGTGTTAAGGAGCAGGAGTAAGTGCCATTGCTATTACAAAGGAAAAAGTACTAAACAAATTGAAAGGTAAGTCACTCCAGCCAGATGAACTATAACCCAGAGTCCTGAGAAAGGTTGCTGAAGAGATAACGGATGCATTGGTCATGATCTTTCACGAATCACTTGATTCTGGCATGGTCCCGGAGGAAGTTCTTCGAGGAAGTAACTAGCAGGGTGGACAAAGGAGAGACAGTGGATTTGCTGATGATACAACCACTGTTGGTAGAATCTCAGGTAGAGACAGGAGGACGTACAAGAGTGAGATATGCCAACTAGTGGAGTGGTATTGCAGAAACAACCTTGTACTCAACGTCAGTAAGATGAAAGAGCTAATTGTGGACTTCAGGAAAGGGAAGATGAAGGAACACATACCAATCCTCACAGAGGGATCAGAACTGGAGAGAGTGAGTAGTTTCAAGTCCCTGGGTGTCAAGATCTCTGAGGATCTAACCTGGTCCCAGCATATCCATTAGGTTATAAACAAGGCAAGACAGTGACTATACTTCATTAGGAGTTTGAAGAGATTTGGCATGTCAACAAATATACTCAAAAATTTCTACAGTTGTACCATGGAGAGCATTCTGACAGGTTGTATCACTGTCTGGTATGGAGGGGCTACTGCACAGGACCGAAAGAAGCTGCAGAAGGTTGTATATCTAGTCAGCTCCATCTTGGGTACTAGCCTACAAGGTACCCAGGATATCTTCAAGGAGTGGTGACTCAGAAAGGCAGTGTCCAGTATTAAGGACCTCCAGCACCCAGGGCATGCCCTTTTCTCACTGTTACCATCAGGTATGAGGCACAGAAGCCTGAAGGCACACACTCAGCGATTCAGGAACAGCTTCTTCCCCTCTGCCATCCAATTCCTAAATGGACATTGAACCTGTGAACACTACCCCACTTTTTAATATATATTTTGCACGATCTTTAATCTATTCAATATGCGTATACTGTAATTGATTTACTTATTATTATTATTTCTTCTTTATTATGTATTGCATTGGACTGCTGTGGCTGTTAACAAATTTCATGACATATGCTGGTGATAATAAACCTGATTCTGATATATTTTTTTGGATTGTCAGAAGACATTTGATAAGGTGTCACTCATGAGGCTGCTTAACAAGATAAAATCCTATGGTGTTACAAAAAAGATACTGGCATGGATAGAGGAATGGCTGACAGCCAGGAGGCATCGAGTGGGAATAAAGGGGGCCTTTTCTGGTTGGCTGCCAGTGACTAATGGTGTTCCTTGGGTCAGTATTGAGACCGCTACATTGCACATTGTTTATCTGTGATTTTGATAATGGAATTGATGGCTTTTTGGCAAAGTTTGCAGATGATACAAAGATAGGTGGAGGGGTAGGTAGTGCTGAGGAAGCAATGCAATAGAAGCAGGATGGACAAAATGGAAGAATGGACAAAAATGTGGCAGATGAATACAGTGCTGGGAAATGTATGATATGCATTTTGGAAAAAGGAACAATAGTGCAGACTATTATCTAAATGGGGAGAAGGTTCAAACATCAGAGGTGCAGAGGGACTTGGGAGTCCTCGTGCAACACTCCCAGAAGGTTAATTTACAGGTTGAGTCTGTGGTAAAGAAGGGAAATGCAGTGTTGGCATTTATTTCAAGGGGAATAGAATCTAAAAATGGAGATAATGCTGAGCCTTTATAAGGCAGTAGTCAGGCCACACATGGAGTATTGTCAACAGTTTTGGTCCCATATCTCAGAAAGGATGTGTTCTCAATGGAGAGAGTCCAGAGGAGGTTCACAAGGATGATTCTGGGAATGAAGGGGTTAACATATATGGAACGTTTGGCAGCTTTGTGCCTGTACTTACTGGAATTTAGAAAAATTCAGGGGGATCTCATTGAAACCTACCAAATGTTGAAAGGACTAGATAAGGTGAATGTGGAGAGGATGTTTTCTATGGTGGGGATATCCAAAACTAGAGGGCATGTCCTCAAAATTGAGGGGTAAGTTTTTAGAACAGAGTTGAGGAGGAATTTTTTTTAGCCAGAGAGTAGTGAATCTGTGGAATGCTGTGCCACAAACTAAGGTGGAGAACAAGACCATGGGTATATTTAAAGCAAAAGTGGATAGTTTTCTGATCGGTCAGGGTATCAAGGAATATGGCGAGATGGCAGGTCTGTTGGGTTAAGTGGGATCTGGAATCAGCCATGATGGAATGGCAGAGCAGACTATCCCTTTGCCTCCACAGGATGCAACTTAATTCATTGCATTCATCCAGTAATGCACACAAAATCCTGGAGGAACTCAGCAGATCAGGCAACATCAGTCCTGATGAAGAACTTCAGTCCAAAATATCAACTGATTATTTCCCTCGATACTGCTAGACCTGCTCAGCTCCTCCAGCATTTTGTGCATGTTGATCCAGATAGAACACAGAACATAACATAGCAGCACAGTACAGGCCCTTTGGCCTGCTATGTTGTGCTGACCTTTTAACCTACTGTAAGATCAATCTAACCCTTCCCTTCTACATAGTCTTCCATTTTTCTTTCATCGATGTGACTATCTAAGAGTTTCTTAACTATCCAAAATGCCTATGGCTCTGCCACCACCCCGGCAGGGCTTTCCACATTCCTACCACTCTCTGTGCAAAAAAAATCTTACCCCTGACATCTTCTCTTACTTTCCTCCAGTAACCTTAAGTTATGCCCCCTTGTATTAGCCATAACTCAGCTACTAACTCAGTAGGTCAGGGAGCATCAGTCCTAATGAGCAGTTTCAGCCCAAAAAAAAACTGTTCATTCCGCTCCAAAGATGCTGCCTGACTTTCTGAGTACCTCCAGCATTTTGTGCGTGTTGATCCAGATCACCAGCATCTGCAGAATCTCTTATGTCTGACTTGCTCTCGTAGTTGATTTTTTTTTCGCTACCAGATTCCCCATCTCTCAAAAATCTTTCTTGCTCTTAAATAACTCCAGTGATTTACCCTGCTGATCTAAGAATTCCAGAGATTTAACAAACTCTGTAGGAAGAAATTCCCACATGGCTGTTTTAAATGGCCCCTCCATTATCTTCTAACCATGTCCTCTCGTTCGTCTCTCCCACTAGTGAAAACTTAGTAGCATCTAACCTCTAATGCCCCCTTAAGATCCACCAGTGTCCCACACTTACCTTAGCTATTTTTCAATCAATAGACACTTCCTCTTTGTCTTGTTCATAAGACCATAACACATAGAAGAATTTGGCCAATTGAGCCATGTTTGTCCAACCTTTCCTCTTAACTTATACCCTCTAACCTAGGCAGCATCCTGTTAAACCTCTTGTGCACCCTCTCCACAGTCTCCATGTGCTTCTTGTAATGTGATGACCAGAGCTTACACAGTTCTCTCAATTGTGGTCTGACTAATGTTTTATATAGTATTACTTACTACTTTTATACTCAATGAATTTCTGAATGTTGTATTAAAGAATTCCTGGAAGTGTACCGTGGCTTTTCCATAGTCATCCCGTTTTCCAATATATTGACGTCAAATCCCATTGTAAAATATATCCTTCCAATTATTTTCTCTATTTACTAAGCTTGTGCCAGTAAATTACACCTATAATTAACTTACTAACCCGTATGTCTTTGGAATGTGGGAGGCTTGTTTTTGCTGTTGCTGTTTTGTTGTATTCTGTGTTGTTCTGCCGAGCTATGTTGATTCTGGCATGTGTGCTGACACTTGCAGGCTCCCCCTAGCACATCCTCAACTGTTTTGGTTGTTAACATTTCCCTGTATGTTTTGATAACATGTAATAAATAAATCTGAATCTGGCCAACCTCTTCTTATAACCCAGACCCCCTAGTCCTGATAACATCTTCATAAATTTTTCCTGCACTCTTTCCAGTTTAACTACATCTTTCCTATAAAAGGATGACTAAAATAGTACGCTGTACTCCAAGCATGGCCTCACCAGTGATTCATACAACTGCAACATAACATCCTAACTGCTATACTCAATGGTTGATGGGTGAATTAATTGAAGTTATGAGGCTTAAAAACTATCAGTTACATCCAATGAATTCATAACATGGCTAAATCTTTAATACTGAGGAGAGACCACTTAAGGACAAAATCAGGAACCTCTTTTACACTGGAATGGAAACGAAAATCTGGATCTCCTTTTCTCAAAGGAGGGGATCAGTGATAATGATCTGTTGGTTCATATTGGATGGGGGAATCAAGATAAGGGGCAAAATGGAGACATGAGACTGCAGATCTGAGATCAATTCTTATCATCCAATTAGTTTAATATTGAGGTGGGTGACATCATCCACACTGGTTCAGAAACCTGATGGTTGAAGGGTAATAACTGTTCCTGAATCTGGTAGTTTGGGATCTAAGACTCCTGTACCTCCTTCCTGATGGCAACAGCTGAAGAGAGCATAGCCTGGATAAGTAACGCTTTTGTTGCACTTTCACAGATGCTGTTTGAGCAGCTGAATTTCTCCAGCAGATTGTTGATATGAAGCAAAAACTCGTGAAGGGGGTAGCAGTGGTTATCAGCCAAGGTCCTACTGACCGGCAGATGAGGGTTCGTGTAAACCTTGTGAAATGTCACTGAGCACCTTGTATTCTGCTTGCTCTTACAGATCCCTGTTATGACAGGTGCCTTCATGGATTCACCCATCGACGAATGCAATGCCGAGTTCTCTCTCTTTAATTCCTCAACCAATGTGAATGATGCACCCTCAGCTCCAAATCAGCTCGAGGAACCAACTCCACCCTCCAATGATGCCATCTGGTTATGGATTGCAATTATAGCCACCATTGGTAATGTTGTGGTGGTTGGTGTTGTATATGCCTTCACATTCTAGGCTAACCAGACAACCTGTGTTACATGTGCACAGAGCAAGAACAACAGAGCAGTAGGATTAAGCATTTATACTGAATCATGTTAGTCACTGTGCACATTGGGCAACTTACTGTGTGGAAACGACGAACTGGGCCCGACAAGACGAAAATGTGCACACTCAAAAGCCCACACAAAAGCCTTCCACACATAGGGGGCCCAGTTGATCTATCGGCTGAACGCGCACTTGTCACATTCGTGCAATTAATCCGATACAATTCATCCTGGGGCAACTGTTCTCGCACCAGCCTGCCTCCAGGTTTGAGGAACACAGCCGGCTTCTAACATGCCCCTTTCTTCAGCCTGCATGCTCTAATGGTGATCTCAGCCATGTGATACACATGTGCCTGGTCCCAGCCCCCGACAATCAACAAACCTCAGCCTCTTTAATTTCACATCTCCAGGGAGCCGGTGTTGATTATCGGATTAGCTGTGGTCTGCTATCTTTCAACAACGAAGCCCTTATATAAAGAACAACATGTTCATCTATTGAGAGACCCTCTTCTGAGGGAATTCACAGTGCAGTGTTAATCTCTCAAATATTCAACACATTCCGACAGTACCGATTAGACTCTGCTACAGGGTTACTTTTGAAATACAATAGCTTTTATTAACGACAAATCAACCTTACCCAGGGAAAAGAAGGACGTTGGAAATCAGATTCAAAGTGCCACTTGGTTTTTATTGAGGCTGTCTTCAATCCCACCTCATGGGTGATTTGTAGGCTGCCTGTGGACAATGAGATATAACGAAGTCAAGTTTTAAATACTGTACCAAAAAAAGTTTAGGAGTTGAGGAAGGGCTTCTAACTTTTGGGGAGTTTAGATTTATGTACCTGAATCTCTTTGTAAACAGCAAGTATACTTTCACACTGGTGAGATTGGGTGGGAGTTGCTTTGCTTCTAAAAGCTGTTTGGCTTTGTGTCTGAGGTTTGGGCTTGTGTTCAAAGAGATGGTGAAGCAGGGGTGCTGGAGGACCATAGTTACATAAGACAAAGGAGCAGAATTTGGCCATCTGGAGGAGCAATAAGTTACTCTTCCACTAGGGTTCTCTCCATTCCCCTCTCAGACATCTGCAAAAGATTGAGAGGATCTCGATGCCAGAATTTCATAAATCAAATGGCCGGTAGGAACAAATATGAAGCTCCAACTACGGTCCTGTGTGGAATCACTCCATCATTGCTGTAAGTACAAATATACTGATGCAGTTTAACAATTAATTCAGTGATTAAACAACCCAATAGGA
The DNA here is from genome assembly GCF_963921235.1 of Mobula hypostoma. NCBI lineage: Eukaryota > Metazoa > Chordata > Chondrichthyes > Myliobatiformes > Myliobatidae > Mobula > Mobula hypostoma. Next base: position 30,067,975 of record NC_086097.1, on the reverse strand, counting down.
CAAAATGGCGTGGAAGTGGATCTTGAGCAAATGCACAAGTTGGGCAAATACGAATCAGGAGCTTGGTTACAACTGGCCACAGAAATTAATGAAAACTAATACCCATCTTCTTGGGGAGTCTCTCAGGGTTGTAGACAACTCGTCTCCATTCCAGTTTTATAGGTTCTGAGGGGAACAGAGCTGTAAGGTGTGCAGAAAAATCCACAGATCTGCTGCTGATGGAGCAGGTATGCTTGATGAGGTGGGCTGTTTAGGAGGTACTGTTTTTTGCTTCGCCTCCTTGCACTTCCACTTTAGAGACTGAAGGTCCTCTGTGCCTTCCTGGATGTTCTTTCTCCAGTTGGAATGATTTTAGGCCAGGAATTCACATAAGTCAGTGAAAGTGTTATACCTTTTTTCAAGAAGCTTTGAGAATATCCTTGAAGGATTTTTGTCATCCTCCCTGAAGACTCTTTGACAATGTGGGATTCAGGAGTGCTTGTTTTAGGAGTCAGGTTAACGTGGTGTGTGGGTGGGAGCTGGCTGACTAACAGGAGCTTCAGCACTGGAAACGGCTTGGGAGAAGATTTTGAAATCAGCTCGCTTATTTTACCAATGGGTGTGGAGGATTCCTTCTATT